>NC_050498.2:6250691-6557006 GCF_012460135.2 Molothrus ater | reverse complement strand
CAATGATTGGGTTAATCATCACATAAACAAACTTATACATTTTACAACATCTCTTGCTTACAGAACTTGATGTAATTTTCTTTTCAGTCTGATTTAATTTTCAGTTCTGTTTGTTCTTGCCAAGGCATCCTGATTATCAAATATTTATGCTAATCATGTCCAAAGTCCATCACCTGTCTTGTGTGTCCCAATAGAGTAGGAAACAACGTGTGTACAGAGTATGGGCTGATCCACAACAGTGTCACTGACAGCAGTGACGCCGGTGTCCCCTCTGGCACAGGTGAGCAGCACATCTCCTGTGGCTCTAGCCCTCTTGAGCAAGGACTGCACACCCCTCCATCCACCTCCCCTGCCCAGGGTGCTTTCCTCCCACCTGGGGCTGGAGCAGCTGTGATGCAGGACCCCCACTCCAGTGCCCTCTGCCTGTCTTGCTGTGCCCTGTGTGGGTTTCTCTCTGGCCAGGAGTGTTTTTCCCAACCCAAACAATTCTGTGATGCTGAGCCTGTGCATGCTGCGGGGCAGGTGGGTGGCACAGCCTGGAGCTGGGCAGTGGAGATGCTGCAGGGTGCAGGGGAGGCTCAGGGGTGTGCAGGGCCTGGGGAGGGGGACAGGGACGGGGACAGTGCTGCCACTCACCTGGGATGAGAGGGGTAGTCAGACCTGCTCTGTCAGTGAGCCCTGGGGCTCTGCTGGCTGCTGCTGGTGAGCCAAAAGTTCATCTCCACAATGGAGCTAATTCAAGCCAAGACAGTGACTTAACGAGCAGGGAGCAGATAATCTCATTACAGAGCCCATACAGAGAACAGCATTAATGGCATGAACCAAAGAAAGGACTGAGTGTGCTGAAGCGTGGGCAGGCAGAGCCTGTCCCCCTGCCTGGCAGGGAGGGTGTGGGGCAGGAATCCTGTCCCAAACATCCCCGTCCTCTGCTGCAGCACCCAGCAGCCCCAGGGTGCTTCAGGGGGCTCTGATGCACCAAAGCCACCTAATCCCTGTCCTGGGGACAATCCCTGAGCCAGCAGCAGCCGTAGCCCTGGGCTACAGTCTCCCTTCCTGTCCATTCACTGGGTGTGGAAAAACCTGCTGGGCCACAACTGGCTGCATTCTCCAGGCCACAAGAGCAGGGTTAGGTCAGGCTGCTTTGTCTCCTCAGCCAGCCTGGGGCTCAGAGAGCTGTTTCCTTCTCTTCCCACTGGAACAAAAAAACCCACTCAGGTTTCCTGCAATGGTGACAGGGACACTCACTGACAGCCCAAACCCCCTCTGGTCTGAGTGCAGGACAGCCAGAGCCTGGGCCCTCTGCTCAGCAGGTGAGATCCTGCCCTGCTGGTTTTATGTTGAACACCCAAACCTGTCCTCTGGCACCTCACATGCGAATTTTAACTTAAATACAATGTTTTACATTTCCTGACCTCACAGGTTTGGTGCTTCTGCTCAGGGCAACTCTCTGCTCTGAAAGAGCCACATTTTACCCAGGATAGAGCCACAATTTACCCAGGAAAAAGCTGCAGGCATAGCACTGCTGTGATGATCCTTTCCACCTCCGCTCCTTGCTGCGCCCAAGGGGCTCCAGCTTGCAGCAGCTGAGACCAAGCACCCCCTGGGCTCAGCCCCTCTTCTCCCTCCTTCCCAGGTGATCATCTGCTTTGGCATCGCCGTGCTGCTCCACCAGTACGTCGGCTTTGCCCTCGTGGCTTTACTGGTGGAGATCAACTCCATCTTCCTGCACCTGCGGCAGATCCTGCTCATGGCCAACCTGGTGCACACCGCCTGCTACCGCCTCAACAGCCTCGTCAACCTGGGCACCTACGTGGTGTTCCGCATGGCCACGCTGGCCTGGATGAGCCGCTGGCTCTTCCTCAATCGCCACAACGTGCCCCCGGCCGCCTACGCCGTGGGCACGGCGGGCATGGCAATCATGACGCCCATGAACATCATCCTCTTCTACCGCCTGCTGCGGAGCGACTTCCTCAAATCCCGGCAAGGGGACAAGGAGGAGCGGCAGGACAAGGAGGAATAGCCCCTCCCCTGCGAGCCCATGCAGCACCGGAGGGTGAACGTGGCTGTTTCAGCACCTTGCAGGGAGGGGCTGCACTAACAGAGCATCCAGGCTTTGCTTGTGGCTCGAGATGCTGGGCCCTGCACGGCAGAGGAGGTGCTCATGGACCAGGGAGCATGGCTCTGCTCCCCAGACGCTTTTGGATGATGTGGTTAGACAATTGGGAGCTGCTCAGAGAAGCCTGGGCAGCTCTCACAGCTCCCTGAGGCACCACTGAGACGAGAAGGGGGCAGAGCAGCGCTGTTCCCCCACTGCTCTTCCAGACATCCCAACACCACGGGGTGCTTCCAGCCCCTTTGGTGCTGCAGCCCCCAGCGTCCCATCAGCCACGGATCACTGAGCTCTCTGTGGCATCTCTGTAGAACAGCACCAGCAAGACAGGCTCCAAGGCTTTGCCTTTGAGGTGATGGTCAGAGAAAACCAAACCCTGCACTGATGAGCCCTCCCTGAGGACATTGTCCCACGTGGCTGGGTGGTCACTGTGGGGTGCAGGTCAGGATTAGCCCCAACCTCTCTGACAACTGGAGCTTTTTCCATGTTTTGTCCCCAGATAATTTAAGTGCCCATAAATGAGGGTGGGAGAGCACGAGTGGCTGGCGGGGGGATGCTCTGTGATGGTCACTTCCCACAGATGTGGGGTTTTCAGGCACTTTTTAGGATTCAGGAATGCCAGGTTGCGCTGCAGAGCCCGGGGTAACGCTCTCACCCTGCAGCAAAGGCTCCTACTAACACGAGCTTTTAATCAATGCCTGCAAAATGAAGTGGCTTGAGGGGAAAGGACTGAGAGGGGACAGCAGGACTCATCCCCCAGCCCACTCTGGGGCTGTCACTGCTCAGCACAGTCCTTACCCCGTGTCTCCCTGCCATGGAGTGAAAATACACTGTACACTGGCACACTCTACCTCTCTTGTTGGGTTTTTTTTCCCTTCTCCTTTCTATGAAGGAAGATGAAGATTTTTAAATGTTCTTCCACCCCACATTTCCTCACTGATTCTCACACTGGACTGCTCCCCAGCAGCCCAGCACTGTGTACATAACAGGATCATCCCACGTGGAGTTACGTGAACCAGTCTGGAGAAATCCACCGGCTCAGTCACATTTCCTTTGTGTGGCAAATGAGCTTTAATACAAAATCTCTCCCTTGGTCTGGGGAGCAGGCACTGCTCACAGAGGGTGGCACGTGTTCTGAGGAGGGAGACTCATTCCTGCTGGGCAGGGAAACATGAGTGATCCATGGGCAATGTGAGGCTGGAGACAATGTGTGGCCAAAGCTGCTTATATTTCTATTTGTGGAGAGCAGGGAAGCTTCCAGGTGCTGGGCACAACTCCTCCAGGTTTGGATGTATCACCTCAAGCAGAGCTGAGGTTCCTGTGTGCCCCTCACAGCTCCCAGCTGGAGCAGAACTGTCGCCCAGGGCTTTCTCTTTGGTTTGACGCGCGTATTCCAAATTTTCCAGGAGCTGTTGCACTAGTCCTTGCCCTTAGCACAGCCTCTGCCTCAGCTGAAAATGCTGCCTCTGCCCACAGCCGGAGTGTTTCTCAAGGCCTGGATTGTGTTCCCGCATTCCTGCTGTCACATGGATGCCCTGTACCCCGGGCACGTGGGGCTGGGGGCCAGGGGAGCCTGGTTTGGGCTCCTCTTAATCCGCCGTGGTTTTCCCACAGGGCTAAGGTGGGATAAGCAGTGGCTTTGCAGGTCACCGAGGGCGGACAAGGGGATGCCCTGTGCTTGTCCATCCCCATGGGAAGTGCCACAGCTTTGGCTGGAAAGGTTTTGGGAAGGACTCACCTCTCTGTTCCCACCACGTAGGGGACCACAGAGCCTGAAGCATCATCTCCATCATGGAATTAATTGTTGGCGAGCAACACCCCAGCCTGCCACCCAACCAGCCCTGCTCCAACCCCATCCAACATCCCTCCAGAACAAACCCCTCTCCCCATGGAAAGCCCTAAGGTGAGAGCCTGCCCAGCTGCTGAGCAGCCCTGACAACACATTGAACGCACCCACAGTGAGCTGCCCTCACGATGTTACAGCTCTGGGCAAGCACTCAGGGTTGGAAGGCACTGTGCTCCTGCAGCGAGGCAGGAAAGGGGCAGTGAGGTGGGTGACTTCTCGCTGGGGGATCAGGGGCCACAGTGTGGCCTTGGGGGCAGTGCTGAGGGTAAGGCATCACTGGGGCACAGCATCCCCTGCCTGCCTGGGGGGATGTCCAGGCCCCGGGGGGGATGTCCCCGAGCTGCTCCAGCGGCGACATCACCGGGATGTGTCCGGGATGTCCAAAATGTCTCCGTGAGAGCTCCCCCGCCCCTACCACCCCTCGGGAGGGGGGCGGGGGGCACGACCCGGCCCGTGGCGCCCCCTACAGCAGCGAGGAATGAGCTGCTCCAGGCGCTGTCCAATCAGAGGCGGTGCCGCGCTGTCACCACCGCCCCTCTCCGCCAATGGGAAGCAGCGAAGGGCGGGACCGAGGAAAGCGGGACAGCACACCGGAAGTGTGCGCCAGACACAACTTCCTCCCCTCTTCCGCCTTCAGTCCCTCCCCCTCGCCTCTCCGCGATCTGATAGGATAAGTCTGCTATCTGTCAGGCTTCCTGAAAGCTGATTGGGCATTCCTCTCTGCTAGTCACGCCTACATCCGGGTCTCGCAAGCGCGGTAGCGGCGGCGCGGCGCCGCCATTGTGGTGGGGGAGTGCGGGGGTCGCGGCTGCCGGTGAGGGCCAAGGGGGAGCGGCGGGCCCGGGGTGGGCCCGGGGCGGGCGGGAGCGACGGGGGAGCGACCGGCGGCGGCCTCGTCGTGATCCCGTAGCTCACCCTGAGCCCCTCTCCACGCTCTCCGCAGCAGCGTCGCCATGGCCGCCGTGTTCCCGTACCGCGGCGGCTGCGCCCCGGTGCCCAACCCGCTGGCGCCGCTGCCCGACTACATGTCCGAGGAGAAGCTGCAGGAGAAAGGTGGGTACGGCCCCGGCCCCTCAGATCCTCCTCCGGGGGGGACAAGGCGTGACCCGCAACCTCTGTGTCTCCGCAGCCCGCAAGTGGCAGCAGCTGCAGGCCAAGCGCTATGCGGAGAAGAGGAAATTCGGCTTCGTGGACGCGCAGAAGGAGGACATGCCCCCCGAGCATGTCCGCAAAATCATCCGCGACCACGGCGACATGACCAATAGGAAATTCCGGCACGACAAGCGCGTCTACCTGGGGTAAGGGGTCCCCGGTGTGTGACAAGGGGAGCTCGGGGGATGCGCCGCGGCTGCTTTGGTGGTTGTTGGAGAGAGAGATCCTTTTCCAAAAGGCTCTTCGTGCCCGTTGTGGCTCGCTGAGGATGCCTTGAGGTGTCAGTGCACAGGAGGCTCAGCAAAAGGAGTGGTTGCTTTGAATTTATGAGAAAAAAACATTAGCCTGGATAGCGTATCATTGAAGGAGAAGCCCCTTCTCCAAAGGGCTTTCAGTGTCAGCTGTAGCTCAGTCTGTTGCTGTGAGGTATCAGTGCAAAAGAGCATCAGCAAAGGGAAATGTTGGTTTGAATTTATGAGAAAAAACGTTACCCTGCATGAAACAGTGTCTTAGAAGAAGTTGGGGAGAGTGTGAAATGTTTTTTGAAAGATGAAAAAGCATCCTGAGTGCTTCTTGGCTGTTTGGGTGTATAGAGCTGTCTAGTGCACATCATGGCCTGCTGCAGTAACTTACCATTACCTATAAAAACTCCAGAAACTCACTTTAAAACTTCAGGCTTTGTTAGCAACATTCATGAAAGCCAAATCACTAGAAAACCTTTTGCTAGCCCAAAGGTAGAGTGGGAAATTCACGGATTTGCTTTTGGAACGGGTCAGATGTGCAGCTCCCAGGGAAAACTGGGAGCTTGTTGGGCTCATGGCAGGTGGTTGGCTGTCCCTGAGAGCCCCTCCAGCATGGTTTCCCTTGGTTTGTGGCTGCAGTGCTCTGAAGTACATGCCCCATGCTGTGCTGAAGCTGCTGGAGAACATGCCCATGCCCTGGGAGCAGATCCGCGACGTGCCCGTCCTGTACCACATCACCGGCGCCATCTCCTTTGTCAACGAGATCCCCTGGGTCATCGAGCCTGTCTACATTGCCCAGTGGGGGTAGGTGCCTTCTCCTTCATCCAGCTGGGCCAAACCTTTCTGCATCCACCATTAAAATCCCCCTGATTTTAACTTCCCCCTGATTTCCTGCAGCTCCATGTGGATTATGATGAGGCGGGAGAAGAGGGACCGGCGTCACTTCAAGAGGATGAGATTCCCCCCGTTTGATGATGAAGAACCCCCTCTGGATTATGCTGATAACATCCTGGATGTGGAGCCCCTGGAGGCCATTCAGCTGGAGCTGGATCCAGAGGAGGATGCCCCTGTGCTGGACTGGTTCTACGACCACCAGCCCCTGAAGGACAACAGGAAGTACGTGGTTGTGAAAACACAATTCCCTGGGAGAGGGGAAAAACAAACAGTGCATGAATTAGGTGTGCAGAGCAGTGTGTAACATTTGTGTGATGTTGGTGGGGGGAGGAAAACCTTCCCTCAAGGGTGTGAGGCAAAACCTGACTGTTGGAAAGCTGCATTTTTTGCTTGCAGGTTGCTCAGAGAAGCTGTGGCTTCCCCATTCCTGGAAGTGTTTAAAGCCAGGTTGGATGGGGCTCTGAGCAACCTGGGATAGTGGAAGGGTGGAAGGCTTGGAACAAGATGAGCTTTAAGGTTCCTTCCAAGTGAAACCATTCTGGGATTCTATGGTTCAGCATCCAGCAAGGCCCCTCTATCCAGGAGGCCTGGTACCTACTCACCTGCTAAAACTGATGTTTCTGGCTGTGGTGTTTGTGAGGTCCCCAGGACGAGGTGAGAGATGGAAATTTGACTCCATGTTCTCAGAAGGGTGATATAATATGATATAATAATATTATATTAATTATATTTCATTAATATATTAATTATATTATATTTATTATATTTATCATATTATATTTACTATTTTTACTATTTTTATTATGTTTATATTTATTATATAAATTAGATTAGATTATGCTATATTGAAACTATACTAAAGAAAGAGAAAGGATACATCAGAAGGCTTAACAAGAATGAATAATAAAAATCTGTGATGCCTCAGAGCCTTGACTCAGCTGGCTGTGATTGGTCATTAAGTTAAAACAATTCACATGGAACCAATCAAACATGCACCTGTTGGTAAGCAATCTCCAGACCACATTCCAAAGCAGCAAACACAGGAGAAGAGAATCAGATAATATGATTTACATTTTTCTCTGAGACTTCTCAGCTTCCCAGGAGAAAATCCTGGGCCAAGAGGATTTTTCAGAAAATATCATGATGCCACTGACCATGCTGTAGAGGTGACAGCCTGCATTGTCTAGCTGGAATTTGAAATTTGCTCAAGGTTACAGAGATGTTCTGTGTCAGTTGGGACACAGAGGAGGAGAGGAACTGGAGCAGCCAGCATTTTCTGGGCAGGAGGAGTCCAGAGTAGTCCTTTAACATTGCTGCAGCCTTTTTTCAGTCTAGAGACACCCATGTGTTACCTGTCCTTGATGGATGATGGGTGGCAGGAGGTGTTTGGTGACTCTGGTGCTGTGGCTGTGCCTGGAGTGTCCGTGCTCTGCTCTCCCAGGTATGTGAATGGCTCCACGTACCAGCGCTGGCAGTTCACCCTGCCCATGATGTCCACCCTGTACCGCCTGGCCAACCAGCTGCTCACTGACCTGGTGGATGACAACTACTTCTACCTGTTTGACCTGAAAGCATTCTTCACCTCCAAGGCACTGAACATGGCCATTCCTGGAGGTCCCAAGTTTGAGCCCCTCGTCAGAGATATCAATCTTCAGTAAGTGTTGGGTTTAGGACAGAGAGATGAGTTACTATCTAGGAAATGGGGATGTTTTCAGTCACAAATGTTTGTCTCTCTCACCATGAATGCCTGCATAACAGTTTCTTGTCTCATTTTAAGGGATGAAGACTGGAATGAATTTAATGACATCAACAAAATCATCATCAGGCAGCCCATCAGGACAGAGTACAAAATTGCTTTCCCATACCTGTACAACAACCTGCCACACCATGTCCACCTCACCTGGTAAGAGCAGCAGCCTCCAGAGCCAGGAGAGGAGGGGAAGGCTGTCAAAGGCTCTAATGCTTATTTTTTGTTGCAGGTATCATACTCCAAACGTTGTTTTCATTAAAACAGAAGATCCTGACCTCCCAGCTTTTTACTTTGATCCTCTGATCAACCCCATTTCACACAGACATTCTGTCAAGGTGAGTCACTGGGTTAACGGTGATAAACCCTAGGTGTGGAAGTAGGGGGCTTTAGTATCTTGCTTCTGATAGCAGCAGACAAACATAAATACTTTAAGAGAAGGCACCAGCACTTTGACAAAAAAAGTCCACAGTTACCATTTTAGTCTTCTACTTCTGGAGTTGCACAAAGTTCTCTCCTTTGGTTTCTGCAGGATAAAGCCAAATGTGTAATTAATGGTGTTAGTGTCTTCTGACAGATAATTTATCTTTCTGGTTGCCTTTGGTGTATTCATGGAGCTGGCATCTCTCTGAAGCTACCCCATAACACCTAACTCAGGGTCTGTAGCCACAGTTTGCCTTGTTGGGTGCTTTCTGCTTCTCTCATGCTCAGTACAGCCACACCTCTTCCATGAGAGCAGAGAGATGGATTTTTAACTTGCTTAACTCAGAAACTGAGCTGAAGCAACCAGGAATCACCTTATGTGGTGCTTCTGTTTTTCAGAGCCAGGAACCACTGCCTGATGACGATGAAGAGTTTGAGTTGCCAGAGTTTGTGGAGCCTTTCCTGAAGGATACCCCTCTGTACACTGATAACACAGCCAATGGCATTGCCTTGCTGTGGGCACCACGACCCTTCAACCTGAGGTCTGGCAGGACCCGGAGAGCTCTTGACATCCCACTGGTCAAGAACTGGTGAGTTCTGTCCTGAGGCTGATGTAGTGATCATGACATTATTACCTGAAAATTAAATAAAGACATGATGGTGGCTGGTTTCTAGAGATTTTAGGAGAGTTTTTGGAGATTTTTCTCTAAGGAATGTGAGTTAGCTGAAGCTTTGGAGTGTGATTTATCCATAGGTACCGTGAGCACTGCCCAGCAGGACAGCCCGTCAAGGTGAGAGTGTCCTACCAGAAGCTCCTGAAATACTATGTCCTGAATGCCCTCAAACACAGACCTCCCAAGGCCCAGAAGAAGAGGTGAGTGGGCTCTGTTCAGTGAGGAGCTACTGATCTCTGTAGGGGATTGAGCTGATGGTGGTCTCTGCTCTCTCCAGGTACCTGTTCCGCTCCTTCAAGGCTACCAAGTTTTTCCAGTCGACCAAGCTGGACTGGGTGGAAGTTGGCCTGCAGGTGTGTCGCCAGGGCTACAACATGCTGAACTTGCTGATCCACAGAAAGAACCTGAATTACCTTCACTTGGATTACAACTTCAACCTGAAGCCTGTGAAGACCCTCACCACAAAGGTACCAGTTCATCTGCTGTTGTACACAAGAGCAGAGTTTGTGTGAAGGTTGTTGTGTAGTGAGGAAAGAGGTCACAGTGCCTCAGCTTCTCAGTTGTTGACCAGATTTGAGTTTTTTCACTCTTCTGTGACATTATTACATGAATTCTGAATATTTTGTCTTTTCCAGGAAAGAAAAAAATCCCGTTTTGGGAACGCTTTCCATCTGTGCCGAGAGGTCCTGCGGCTGACTAAGCTGGTGGTGGACAGCCACGTCCAGTACAGACTGGGAAATGTGGATGCATTTCAGGTAGGCTTTTTGGTTTTAAATGTGGTGAGAAGAAGTTGAGAGGAGAATTGGAATATTTTGTATGGGATGCACAAAGTGGTTGAATGTTGCAATGTTAGGGAGAAGAGGGGAAACATTGAAAATATGCAGTACTGTTTGAAATTCTGCTTTTATATTACTTTATAATAAGTGATCATTGTCTGAGCCAGCATTAGGAGCTTTGTATGGCCTGATACACTCTGTCCAATAAACCTGGCTGCTGGAGGTGGTGTCTGAGGTGTTGGTTGTTGTCCCTGACTGTGTTCCATGTCTCAGCTGGCAGATGGCCTGCAGTACATCTTTGCCCATGTGGGTCAGCTCACGGGGATGTACCGGTACAAATACAAACTGATGAGGCAGATTCGAATGTGCAAGGACTTGAAGCATCTCATCTACTACAGGTTTAACACAGTGAGTTCCACCTTTCCACATGGTACTGACCCCATTTAAACTGAGGAACAAGGGAGGGATTCTGGAATGTCAATAAATGACCTGCTCTTACTATGTCTCTGTTCCTCCAGGGGCCTGTGGGCAAAGGTCCTGGCTGTGGTTTCTGGGCTCCAGGCTGGAGAGTGTGGCTGTTCTTCATGAGGGGCATCACCCCACTGCTGGAACGCTGGCTGGGGAATCTGCTGGCCAGGCAGTTTGAAGGTCAGCACCCTGTAAATGCTGCACGTGGGAGGAGTGTGTGGTAAAGATTAATACTGTTTGCTTGCCAGCCAGTTTCCTGTTCATACTGGTGGTCTTTATCCATGCTCCATTGACCAGCTTAGAACTCTTTCAAGATCTGTGCCCCTAGAGCAGATTCTAAATGGAAGTGGGATTTCCTGCTCCATAGCCCCTTAATCATCTTCTCCAGACTGCTGGCAGTGTAATTTCTCCAGATATCCTGCACCTCCATGCACTCCTGAATCAGGAAGGAGAATCACTGCCTGGTGCTGTCAGAACTCTGAAGGACTTTGCTTTTCCAGGCCGTCACTCCAAGGGTGTCGCAAAGACTGTCACGAAGCAGCGCGTGGAGTCTCACTTTGACCTGGAGCTCAGGGCAGCTGTGATGCATGACATCCTGGACATGATGCCAGAAGGGATCAAGCAGAACAAAGCCAGAACCATCCTGCAGCACCTGAGTGAGGCTTGGCGCTGCTGGAAGGCCAATATTCCCTGGAAGGTAAAGCTCTCCCTTGGCCTTTGGGTTCAGCTCTAACATCACCCAAGTGGAGCTGCTCTTGGGAAGCTCCCACTCCTGCTTTCCTCAAGCTCCTGTCCCTCCCCAGGTGCCAGGGCTGCCAACTCCTATTGAGAACATGATCCTGAGGTATGTGAAGGCCAAAGCTGACTGGTGGACAAACACAGCTCACTACAACCGGGAGCGGATCCGCCGGGGCGCCACAGTCGACAAAACCGTCTGTAAGAAGAACCTGGGCAGGCTGACCAGACTCTACCTGAAAGCTGAGCAGGAACGGCAGCATAATTACCTGAAGGTACTTCTGTCCTCCCTGAAACTGCCCAAATTAATGCTGTTCCCATAGGGAAGCTTTCACTGATGAATTCTGGTGGTGTGGTTCTGCAGGACGGGCCTTACATCACTGCAGAAGAGGCTGTTGCTGTGTACACAACCACAGTGCACTGGCTGGAGAGCAGGAGGTTCTCCCCCATTCCTTTCCCACCACTGTCCTACAAGCATGACACCAAGTTGCTGATCTTAGCCCTGGAGAGGCTGAAGGAAGCTTACAGGTAAGCAGTGGGACGTGATCTTGAGCTTCAGGGGAACTGGGAAAAGTTTCTGTTTTGTTATCCATTATTCCTCTGATGGAATATGGCTTAAAATTTACCCTGGTGGACTGGTAAAGCTGTTAGTTTTGGTACTGCCAATTTATCTGGGAGTTCCTATTGACTCTGTCACTTGGGCAAAACCACTGCCGTGCTTGCAGTTTGGGGATGTGGATTGTGAGGATTTAGTTTGAGCATTATCATTCATCAGTTTAATGCAGTGGCCCTTAGGCTGTTTGTGTACAGGTGCTGAGCTGTTCTCCCTTGTTTTCAGTGTGAAATCACGCCTGAATCAGTCACAGAGAGAGGAGCTGGGCTTGATTGAGCAGGCTTATGATAATCCCCACGAAGCTCTGTCCAGAATCAAGCGTCATCTGCTGACTCAGAGAGCCTTCAAGGAGGTGAGTGAAAGCCTGGTGAAAGCCCAGCCATGTTATGCTGCATTCAGAAGCTGAATGGCACAAAAACTTTGTGTTTTCTCTCAACTACCAGCCTCAGTTTTTCCCCCTTTTTTTTTTTTAGGTGGGAATTGAGTTCATGGATCTCTACAGCCACTTGGTCCCTGTTTATGATGTTGAGCCCCTGGAGAAGATCACAGATGCTTATCTGGATCAGTACTTGTGGTATGAGGCTGATAAGCGAAGGCTCTTCCCTCCTTGGATCAAACCTGCTGACACTGAACCACCCCCACTGCTGGTGTACAAGTGGTGCCAAGGTCAGTGGGCTCTTGGATTCCATGCAAAAATGATTTTTCCTGTGGCTCCTTTGTCTCCTATGAGTCCCCTTAGGAGCTGAATTTTTGCTTTTGTAATTTGCAGTCAATAATTACAATAAGAGATACATGTTGTAGGTTAATACATGTGTATATACTGGAGGAGGACAACTTGCACAGCATTTATGGTTGATTACATAGTTTTCCTCCCACTTCTGGATAGACTGGAAGATCCAGAGTGTGAAAAATCAGGCATTGCAAGACTGATGTTGAGTTCCTGTAGCCAGTGGCTGCTTCTGTGCTCTGATGTGTCAGATAACACAAGGTTTTGTTCCCTCAGGCATCAATAACCTGCAGGATGTTTGGGAAACGAGTGAAGGGGAGTGCAACGTGATGCTGGAGTCTCGGTTTGAGAAGATGTACGAGAAGATTGACCTGACCTTGCTCAACAGGCTGCTGCGTCTCATCGTGGATCACAACATTGCTGACTACATGACAGCCAAGAACAACGTGGTGATCAACTACAAGGTGATGGTTCTTGTCAGGAAAGGGGGTTTCTGCTAAAAGGGACCCATGAGGCAGGAGGTTTTGGCAAAGAAGGAGCACAAGACTTGCCAAAGAAAAGTGATGAGGGAGTAAAAAAACCTTGTGGGTCATGCTGAAGAACGACTTCTGCTGAGGTTTCACCTGAGCTGCTCAGGTGAAAGGGTTCTGATGTGTTGGGATTTGTGTTTTCTCACAATTCCCCTTCACTTCCTCAGGACATGAATCACACAAACTCCTATGGGATTATCCGTGGGCTGCAGTTTGCTTCCTTCATTGTCCAGTACTACGGGCTCGTGATGGACCTGCTGGTGCTGGGCCTGCACAGGGCCAGTGAGATGGCAGGGCCTCCCCAGATGCCAAATGACTTCCTCAGCTTCCAGGACATTGCCACGGAGGTGGCTCATCCCATTCGCCTCTTCTGCAGATACATTGACAGGATTCACATCTTCTTCAGGTGAGATCTCTGGGGCCCTGCTTTCCTCAGGTCAGCACAAAGGCAAGGAGATTTAATATGCTCCTGCTGCTGGCTTTTGTTCCCTTTGCTTTGAAGATCAGGAATATTTGAATTGACAGACTTCCCTGGGTAACTGGATGTCCACATGCCTCCTCTTGCTTTCTCAATTTGCTTTTCTGCAAACTGAGAAACTTCCAGTTTCACTGGACCAATAGAAACACAACCATTGTCGAGAAACACAATTAATAGAAATAGAAATATGCCAGTTGTTAGGGATTTGGTAAATTAGAGACTGGTAAAATAAGCCTTTTCTGTCTCTTCATGGAAGATAACCCAAACCCTGAGTTGCTCTGTTGCTAATGAAATTTGCTAATGAAATTCCCCCATTCATTTGGAGGACACAAAAATGGGATAGTTACCTTCACACAGTCTGACAAATAGCTTTTCCTTATTTAATCCTTATCTTTCTGACCATGCTGGTGTTGCAAAGTCACCCATGTAATTCCAGATCCTTTTTTTGTGCATTTTCAGGTTTACAGCTGACGAGGCAAGGGACCTCATCCAGAGGTACCTGACAGAGCACCCCGACCCCAACAACGAGAACATCGTGGGCTACAACAACAAGAAGTGCTGGCCCCGGGACGCTCGCATGCGCCTCATGAAGCACGATGTGAACCTGTGAGTGCTGCAGCTGGGGAAGAAGTGCTAGGAAAAAGGGGACAATCAGTGATTAATAACTGTTGGAGACTGGGGAAGAAGTGCTGGGAAAATCAGTGATAGATAAGTGTTGGAGACTGGGGAAGAAGTGGTAGGAAAAGGGGGAAAATCAGTGATAAATATCTCTTAGATACTGATAGATGCACAGGATGAGATGTGAGAAGTGAGGGGTCTGCGCTGAAAATTACGGAAGCTCTGAGACTTGGCCCAGTTGCTATTTGGACAAATTATGATGTGTCCCTGTGCCCATGGTGTTCTGCAGTGGCCGTGCTGTGTTCTGGGACATCAAGAACCGTTTGCCCCGCTCGGTGACCACGGTGCAGTGGGAGAACAGCTTCGTGTCCGTGTACAGCAAGGACAACCCCAACCTGCTGTTCAACATGTGCGGCTTCGAGTGCCGCATCCTGCCCAAGTGCCGCACCAGCTACGAGGAGTTCACCCACAAGGATGGGGTCTGGAACCTGCAGAACGAGGTGGGCTGGGAGAGCAATCCCTGGGTGGGGTTTCCATGGGTTGGAGAGGGGCTCCCAGGAGGGGATTGATGGCTCTGTGCTCTCCAGGTGACCAAGGAGCGCACGGCTCAGTGCTTCCTGCGTGTGGATGATGAGTCCATGCAGAGGTTTCACAACAGAGTGAGGCAGATCCTCATGGCCTCTGGCTCCACGACCTTCACTAAGGTAAGGGAGGAGGGCAGATCTATGACAGATTTCTACAGATTCTTGGGAATGAGCCAGGAGCTGATCCTTTCCTTTCCTTTCTAGATTGTCAATAAATGGAACACAGCTCTGATTGGCTTGATGACTTATTTCCGGGAAGCTGTTGTAAATACTCAGGAGCTGCTTGATTTGCTGGTGAAGTGTGAGAATAAAATCCAGACTCGGATCAAGATTGGCCTGAATTCCAAAATGCCCAGCCGTTTTCCTCCTGTGGTGTTCTACACCCCTAAGGAGCTGGGGGGTCTGGGCATGCTCTCCATGGGCCATGTTCTCATCCCTCAGTCTGACCTGAGGTGAGTTGTGCTGTTCTAACTCCTACATGACTTGAGTGTTCTCTTAGATGCTCTTTCCCCTAAAAATATTCCAAGAGTGCTAAACCATGCCATGGTACAGAGCTGTGTTGCCTTTACAGTAGCTCATGGCAGTGATGAGAGAAGTCCCAGTTCCTCCTATCTCATTCTTGTGTCTTTGCTCCAGGTGGTCCAAGCAGACAGATGTTGGCATCACTCACTTCCGCTCGGGAATGAGTCATGAGGAGGATCAGCTCATCCCCAACCTGTACCGTTACATCCAGCCATGGGAGAGTGAATTCATTGACTCTCAGAGGGTGTGGGCAGAGTATGCCCTGAAACGACAGGAGGCTATAGCCCAGAACAGGTGTGTGTCCATGTGAGGGAGGACAGGCAGCAGGGGGAAGTTTTGTGCTGTCTGGGGATTTTGGAGACTTTGCTGGCCCTGTGGTACCTGCAGTGCTGTCCCTCACCTCTGGCATTTTAGTGTCCCCTGCCAGAGCCCTGAGCTCTGTGTCATTTCTGTGATCTCATCTGGACTACTCATTAGTGCATTGCTGTAAATTGAGAGGTAACAAAGTGTGGGGATTTTGTTCCTTCAGGCGTCTGACCCTGGAGGATCTGGAGGACTCATGGGACAGGGGAATTCCTCGGATTAACACCCTGTTCCAGAAGGACAGGCACACTCTGGCTTATGATAAAGGATGGAGAGTCAGGACTGACTTCAAACAGTATCAGGTACTGACAGGGAATTTTTCTTCACCTGAATGTGAAATTCAGATACCTGTTCCACACAAAGTCCTTTTACCTTGCATTACTGCAGGTTCACTTCTGTCTCTCTACTGCAGAAAGAATTTACAGCCTTGTGTTGGGACTGGTAGAGGCTGTTTGGAACCAAATGCTCCAGAATTTGTAGTTTATCCCATTTGGAATAATTTAGATAGATTGCAGTGTATTGGAGAAAACAATAAACACAATATTGCAGAATAGTTCTGGAGAGAGAAAAATAATTATCCCAAAACAAGCATTCCAAAATTAACAGTGGAATAATTTGTTATTTAAAGCCTTTAATGACCATCACCCTGGTGTTGCTTCCTGCAGTTAGTGCAGCCAGGTGAGTGATCTGCTGCTGTTGTGTGCAGGTGCTGAAGCAGAACCCGTTCTGGTGGACGCACCAGCGCCACGATGGCAAACTCTGGAACCTGAACAATTACCGCACGGACATGATCCAGGCTCTGGGCGGCGTGGAAGGGATCCTGGAGCACACACTCTTCAAGGGCACCTACTTCCCCACGTGGGAGGGTCTCTTCTGGTAAGAGGAGCTTTGCTGTGGGCTCTGGGCTCAGGCTCTGCTGGTTCTGTTGAGTTTCTGCTGGTTTTCAGTGGTTGTTTCAGAACATTGTGTAATTCAGTTGTGAGGGCACCTGGGAAGGGGGCTACAGCTGAACTTCTTGGAAAGCCATGGAAATTTCTTGGCATGAAACAAAACTCCCAGCTCGTGGCTGATGCCTGTGTCTGTTACAAGTGACACATGGCAGCAGAGATGAGGAGCATCTCATTCAGTTGAATCTAATGCAGTTGATGATCTGCCCTTTCTAGGGAGAAGGCCAGTGGCTTCGAGGAGTCCATGAAGTGGAAGAAGCTGACAAATGCCCAGAGATCGGGTTTGAACCAAATTCCAAACAGAAGATTCACTCTCTGGTGGTCTCCTACCATCAACAGAGCCAACGTAAGTACCTGGTGTTTGTCCCTCTAGGAGCAGACAATGCTTTTCCACTGAAATTAGAGCAGTTAATTGATCCAATTAATTATCAGAACATTTCTTAGAGAGGTACTAAGCCTCCTTAACAGGTTTAAGTGCTCCGTTTTTTTAATTTCCTCAGTTGTGCTGTTGTGTGTTCTCACAGCTGCTTTTCCTTTGCAGGTGTACGTTGGGTTCCAGGTGCAGCTGGATTTGACAGGGATCTTCATGCATGGCAAAATCCCCACACTAAAGATTTCCCTCATCCAGATTTTCCGAGCTCACTTGTGGCAGAAGATCCATGAGAGCATTGTCATGGATTTGTGTCAGGTGAGCACTGTTAGCTTGGTTTGTTTCTGCGCCCTTTTGGAGCAGGACCAATCTTCCCCCAGCAATTTGGCAAGGAATGGGAAGAAATGGAAAATGGCATTTTCCTGACTGCCTTGGTGTTGAGGATAAATTCCTTATCTGGGTTGCTTGAGCACCTCTCATCTTTGACTGCCTTTTCCCCAGGTGTTTGATCAAGAGCTGGATGCTCTGGAGATTGAGACAGTGCAGAAGGAGACAATCCATCCCAGGAAGTCCTACAAGATGAACTCCTCATGTGCAGATATCCTTCTCTTTGCTTCCTACAAGTGGAATGTGTCACGTCCATCCTTGCTGGCAGATTCCAAGTGAGTTTCCCTTTTCCCTCTCTTCAGTCTCCCTGCAGAGCAGAGCTGCTGTCATCCAGAGCCTCTGTGTCTCTTGGGCAGCTGGGGGACACTGGAGATTGTGTCCAGCAGAGCACAGGGCTTGTTTGGGTAGGTGGTTGCAGCACCTCCTGGCACTGCCTTTGCTCATTCTCTCCTCTGGGTGAACTTCTCCCTGAGCTGTTGAAGGTTCTTCTGGAAACCCCACAAAGCTGAGCTGGCCCAGGGCCAGAATCTGGAGTGAATCCTCACCAGACAATCCCTGGGGCAGATGACCCTCATGACTACACAGCAGTGGACTCACTGCTGCTTTGTTTAACCTCTGCATTCACTGCTGTGGGAGAGACCAGCAGGGCCCCTTTCCAGGGTGGATATGGCTGCAGTGTCCATGCTGGGTGACAATTACTGCAGGAGAATTTTGTGCCAGATGAGCTTGTTGTGGCCTGTTTTCTCCTCAGGGATGTGATGGACAGCACCACCACCCAGAAGTACTGGATTGACATCCAGCTGCGCTGGGGCGACTACGACTCGCACGACATCGAGCGCTACGCCAGGGCCAAGTTCCTGGACTACACCACAGACAACATGAGCATCTACCCCTCTCCCACTGGAGTGCTCATTGCCATTGATCTGGCCTACAACTTGCACAGGTCAGAGCTGCACCTTCTGTGGTTTCATTCCTAGGGTTGGAATTGGTGGTTTGTGGGTATTGTCTCGGTGCATCTCCAGACTGGGTTGTATTCCAGACAGGAGGATGAGGAGAGAAGGCTGGAGATGGACAGTTGGTGGGATAAGGCATCTCAGGTTGCCCAGTTTTGCTCAGTAGTTGTGGTTCAGTTCCCTCAGTTGATTAATAATTTGTTTCTTAGGATATTTCTGTCAGACTGTTGTTGGAGCTGAAGGACAGGCCTTGTTTCAAAGCTCCTACAAGTGGAGACAGCTATTTCTCACTGGAAACAAGGGGCAAAGTCAGAAATCTGTTCTCCAGTGTGTTTGTTGGAGATGGTGCAGCTTTTCTGGGACTGCAGCATGTGTGTGCTGTGGCTTCCCACTGAGGGGGTGTAGGTAGAAGCCATAGGTGCCCACCTCCAGGGCATTACAGAAGTCACAGTGCAGCACAAAGTTGTATTTTCAGCAGTACAAAGGGGCCTGGCTGCTGCATGGAAAGACTTGAGTGGGGCTGTCACCTCTTCAGGTCTAATGATAACAACTTCTGTTTGTTTCCTCCTTCAGTGCTTATGGGAACTGGTTCCCTGGGAGCAAACCTCTGATCCAGCAGGCCATGGCCAAAATCATGAAAGCAAACCCTGCCCTGTACGTGCTGAGGGAACGGATCCGCAAAGGGCTGCAGCTCTACTCCTCAGAGCCCACAGAGCCCTACCTGTCCTCCCAGAACTATGGGGAGCTCTTCTCCAACCAGATCATCTGGTTTGTGGATGACACCAACGTGTACAGAGTCACCATCCACAAGGTGAGGCCTGAGGGGTGTCTCAGGGAAAGGACTGAATGGGGTGGAGGTTTCCATGCATGATGGAAATCTGGGAGTCAGCACATGGACCCAGATTTTTGCAGAGTGCACAGAGCAGCTCTTACATTTCCCTCACAGCTCCTGCTCAAAGCACACAGAGAGTTGGCTCTTGTCTAAAGGTGTGGGTGGGCTCCATTTATCTCCCTGCACTTCTCACTCTCACCTTTTCCCTCAGACTTTTGAAGGGAATTTGACCACAAAACCCATCAACGGAGCCATTTTCATCTTCAATCCCAGAACTGGGCAGCTCTTCCTGAAGATCATCCACACCTCTGTGTGGGCAGGACAGAAGCGTCTGGGACAGGTAGGGCCTGGCTGTGCCTTGGGTGTGACCTGGGGGTGGGCTCTGAGTGCTTGGGACAGGAAACATCACAAAGATTTTCATCTTCCTGCCTCTTAATGAGTTTGGAGCTCCAAAGTCCAAGTGATCAGGCAGGCAGGAGCATGGGTTATAAAAGTGGAGGAACAGAGGCATTGCTGCTGCAAGGACTTGAGGCTCTGAGATGCAAAGACCCCACATCATCACCTTTTCAAGCAGAGCTTGAGGAGCAGTGCTGTGCTCCTTGTTACAGAATTCACTCTGAGCTTGGCTGTACATCCAGTGCAGTGAGAAAGCTCAGGTGGCAAATGCAGGGAGGTGCAGTAGCCAGCTGTTGTTTTCTGAGCCACTCAGGAGTAACTGAGCTCCAGGAATGGGAACTGCCCTCTGTGATCAGTAAGGAAGAAATGCTGGGCCTTGTCGCTGATCTGGAACAAGCCATAAATTCCAGTTGTATTTTTAGAATTTGGTTTGCATCCCTTTGGTTCCCAGAGACATGGAGAGGCTCCTGGAGAGCAGGGGGATATTTCTCTAACCCTGCTGTCTTTTCTGCAGCTGGCCAAGTGGAAGACTGCTGAAGAAGTGGCTGCCTTGATCCGATCCCTCCCCGTGGAGGAGCAGCCAAAGCAGATCATAGTGACACGGAAGGGCATGTTGGACCCACTTGAGGTAAGGCTGCAGCTCCCTGAGGATGTGTAAAATCTGTGGGAGATAACAGGACACTTCTGTAGTAGCTGTGAGCTAATTGCTCTTGATGAACTCCAGGTGCACTTGCTGGATTTCCCCAATATTGTGATCAAAGGCTCGGAGTTGCAGCTGCCCTTCCAGGCCTGTCTGAAAGTGGAGAAGTTTGGTGATCTGATCCTGAAGGCCACTGAACCCCAGATGGTTCTCTTCAATCTCTATGATGACTGGCTGAAAACCATCTCTTCCTACACAGTAAGCACAGATGTGTCTCCTGCATTTTGCTTTGCTGCTGATAAATGAGGCAGGAACCAAGGCCTCAGATATCCCTAATGATTTGTTTGGGAGCACTTGGCTCTGAATCTGCCTGGATTTTCCTTTAGACGGATTTCCCTGGCAATTCCCATGTGCTCACACAGAGGAAGGCTGTACTAGGGCCTTGTACATTTAATTTTCTTCTTTCTAACTGCATCTTCTTTCCATCTCCAAGGCGTTCTCCCGTCTGATCCTGATTCTGCGGGCGCTGCACGTGAATAATGATCGAGCCAAAGTTATCCTGAAGCCAGACAAGACAACCATCACTGAGCCTCACCACATCTGGCCAACCCTGACAGATGAGGAGTGGATCAAGGTGGAGGTGCAGCTGAAGGATCTCATCCTTGCTGACTATGGCAAGAAGAACAAGTAAGCCATAATCCTGTCAGCCTTTCCTTCCTGCCCTAAAGGCTGTGGCCAAGGGCCTTTGTCAGTGCACTCTCAGCTTTGTAGGGGATCTGGTTAATTTTAATAACCTTGTGGTAATGCAGATAAAAATGTGTGCACCAAATCATTGATCTAAGCATCATGTGATCATGGCCCCTCTTTTGTTTAAAAAGTTTGGTTTAATTTTTTCATAGTGCCCAGAGTGAGTGTTCTGAGCCTGTGCCTGAAGGTGAGAAGGCTCCAGAATGTTATTTTGAAATGCTTGACTTGGGTGAATTTTCTCTTCCAGCGTGAACGTTGCATCCCTGACCCAGTCAGAGATCAGAGACATCATCCTGGGCATGGAGATCTCTGCCCCATCTCAGCAGAGGCAGCAAATTGCAGAAATTGAGAAGCAAACCAAGGAGCAGTCACAGCTGACGGCCACGCAGACCCGCACGGTGAACAAACACGGGGATGAAATCATCACCTCCACCACCAGCAACTACGAAACCCAGACCTTCTCCTCCAAGACTGAGTGGAGGGTCAGGTAGGAAGGCAGGCAGGGGTGGTGGGAAGGGTTGGAATGCTCAGGGAGGTTCTGTGCCCCCTCTGATCACTGTCTCCTCCTCACAGAGCAATCTCTGCTGCCAACCTCCACCTGCGGACAAACCACATCTATGTCTCATCAGATGACATCAAGGAGACAGGTTACACCTACATTCTTCCCAAAAATGTGTTGAAGAAGTTCATCTGCATCTCAGACCTGCGGGCCCAGGTGAGTGTGCAGGGAGTTTGTTACAGCTGTGCCCCACTCAAACACACCTGGGGGGAGCCCTTGGTGAAGGGCTGGGAACCTGCTGTGCTTTGTCCACGTCAATCCCTCTGATGCTCTCCTCAGGAATTAAGGAGTTCCCACTCACACAGCTACAGAGAGATCTCTTCTGGCCTTCTAAGGCAGGTGTGTGTGTTTTAGATTGCAGGTTACCTGTATGGAGTGAGCCCTCCAGACAACCCCCAGGTGAAGGAGATCCGGTGCATTGTGATGGTGCCCCAGTGGGGGACACACCAGACCGTGCACCTCCCAGGGCAGCTGCCACAGCATGAGTATCTCAAGGTGGGTAGAGGTTCAGCTTCCAGGGTGGGTGGAAGGTCAGTAACAAGGACCTGAGGTGGTGGAGCAGCTTTTCTTGGTCTTTTGTAGTTGTAAGACTGAAAGGGCTCAGTCTGAAGCCAAACTTGATTGAGATCAAGTGAGGGGGAAGCCTGTGATCTCTGTGTCCTTTTTGCCAGGCTTGAAGTGGTCTCATTTTAAATGGTTTTGATTTTTCTCTAAACCACTCTCTTTTTGTCAGGAAATGGAACCTCTGGGATGGATTCACACCCAACCAAACGAGTCCCCTCAGCTCTCACCACAGGATGTCACCACCCACGCCAAGGTCATGGCTGACAACCCCTCCTGGGATGGGGAGAAGACCATCATCATCACCTGCAGGTGAGGGGCAGGGAGGCTTCTGCTGCAGAGCTGGGGAACTCAAAATCGGCAGGAAGGGAGTGTTGGCTCATTCCTGCTTCCCCTCCTCTGCCCCAGGTGAGTCTGACTTGCCTCATGCCTTCTCCTTTTCAGTTTCACCCCTGGCTCCTGCACGCTGACAGCCTACAAGCTGACCCCCAGCGGGTACGAGTGGGGCCGGCAGAACACGGACAAGGGCAACAACCCCAAGGGGTACCTCCCCTCCCACTACGAGAGGGTGCAGATGCTCCTGTCCGACCGCTTCCTCGGCTTCTTCATGGTCCCAGCACAGGGCTCCTGGAACTACAACTTCATGGGTGAGCTGGCCTGGGGAGGGGAGGGAAAAGGAGGCAGTGTGAGGAGCTTGGGGAGGAGGGAATAGCTCCTTACCCACTCTAAAGCTTTTTCAGGGTGGCTGGCAAGGATAGCAGCACTGTGCCCTGAACTTTGCATAGTACCAGCATTGGGATATCAGTTTGATGGTTGTTTTTTTTTTGGTGGCTCGAGAGGAAAAATAGATCCCATGTCTGTCAGGATTGTAGGGCATGGTCTATCGCCACTGAATAATTAATCCCTGTCAGGCAGGAGAGATAATGGAAAATGCAAGAGAGAAGCTGTTCCCTGAGCTGTTCCCAGTAGGGAGGTGCTGGTATGAACACCATGGGCAGCTGGAGAAGGGGTCAGGAAATGAGAGTAACAGAACAGTCGACTGGCATAAAAGCATTATAAATCTCTTGAGGGGAGAAACCCAAAGAGGGATGATTTTGTGGGTTTAGAACTCTCTCTCCTGGCAGGGAAATGGTCATAGAAGGGTGGAGGGCTGTGTTAGACTCTGAAAGGTGGAGGAGGCAGAAGGGGTGCTCAGGTGGGTGACACTCCCTCTTCTCCAGGTGTCCGCCACGACCCCAACATGAAGTACGAGCTGCAGCTGGCCAACCCCAAGGAGTTTTACCACGAGGTCCATCGCCCCTCTCACTTCCTCAACTTCGCGCTGCTGCAGGAGGGGGAGGTTTACTCTGCCGACCGCGAGGATCTCTACGCCTAATCCCGCCCGCGCCCCTTTAGTACTGTTGATATTCAACAGCGTGTTCGTGTACCCCTCCTGTCTCCGTCCCTTCCACTGTACCCCGCTCGCCCCCCTCACCCCGCGCGTTGTTGTTTTCCCCACTTTTCCTCTCAATAAATTTTGTACGAACGGGAGCGCCGAGGGAGCGCGGAGGTCCCGCCTCGGGGGCGGCCCCGGACGGGGCGGGCCGGGCCGGGCCGGGCGGAGCCGCGCGGGCGCGGGGCGATGGCGGAGCCGCTGTGGCGAACGCCGCCGGCCCGGCTGGCCCCGCCGCACGTCTACCGCATGGCGGGGGCGCTGGGCGCCGAGCTGCGCCGCCTCTCCGCCCGCTTCGGGCCCGACGCCGTGGCCGGGCTGGTGCCGCCCGTGGTGCGGCTGCTGGAGCTGCTCGAGGCGCTGGTGGCCCCGCCGGCCGCTGAGGGGGAGGCGCCGGCGGCAGCGCCGGCGGGGCCGCAGGAGGCGGAGGTGAGCGGGGAGCTGGGAGCTGCACCGGTGGCACCGAGCCACGCGTGTCCCCGCTGGAGTGGCCCTCGGGACGGCGCCGAGCCGGCTGGTGGCTTTTCCCGGGGAACGGGGCTGGCAGCGGTGTCCCACGTTTTGTGGGACGGCTCCCACCCCGCTGTTCCCGTTCCCTGTGGGGACGGCTCGGGCCCCGCTGTTCCCTTTTCCCAGGGGATGGCTCTGGCCCCGCTGCCCTGCATCCCCTGGGGCGGCTGCGATGTGCCTGTCCCGTTCTCTCAGGGGATGCCTGTCTCTGCTGTCCCCCATCCCCTGGGGCAACTCTGATCTTGCTATCCCTGTCCTCTGATATGGGTCTCACCCGGCTACCCCCCATCCCTTGGGATAGCTCCGACCTGTCTGGCCCAGTTGTTCCCTTGGGCTGGCTCTAACCCAGCTGTCCCCCTTTCCGGGGTGGTGGCACTGTCCCCACTGTCCCTCATCCCCTGGGCAGCCTCTGACCTGGCTGTCACCGTCCGCTGCTCAGCGCTGGCTGACCTGGCTGTCACTGCCGCCGGGGGTGGCTCTGACCCGGTGTCCCCGTCCCCCAGGAGCCGGAGCAGAGGCTGTGGGAGGCCGAGCGCCGGGAGCGAGCCCTGCACGGCCGCCTGGCCTGCCTGGAGGAGCAGAACCGCCAGCTCCTGGGGCAGCTTGCCGAGAGCCAGTCCCAGGAAGGTGGGTGTCCCCGTGGGCTTGGGGTCCCCCCATGCCACAGGGTGTCCCTATGGAGCAGCAGGCTGGGTACAGGGCTGAACCTGTTCTTCTGGAGCCTGGAATGCTGCTCTCCTTTCCCTCACCTTGGAGACCTGTCCTGGCAGGGAGCATAGGCATTACCTTGTTCTGCAAGTCACAGGGATCCCAAACCTCCAGAGCATCTCAAAAGCCCCCAGGAGGGTGGTGGAGGCAGGCACAGGGTTTGGGCTGCTGTGACAACACAAGGATGTTCCAGGAACGGTCTAAAACTCTCAGTTCCCTTCTTTCCACTGTGAGATTACCAGGAACAAGTCAGACTTTGCAGAAGCACTGAGGAACTTCGTAGCATTGTGGGCTTGGGGGAGCCCCTGGGGACTCTGACTCCTGTCCGTGTGTGGTCTCAGACAGCACGGCACGGAAGGAGCGGGAGGTGATGCTGCGGCTGAAGGAGGTGGTGGACAGACAGAGGGATGAGCTCCGTGCCCAGGCCCACGAGATCGTCTGCAAGAGCCGGGACACGGAGGCGGTGAGGGCGGGGGAGCTCAGGGGTGTGGTGTGCCAGGGCCCGGGGAGCTGCTTTCATGTCACATCCCACCCCCGGGGCTGTCACAGCTGCTGAGCCTGCTGGGACAGGTGGCACTGGTGTCCCTGGGTGGGGACACTGCCTCACCTCTGGCTGCCCTGGGCCCTCCAGCTGCAGGAACAGCTCCAGCGCTTCATGGCCATGAACGAGGAGCTGCGGCACAAGGTGGCCGTGGTGCAGGCCCAGCTCAAGAGTGCTCTGGAGCAGAAGTCAGACCTGGAGGCTGCCATGCTGCAGAGCCAGAGGGAAACGAGCAGGAGGAGCAGGACAGCCTTGGAGAGACGGCAGCCCGAGCCTGGCCTGGTGAGTCTGAGCTGTGACCCCACACCAGAGCCTGGCCTGGTGAGTCTGAGCTGTGACCCCACACCAGAGCCTGGCCTGGTGAGTCTGAGCTGTGACCCCACACCAGAGCCTGGCCTGGTGAGTCTGAGCTGTGACCCCACACCAGAGCCTGGCCTGGTGAGTCTGAGCTGTGACCCCACACCAGAGCCTGGCCTGGTGAGTCTGAGCTGTGACCCCACACCAGAGCCTGGCCTGGTGAGTCTGAGCTGTGACTCCAAACCAGAGCCTGGCCTGGTGAGTCTGAGCTGTGGCCTTGCTGCTGCTGGGCATCACCAACACTTACCCCACGTTCCCAGCCTTGTGTGGAGCTTTTGGCACACCCAGATGTGGTTATTCAAGGAAAGCCCAGAGCTGAAAACTGAACAGTGTGGTGGTGTCTGCAATACCACCAACACCTTCTCTGTAGAAGTGTTATGGGTGGGCAAGATGAGGTGACAGGAGTTAAAAGTAGATGGGACACACAGGATGAGGGAGGTTTGCCACGTGTGGTTGCTGGCTGAGATGGGGACATTCTTGAGACTTTTCTATTTTTGTCTGCATGTGCACCCAGCCTTTGGGTGGGGGTTTTGAGGTCTCTGCCTGCCTGCTGACTCTCTTTGCATCCCCTCCAGGAGGGAGCCCTGTCACCCTCAGAGGAGCCGCAGCACCAGGATGGGGGCAGGAGCCCTGCCCACTGCTGCTTCTCCAAGGAAGAGCTGCAGCAGATCCTGCAAGAGAGGAATGAGCTCAAGACCAACCTGTTCCTGGTGCAGGAGGAGCTGGCCTATTACCAGAGGTGAGTCCTGTCCCTGCAGCCAGCCCTGGCCCATCAGAGGCTGCTCCCACCACAGTCAGGGCAGAATCTTCCCCAGGCTCTTGGTTAACCAGCTGACTGCTTTTTACCAGGGAGCTGCTGAACGAGGAGAGAATTCCCAGCTTCTTCCTGGATGCAATGAAGTCAAATATCAAAAAACAGAGGAAAAAAATCAGAGCCAAAATGCTGGGAACGACAGAGGAGTCGGCGAGCAGGTGAGTCTGGCTGGGTGCTGGGATCCTCCCGTGCAGGGTGGGGGCTGGCTGCCCTGCTCCAGCATTTCCATGTGCTTGATGCCCTGCATTGGATCCTCCCCAAGCCCAGAGCTGCCTCCTCCCTCCAGAGATCAAAGGTTTGATGTCTGCAGTTGATGTGTTGCTCTGGCATAGCTGTGCCACAGGGGCTGGGCTTTGTGCTGCAGCTCAGGGTGTCCCTGTCACCAGTCAGGCATGGCCTGGCCAAATGCTACTTGTCCCTGCATGCATGTGACAAAAGGGAGGTGAGGTGGTGGCACTGGGAGCACTGGACAAACGCCAGAGTGGCTCCAGCACTCGCTGCTGTGGCTCAGTGCAGGTTTACCCCCATTTCTTTGTGCAGTGATGAAGAGGAGGGCTCCTGGCTCCCAGGTCATGGCACAGACTGTGTGGATGCTCAGCCTCCAGAATCCAAAATTAGGAGCTTGTAAGTTTGCTCCTGTGCTGGTAGGGATGGGAGGCTCTGCCAGTGGAGAGGTTTGGGGTTTGGCTGGGACCTGACAGCTGTGGAGCTCGGATGTGATGGGAGCAGAGTCAGCAGGGCTGGCAGGGATGCTGCCAAAGCAGGGGGTGCTGTTGTAGAGGGATCTGCCTTGTCCTGGGTGCCACACGCTCCCAGGGCCCACAGCCAGGCTGTGTCCTGCTGCCACCTCCTCCCTGGGGAGGTTCTTCTCCCCCATAGCCCTTCTCTGCTCTCTCTGCAGTTTTGGGCTGTGGTATCAGGGCAGCAGCAAAGACCCCCCCACATCCAGCTGCTCTGGAACCTGGGAAATCATTGACTCACTGGACACACAGCTGGAGCCAGAGGGAGAGAGCAAGGCAGGGTCCAGCTGCCCTGACAGAGCCACAGCACCACTCTGACCACACGGGACCGGGAGCAGGATCTGTCCTCGCAGCAGAACTTCCTGGATCCTCTTCTTCCAGTGGATTCCAGAGCAGCACAGCAGCCCTGGCCCTTCCCCGTGCCACGGTGGTGGCAAAGCCACAGCGTGGGCAGGTTCCTGCAAACCCACTGGGACACTTGGATGTGGGCTGCCAGCCTGACCTGGACAGCTCAGCACCTCTGGGCACCTCTGCCCACCAGCCACCCTTTCACTGTGTCCACAGCTTAGCTACAGAGGGGCCCTCACAGCTGGGCCCCCTCCCCACTGCTCCTTGCTTGCAGCTCAGCATGGTGGGGGTCTGCACCCTCTTCCTTCTCCACACCCCAAAAGGGATCTTCCCATCCCCTGGTGGCTCTCTGCAAACCCCTCTGCTCACAGCCCACAGTTGCCCCGTCCTGCTCTGTGGGGTTGTTTTACCTCACCCCTTTCTTTAGTAGCTCCCCAATCCCTGCAATGTGAAGGTCCAGTTGGGGTGTCCTGGGGTCCCCACAGGGCTGGGAGGGGGTGAGCACACTGCACTGGGTGTCCAGGTGCTCCTGTGGCTGGGAGCCACCAGGATCAGCACCACCAGGGCCGCTCCTGCACTTCTCAGGCGTGGGGTGAATCAGTTTTGTACTGGCACCTCTGGGACCTGGCAGACTGGAACAATCCTTGTGTTCATGGGGGCATCAGTCCCCTCAGATCAGGTACTTTCTACCTTTAATTTGGAAATAAATCAGTATTGTTTTTCCTCTGAGGTTCTGCCTGCAGCCTCTGCTCTCTGCTTGGGGAGGGCTGGGTGAGGCTCCCAGATTTCCCTTACCCTTCTCCTAAATGGCTGTGCCCCCTTCTGGTGGGTCAGCTGTGATGGGGAGGGGGCTCCAGAGGGGTGAGCCCACAGTGCTGGGCATGAAGGAGTTAATTCCTGCATGGCCAGGGGGAGCACTCTGCTTCCAGCCCGGAGCCCCCCCAGCTGAGCTGGCCTTGGGTAGGAAAAAGGTGTTTCCTGTGCATCTGCTGACACAAAGCTCCTGGGGACTGGCGAGGTGGGACAGTGGCCAGCAGCCCTTCAAAGGCCAGCATAGGTCAGGCTGTGTTGCCATGGGGGACATGGGGACCCTTCCTCTGAGCCCCTGCCAGGGGCTGGCAGTGGCATGGGGTGGCTCATGGGGCTTGAGGCACTGATGTTTGTTTGGGTTGGGGGGACGTTGGCTAAAGCATTTTGGGGGTGATAGAGAATGGCACAAGGGGAGTGGGGCGACACAGGTGAGATGTTCAGGCAGGTACCAGCCCCTGTGTGGCTGTGTTGTATCCCTGGATGCCCCTTTCTGTGGCAGGGTGGCAGCCAGGGCCAGAAATAGCCCGGGCAGCAGCATTCCCTGCTCCCCTCCCCGCCGCACCCCTGACGCCTGGATCGGGCGCCTCCTCCCGCGTTTCCTCAGGAAGAAACCCAAGGCTGGAGGGAGGAAGAGGCCGCCCCGCGGGTGGGACGGGACAGACGGGACAGAGGGACACCAGCGTGGGGCTGGGGAGCCACCAGGACGGGGACCCTGGTGCCCTGCTGGGATGGAGAGCGCCCGGCCCATCCTCTGCCTGCAGCTGTGGCTGTGGGTGCAGAGCTCTGCCCAGGAGCTCGACCCTGAGGGCAGGAACGTCTGCAGGTGAGTGCCACGGGGGTCCCCAGCTGTGCCATCTCCTGGGGACTCTCAGCAGCCCCAGAGGGTTGCTGTCCATCCCTCCTCCATGGACAGAGATGTGCAGCCTGGCACGGGGGTGGGTGCAGGCTGGGGAGGTGCCGGGGAGTGTGGCTGGGGCGTGTCTGGGCATTTGGGGCATCAGATCCCTTCTCCAGGGTTTATTTCTCATTCACCCTCGGAGTGCAGGGAAACGGGGCAATATGGGACCCATGGCAAAACTCATCATGGGGAAATATCACAGTGGCAAGCCCCAAAGAGCTTTGGGACTGATGCCCCCCGAATTTGTTGCCACTCCCGTTGTCTCCCAGCAATGGTGATGCCTTTCATGACCTTCACTTCGGTGCCTCATTTCTGCACTGCTGGTGAAGCTTTGAGCCTCTCCCAAGGCATGGGACACCCGGCACGGCTCCGTGGGGACATTCCCAGCGCTTCGGGCAGCCCAGCCCAGCCCAGCCGCCCACTCGGGCTGCAGCCTCCTAAATTTCCTTCTATTTTTCTGGTTTCCTTCCGGAGCGTTGCCCTGGGGGCCAAGCCGCCTTCTCAGCACTGGGGCAAGGATCGCTTCGCCTTGGCCGGGGCCATGGAGCCGCCCTGTCCCCCCGGCCCTGGCTGACACCCCCCGGTCTCTCCCGCAGGTTCCCGGCCGGCCCGGAGTGCTGTCCCGGCTGGAGGCAGGAGGGGAGGGCGTGCACGGTCGGTGAGTGATGGATGGGGATGGATCCCAAAGCGTGGTCTCATCGGGCAGATCCTCTGAGTGTTGGGGAAGCCCCGCAGCTTTCCTTGAGCGGTGCCAGTGGGGTTCCGCCCCGAGGGGAGCCCCAGCTGCTGAGCCGGAGGGATGGAGCGGGACGCGGGATGGAGTGGGACGCTGTCCCTGCAGGAGCTGGATGGGTGGCAGGTGGGGTGTGAGCCCCGGTCGGAGAGAGCTGAGTGCCTTTTCTGCCACAACAGCTGTGTGCGAGGGGGAGGACGCCTGCAGAGAGGGCGAGGTGTGCGTGAAACCTGGGCTGTGCCGCTGCCCACCCGGCTTCTTCGGAGCAGACTGCAGCTCCCGTGAGTGCCCTCCCCGCGCTCAGCCCCTGCCACCCCCCTTTAAACCCAGCTGGATGCTCGGGGGGGCTGCCGGGCTTCTTTCTCCCCATCCTGCCCGTGTCCTTTCCCCTGGCAGGCTGCCCCGAGCAGTACTGGGGCCACGACTGCAAGCGGAGCTGCCCGTGCCACCCCAACGGGCGCTGCGACCCCGCCAGCGGCCACTGCACCTGCGACCCCAGCCACTGGGGCGGGCTCTGCCAGTTCCCCTGCCAGTGCGGCCCCCACGGCCGCTGCGACCCCCTGACCGGCGCCTGCCACTGCGAGCCGGGCTGGTGGGCACCCAACTGCAGGAAGCAATGCCAGTGCAACCCCTCCACCTCGCAGTGCGACCCCCTGAGCGGGCTGTGCCGCTGCCAGCCGGGCTGGTGGGGCAGGAGGTGCAGCTTCAAGTGCTCCTGCAACGTGTCGCCCTGCGCGCAGGAGACGGGCAAGTGCGAGTGCCTGGCTGGCTACTGGGGACCGGCGTGCCAGCGGCGCTGCGACTGCGGGCACGGCTCCTGCAGTCCCGCCAGCGGCCACTGCACCTGCGAGCCCGGCTACCAGGGCAGGAGCTGCCGGGAGCCCTGCCCGGCAGGGAAATACGGATCTCAGTGCGTGCACAGGTGAGATGGGGGAGCCGCGGGATCCAGCGGGCTGCAGAGAGATCTTGGGGAAGGCACCGTGCCTGTGTCTGTCCCTTTGGCTGGGTAGGGAGACTCGTCCTGGGTTTGAGCATCCCAGGGTGGATGCAGCATCAGCGTTGGCCCAAAAGAAACACCTCGCTAATGTCAGCAGAAAGTGTCACCCTAAAATCTGGTCGTCCTTAATCTCACTCCCCATGGTGATAAAGCAGCACCTCCCAACTCAGAACATTCTGTGATCTGCTGCCCTCCTCTCCTCTTGCTACCACAGAGCATTAGGCACCACTGTGTATTTCCCCTCGGTCCAAAATGATGCTCAATGATTTTGTGGGTGAAAGATGTTTTGTGGGGTGAAAGCTGCTTTTTGTGGGGTGAAAGATGCTTTTTAGGGGTGCAGGGGTGGGCGTGGTGACCTCAGTGCCTCTCTGCCCACACAGCTGTGGGAGCTGCAAGCACAGCCAGCCCTGCTCACCCGTGAATGGTTTCTGCCTGGCCTGCCAGCCCGGCTGGACCGGGACCCTCTGCAAGGATCCCTGTGCTCCTGGATTCCATGGGGATGGCTGCCTCCAGCCATGTCCCCGCTGCCAGCACGGGGAGCCCTGTGACCCCCAGACTGGGTCCTGCCTGCGCTGTGACCCTGGCTGGACAGGACCCAGGTATGCCCAGGGTGAGGCCCCTGGTCCCTGGGGGTGTCCCTGCTCTGGGGTGCAGTCGCTGATGCTTTGCTCTGTTTTGGCAGCTGCAACAGCTCCTGCCCCGTGGGCACCTTTGGTGATGGCTGCCAGTTCCTCTGCCCTGAGTGTGTTTCAGGGAGCTGTGACCCCGTGACAGGAGTTTGCATCTGCCAGGCAGGCTACTGGGGAGACAGGTAATAACACCAGGAAAATTCTGGATAACGCTGGGAGTGGGGTTGGGCTGGAGCCTTGCTCTCTCTGGGGGCATTTCCCTCCTCTCCTCTCTCTTCCAGCTGCAACGACACCTGTCCCGAGGGCTATTTTGGAGTGAATTGTTCCTCACCCTGCCAGTGCTCCCGGGGGACCTGTGACCCTGTGCAGGGTGACTGTGTGCTGAGTAAGATTAACCTCACATTTCTGGGCAAGGGATGGTCACATCCTCACTGGGGACGGTGCTGGGATGCACCCTGGTGCCTCCTGGCCCCACTGGGAGTTGTCAGCTCCTGCTGTCTCCATGCAGGGCTGTTCTGTAGGTGTCACAGCCACAGGACATGCCACACTCAGCCCACCTCCTCACACAGGTTTGAAGGACCACGGAGCCCTTGCAGCTGCCATCCTTGTCCCTCTCCTGCTGGTGCTGCTCTGTGTCGCCTGCTGCTGCTGTGGTGCTGGCTCAGCAGATGCCAGAGACAGGTATTTTTTCATAATTTTCAGCTTTTGACACAAACCCCCATCTCCTGTGTCCCTTGATGTCCATCTCTGCTCTGCAGGGCGGCTGTGCCAGATGATGATGTGCTGGCCAGGATGAAGCACCACGTGCAGGGGGTGCTGGCCAACCTCAGTGCTCTCATGCCCTGCTTTAACCTGGGCACCTCAAAACTTCCCAAAGTCACAGGTGAGCAAAGCAGAGCTGCCCACAGCTCTCCCAGAAGTGCTGCACTCTCTGTCTGGGGAGAAGCCTGAAACCCCTCTCCCCCGAGCACCCTGGGGTGCTCAAGTTCAGCTGGGTGTCTCCTCTTCCCCAGTTTCCCACCACGACATGGAAATCCCCTACAACCCCAGCTTCATCGAGCCCCCATCGTCTGCGTGGGTTTCAGACAGCTCCTTCTCCTCCTTCGACACCGACAACGAGGGACCCGAGTACTCCGTCCCTCCCAGAGAAGGTGACGCCCATGGCTCCTCCTCCTCCTCCTCCTCTCTGATCACCTCTGGGGTCAATCCTGGCCGTCCCGGGGAGCTGTGCTTGGCACAGACATTGTTTATTTCCTTGTCCTTGTTTTCCTGTCTGCAGGGCTGTGTTTGGCTGCGTGCGATGGGACGTGCCCAGTGGGGCAACCCCATTTCACAACCTCCTCCTTGGGAAACGATCCCAGGGACAATCCTATTGCATCACCTCCTGTCCCAGTGTCCCCAGTTATGTCCCCGGGCAGGGTGGCAGCTGTAACACGTGTCACCTTGTCCCACAGGCATCCCGTTGCTGGGCGGGGCTGAGCTGCAGGACGGAGCATCCCCCGCTGGCGAGGCGCTCCCGGACCCGTCCGCCTTCGACTCCGAGGATGTCTCGCAGCCCTTCGCCATCCCCCGCACCTCCAGCATCGCCAAGGCCAAGCGACCCTCTGTGTCCTTCGCCGAGGGGACAAAATTCGGGGCTGCCGAGACGCCCAGCCCCAGCCGGAAGCCCAAGGCTCCGTGGGGCCCATCCAGGCTGACCCCACCGCCGGGGGATGCGGCGGCCGAGTCGCCCGGCGAGAGCCCGGCCAGCGATTGCTACGAGAACGCCGAGCCCCTCAGCAAGGGGGACGAAAGCCACCGGCCATCGCCTCGGGCCACGCCGGGGGGACGCCGCAGGGTGGTGTCCAGCACCAGGCATGTGGCCCAGAGAGTGGAGGCGCTGGAAGCAGCTGCGAGATGCGGCAGCTGGGAGGCCAAGGGGAAGGAGCCCAATGTCACCACCATCTACATGATGGTGGGAACAGCCGGGCAGGACCCCAAGGCGGAGGGGACTGGTGAGGGACCGGTCCAGGCTGTGCTGAAGCGTCTGGGCAGCTTGCAGAAGGGCAAGTGGGCTGCGAAGGAAGAGCCCAAGGTGAGGAGGAGCATGGAGGCCATCCAGAAACCTCCTCGCCGGGCTCTGGCGCAGCGCAGGGACTCGGAGAACAGCTGCAAGCAGAGGGAGAGTGTGCCGGGGGCTCCTGCCGAGCCAGCCCCGGGCAAGCAGCAGCATCCCGCTGCCAAGAGACTGTCCCTCCTCCTCGCATCTCTCTCGCCAAAAAGCACCGGTGCCCAGGACGGGGCCAGCGAAACCGCAGGTGCCGCAGAGAAGGGAAAAAGCCCGGAGTTAGTTGGCAGCCTGGAAAGGAAGGGACGGGATGCCGCGGAGGAAGAGCCGAAGTACGAGAACGTGGCCAGCAGCGGTGCTGATTCGCCCTCCGGCCCCGGCAAGGAGCTGCCGGGCAGCGCTCCGGGCACCTGAGCCCGCACCGCCCGGGGAGCACCGGGCTCCTCCAACCCCAGCCTGGGGAGCCGAGCCCGCTCCGAGCTGCGAACTGGAGAAGCATCGAGCCTTCCTGGTGACCCTCTCTGCTCTGGAGCCACAGCGGGGACAGCCGGTGGGGTTGTGGTGCTTGGGGGCTGTTTTCTGCTCCTCGTTGCCCCACCAGCCCCACTTGTGTCTGCACAGCCCCGGGGGACAGCGATGCTCTGGATGCTGTGGTGGCATCCTCAAGCCCCTGTCACCACTGGGGACATACCCAGTGCAGGGCTGCTGAGTGCTGGGAAATGCATGCACAAAATCCAGTCTCACCCCATCGGTTTTCACCTTTCCCTGCCCCAATTCCCCTGATGTAGCTCGGAGCCTCTTGCTGGAAAGGTGTTTCTTACTGAAGGGGAGGTTTTGTGGAGCTGGGCTGAGGAGAGATGATGGGCTGTCACAAGCAGCTTCAGAGAAAATTAATTTCAGCTGCTTATCTCAAAGGGTATCTGGGTCTGCAGGGGTTTATCTGTGTGGCTCTGGCTTCTGTGGCAGGCCCTGGCTGCCTTTGCTTCCATGTGGAAAAGCTCGTGGCAGGACACAGGGGGTAGTGACAGCCTTTTAAACTCCACACAGTTCCAAGCTGCAGTTGTGCAAACGTGGCAGCTGGGCAGTGACCATCAACCTGTGCACCTGGTGCTGTGCTGATAAGGATGGAAGTTGCCTGGAAAATGGGATTTCCACGGGTGCCCTAAGCTCCTGCCACCTCCCACGCCTCATTCCTGCTGTGAAGGCAGCTGAGATGCCAAAGAGGATTTGCAGAGTGATCTGGTTTTAGATGTATCTAAGTAGTAAAAGGTTTTTGTGTATTTTTTTCTCTGTTATTTCAGTTGGTGTGAAAGCCTTAGAATGAAAATTAAATGCCCTTCAGGAGATGGGTTTCCCAGCCGCCCTTTGAGTCAAAGATATAACCAGGAATATTCTCCAGAGTGTGGAAACTCTCAGCAGCCTTAGGCTTTCCGTTTGGGAAAATTTTTTTTAGATTTTCCGTCTCTGTTGAATTCTGAATGCTCACTCAGTGAGCTGAGCCCTGCACAGAGCCCAGGACTGGAGTGCAGGAGGAATGTGAGGGGGCTGTGAGTGTCCAGAGCCCCTCTGCTGCAGCCTGCACCTCACACATCATGTGCAGAGCTCCACATCAATCCTTCTGGTCTGGCACTGCTCAGCTGGGCTTCAGGGTTTGGAGTGTTTCAGAAAACACAGTGGGTTTTGCTTTTTCCCTTTTGCTTCCCATGGGTGCTTCTCCACAGCACAAAACACCAAATCCCCACAGTCTGACGTGGCTGAAGCTTCCAGTTTTGCAACCAGCACAAAGCACCCTTTCCTGCAGTGGGATCATCTGCTGCTGTGATTATAACACCAAATATTCTGGCATCCAAATAAAACTGCTCATCCTGGCAGGACTGGAGCAGCAGCCTGTTCTGCACGGGCTTGCTTTTGTTTTGACACCATTTTATGACAGCAGCAGGGACAGTCCCACATTTGATTTATAAGCAGCCATTTTTTTTCCCTAATGGGATGGATATTTTGAGCCTGTGAGCTGAGCAGTGCTGTGCCAGAAGTGAACGTCACATGAGCCAGTTCACTCTGGGTGCAGCATGTAAATAGCTGACAGCAACCTGACAGCCTCAAACCAGCGCCTGGTTTGAGAAAACGCTGCTGCTGGGAGAATCTTCCTTGTCCATGGAGCCAGCATGTTTCCCCTGCTTGAAGATGAAGCATCTTGGCCGTGTCTGGGCGGTGAAAGGGAAATGAGCTGCAGATTTCCAGCATGTGGCTGCCCATGCACGCTCCTGCAGCGTGGCTGCCCTGGTGTCTGCTTGCTGGGGATGCTTCGATCGCCTGTGCCAGGGGTTAGCTCTGGGTGTGGGAGGTCTGCAAGGCAGAGCTGGCAGGGGAATCTCTTCCCATGCTGGATTTCTGACTTTGCAAAGCTGCTGCAGTGTTTGGAAGGCAGGCAGTGGGAAGGGATCCATGTGCAGGTGCTGTCTGTAAGCAGAGAGGTGTCTGTGTGCTCTGCTGGGGCAGGAGCGGAGGCTGGAGCTGTTCCTGGGGTCTGTCCCATGGTGGTCTGTCCTTGTCATCCTGTCAGCCCTGTCATCTCCTTTCCCAAACTGCTCAATCCTGTGAGGTGCACCACATCATTTAGCCCAGTGGCTGTGCCAGAGCAGGAGCTGTCACCTCCCTCCCAGCTAAACTCCTTCCTGGCCAGTTTCTAAAAACATGTCTCTGTGTCAGTGCTGTCCTTCGGCTTCACTTTATTTTTTTTCTCCCCATGCTGTTTACTCAATCCCTGGGGTATTTATAGCTGGCCACGGATCACCTGATAGCTTTTCTCCTTCTAGGATAGGAAAACTGAGCCCTCCCTGCTCTTGCTGAGGCAGAGGGTTCCCGTGACCCCAAACAGCCTTGGAACCCTCCTCATGCTCCTCCCCGTCACAGTTTGTGTTTCTTGGACACAGCAGCCAGGTCTGGGTGCTGAGGTCTCTTGGGTCTCGTGCTGCCTCAGCCTTCTTCTACCTCTGTTAAGCACCTGGCACCAATCCAGGCTGTCTTGTTTTCTTTGGGCTTTTTGTTTGTTTGTTTGCATTGGCTTAAATCCACTTTCCAGCTGTTGAAACGTTTGATCCCTCTCCCACAGCCAAGGCCGAGGAGTTTCCTATTCCCACCCACCACAGGGATGGAGTGGTGGGGACACGTCCGTCTGTCTGGGGCCCTCTGCTTCCTCTGGGGTGTTTACCTTCCACAAATGCTGTTTTCATCTCCTTTGGACGAGAAAATATCCCCTGTAAAGATTCTAGGGATTTATGGCCACGTCCTCTGAGCCAGGACCTCCCTATTGAGGGAAGGATTTATGGAGGGTCTAGAAATACCTCAGAGGAATGCTCTGAAAAATAATTTAACAGAAAAAAAGAAGGCAGAGTTGTGGTGAAGTCAGATGTGAAGCTGGCTTGTAATGATTTCACTTTATTTCATGAAACTGGGCTGTATCCCCAGCAGTGTGATCAACAGGTTTAGTGAGGGGATTTTCCCCCTTTACTCTGCTCACCTAAGATGCCACCTGGAGTATTGTGTCCGGTGTGAGGATTCCAACATAAAAAGGACAGGATGTGTTGGAGCAAGGCTAGAGGAAGCCACAATGATGATCAGAGGCTGGAGCAGCTCTGCTATAGACAGGCTGAGGGAGCTGAGGGTGTTCAGCCTGGAGAAGAGTACAGGGAAACTTTATAGCACTTCTAGTGCCTAAAGGGGATCCGAGAGAGCTGGAGAGGGACTTTGGACAAGGGATGCAGTGACAGGACAAGGGGGAATGGCTGACAGAGGGCAGGCTTAGATGGGATATTGGGAAGACATTCTTGGCTGTGAGGCCCTGGCACAGGTTGCCCATAGAAGCTGTGGCTGCCTCACCCCTGGAACTGCCCAAGACCAGGTTGGATGGGGCTTGGACCAACCTGATCTGGTGGAAGGTGTCCCTGCCCATGCCAGGGGGTGGATTGAGACAATATTTTAGCTTCCTTCCAACCCAAACCTTTCTGTGACTCTTTGAATGAGCTGTGTCCTGGGCTGGGGTGTCTCAAGGGCTCTGTCCCTGCCCAGCTGTGCCGTGAGGGTGGTCAGCCCCGGGTTGCGTTGGATGCCTGTTCCCAAAATACCCTTTTAATGGGGTGGAGCAGCTTCTCAGGTCTCTCTCCTTGAGCAGCACAGGCAGACTTCGCAGGACCGATCCGGTGCCCGTACCCACAGCAATGCCGCGGGTGCCGTTCCGGACACGGCTCCCCGTGCCCGGCGGGGCTGTCCTCCCTCACAGCAGCCGCTCCGGGTGCGGCTCCCGCGGCTGCCGCCCGGGGCCGGCGGAGACCGGCGGAGAGCGGCAGCAAAGCCCGCGGGGCGGTCCCGCTGTCCCCGCGCCGCGCCGGGCGGGGGAGCCGCCTCACCTCCCGCCGCCGAGCCCGGGGTTGTCGCTTCTGGCTTTGCCCTGGAAGGCGGCGACCCGACCACCGCTCGGGGGTGTGTGTGTGCCTCTGTGAGGGTCTGTGGGTGTGTGTGTGGGTTTGTGTGTGTGTGGGGGGTTTGTGTGTGTGTGTCTGTGTCTGTGAGGGTCTGTGTGTGTGTGGGTTTGTGTGTGAGGGTCTGTGTGTGTGTGTGAGGATCTGTGTGTGTGAGGGTCTGTGTCTGTGAGGGTCCGTGTGTGTGAGGGTCCGTGTGTGTGAGGGTCCGTGTCTGTGTGTGTGAGGGTCCGTGTGTGTGTGTCTATGTCTGTGTATGTGTGTGTGTGTGTGTATGTGTGTGAGGGTCTGTGTGTGTGTGGTTTTGTGTGAGAGGGTCCTGGGGGTACCTGCAGACCGGGAGGGGGTCCCGGGGGATATCGAGGCGTACTACAGGAGTACCGGGGGTTTCCCGGCAAGTACCGGAGGAGAACAATATCAGGGGATACCTGGGTGTGAGAGGTACTTGGGGGATAGCGGGGAGTAGATATCGGAGGTTTCCGGGGGAAGAAATGGGGTGGCTATCGGGAGAAGATATCGGGGAATACCGGTGGGAGAGAGCGGGGGGTACTGTGGGATCCCAGGAGAAGATACCGGGAGGTCCCGGGAGGAGATATCGGGGATCCCGTGGGGGGATATCGGGACTATCCCGGGGGTCCCGAGCTAAGATCCCGGGGTGATCCCGTGGGGATGTGAGGGGGGGGGGGGGGTCCGGAGGCGGGGGCCTGAGGGGGCGGTGGGGGGGGCGCGAACCGGCACGTGCCCCAGCGGCAGCGGCGCGCGCGGCCATTGGCTGAGGCTGTGGCCAATCAGCGGGCGCGCCTGTTTTGCCTCGGAGGCCGGATAAAAAGCCCGGGTGGGACCGCGGCGGAGCGGAGCGGGCGCGGCACCGGCGGTGAGCGGGCACGGCACCGGGGATTGCTGGGGGTGTGCATGGGAGAGAGAGAGGGGGGCACTGGGGAGGGTGGGGGGCATTGGGGCATCCACGCGTAGGAGTGGCAGGCGGCGGAGGGAGAGCGGATGGAGTGGGGAGCGTGGGTGGGGGGCTGGATGGCGAGGAGGGAGGGGATGCTGCGGGGCTCCTTGGGGGTGTGGGATGCTGCGGGGGCGATGTGGGGAGTGGGCTGTGCTGGGGGATACTGGGGGACCGCTGGCAGCGGGGACAGCGGGCTGCGGCTCTTGTCGCAGAGAGGATGATGGCTGGGCTGGGGAGGGGGCTGTGCAGGGATGAGGAAGAGGAGGAGGAGGTGATGGAGGAAATGCGTTGTGGGCTGTGCTGGGGCAGCGAGCCTGCGCTGTGGGTGAGGGGGGGAGCTCTGAACCGGCTTCTATGGCTGGGAGGGGGCCCTGGCCCCCAGGCATCGCTGCTGGGTCAGACCCCCGTCCTGCCAAAGCACCCGGTGCTGGGGTGTCCCCAGTAAGGGCAGCTGCCCTGGCTGGCTGTGTGGCCAGCTGCTTTCCCCACAGTGCTGCCTGAGATGTGCCTGGGCTGGGAAAAGCCTCAGCTTGGCTCAAAAGGGCCACCTGCCTTGTGACACTCGGGGCTCCCCAGGGTCGGGTTGTCCCCTTGGCCAGGTGTGTTCCCCAATTTGCTCGCTCCTGCGGGCTCCAGGGACTGGCACAAGTGGAGCTGGACACAGTTAATGCAGCTCCAGCATCTGGGGCAGCCTGGAGATGCCACTGAGCTGCAGTGTCTCCCAGCTGGTTGGCCTGGCAGGCAGCAAAAAGGGCTCCTTGGTGATATATTGGTGACAAACTGCATTTATAGACCCCTCACACACCTTGCAGAGCAGGTCTGTGCTTTTGCATGGGGCAGAGCAGACCTGGTGGGTCTCTAAAGCCACCGCTGGGGTAAGGGGCTGTGTCCCCCATCCCAGCCTGATGGCAGTGGGGACATCAGGGTCCTGTCCTGGCATTTATTCCCTCAGTGCCTGCCCCGTGCAGGGGCAGCAGGCTCTGGGCTGTTTGCTGCATTTTCATACCTGGTGCTCGGGCAGTGGAACCGAGTCCTTGAGCAGAGCCCTGTGTCACTGAGTGAGCACCCCAGGGGCTCTTCAAGGGCACCTGTGCCTCCCCCATCCCTGCAGGTCCCTTGGCAAGCTGGCACCTGCACAAACCAGTTCTGCACCCGAGTGCCTGCCACCCAGCAGGCAGCTCTGCCTGGCTACTTCGTGAGGAGATCCCTTAACCCACGGGTTTCTTTTCATGCGGTGTGGACTCACTGGCTGTTGCTCCCTGCAGGTTTTGAGGCTCTGAAGGAGGAGGCCACCCCCCCAGGCAGCCATGGCCCCCACGCTGGCCACGGCGCACCGGCGGCGCTGGTGGATGGCGTTCACAGCCATCATCGAGAACCTGCTCTTCTCTGCCGTCCTGCTGGGCTGGGGGTCCCTGCTCATCATGCTGAAGGCAGAAGGGTTTTATTCCTACCTGTGCTACGGCCTAGGTAAGCATTTTTTGGGCTCGTGTAGGGGTAAGGTGCTGCTGAGGTTTGCTGGTGTGGTTCCCTGCTGCGGGGTGGTGTGGAAGTGGTTGGAGGAGGGCTGAGCTCCATGCTGATCCCAGGGGAGAAGGAAAGGGATTTGTGCTCCTTCCTAAAGGCAGTGGCATCCTTGTGATGGTGCAGTGTGCCTGTAGGTGCTGTTGTTTTGTAGGGTGGCTGGGAAAAGGAGCTTTAATGATGGGGTAGAACTTTTCTGGATCGCCTTTTCTACTTGGCCATGAGCTCTTCCTCTGCAAGAGCTCTGGAGGATGGTGATTTTTGGGGAGGCTGTCCTGGGTTTATAAGAGGAATTTTGTCCTTAGCAGTGAGAAAACAAGGAGCATGGGTGGCAATTATATCAGGGCAATCCAGTGTTGCTGTAGAGGAGAATTTGCAGAATTAAATACTGCTGGTCATTCCTCTCCTTCAAGCACCCAGGATGTGCTCAAACCAGGCTGTGTTTCTGTGAGGGCTTGAGATTTACCCTCTGCCCCAGCCAGAAGTGACTGTCCCTGCTGCAGACACAGCCTGGAAAGGGAGAGATAAATCTGTGGTGTGGGAATGGTAATCCTGGGAAAACAGCCTGGAGGTGGACATCTATCTCCAGCCTGGGCAGGGAGAGAATTGTGCACCCCACAGAGTGTTTGGGTGGTCAGTGGGGTTAAAAGGAGCCCGAGGTAAAGGTGGTGTGGGTTTGTGGTGTCTGAGGGTTTGCTGTGCTCAGAGGAGGGGAGGGCAGAGTGAAGAGAGGCAGTTTGGGCTCTGTGATGGAGGCTGAGACTGGATCAGCCCATCTGGGGCTGGTCGAGAGTTGAGAAAAGAGTTGGAAATCAGTGCACGGAGCCTCGGTTGAGTGATGGCTGAGAACAGTGGGGGAAAACTGAGGTGTGGGGAAACAAAGTCCAGACAAAGGTACCTGCGAATGATGTGATGATTTTGCTCATTCATCAGCTGATGGTTTTGCTCATTCATCAGCTGCTTATCTCCCGTGCTTTGTGTACCAGGGCCTGGGTTGGTGCACCTGGCAAAAATGCACGTGTTTGAGCCTTTTATCAGCTGCGGTTTGGCAGCTCCATCTCCATCCTGTGCTCTGCTCTCAGGGCAGTGCTCCCGAGCGTGTCCCTGTCACTCGTGTCCCCAGGAGCACTCCTGTGTGTGAGGGAGACTCCCAGTGCCTGGAGACCCTGCAGGACTTCAGTTCAAGGCTGCTGTGTTCTCCCCACATCAGGGAGACTTTGTCACAGCCAAGTGATCACATTAAACCCATCAGGTGGAGACTTTCTGCCACCCAGATAAAGCACACAGGAGCTGATAAGCAAATGCTGACTGTCTCTGCGAGCAGGCATTTGCTTGTCTGCTTCCTGAGATGTGCTCTGCTGACAAGAGCTTCACTGGGGGCCCACCTCCTGCTCTTTGCCTTGACAGCTTTCAATTTGTCCCAGATCACTGAGGTTCACCTCAGTTCCTCACTCCTCTTCAGCAACCTCTGGCTTTTTTGGCCCATGCCCACACACCACAGGGAAGATGCAAATGTTTGGACTGCTGTGAAATTGCTGCCCTGGGGGCAACTGCTCCCTCCCTGTGGCCAACCTGTGCCCCGAGGCAAGAAAGCTTAATCCCTGAGAAGAAATTTGTGCAGTCAAATGTTCTCATTGTCCTCAAATATCTGGCCATCACTTCTGAACTCGGTGATGGCTTGTGATGAGCTGTGGGGGCAATAATCTGTGCTGACTCACTTTCCTTTCTCTGGTTTTGTCCTCTCTGTAAGAGTTTTGTGGGGAAGACTCCTGGCTCCAAGCGTGTGGAGGCTCTCAATGACCAGCCCCAAACTGAGTTTTCCCTTTGCTGCCATTAGGGTGACCCAATGGTTGCCTTTTTCAGTGTAACCTATTGAATCCTGCAGCCAACTTGGCTGGAAGGCTGGTGCAAACAAATCATGACTAGTAGCCTTTGGGCACTTGTTGTTCCTAATGCTGCTGTGGGCATGCAAGTATTGCAAAGGAAAAAAAAAATAGAATTTTCCTAATGAGCCAAAGGTTCTTGGCAGGGCTTTCAGTTTGTCAGCATAAGCTCTTGTACTTTGTGATGCTTTCCAATGAAAGGCAAAACTAGACCTTGTCCCTTCTGCAGGCGCTTCTCTGAAGGTAACAGCAGCTGCCCAGAAAGTGCTGCAGTTCAAGAGGGACTCCTTGTCTCCCTGTTGAATCCCTTGCTTGCCCTTGGCTCCTCGTGTTGGATTTTACTCACCCATTGGACAAATGTGGGGTCCAATGGACTCTTAACTCAGTAACATGAGGGTGGAGATGGACACCTGGGGGGGGAAAAAATCCGAAATAACAAAATATTTTTAGAGCTGTTGTGCAACAGGGCTGGAGTGGGGGGTTGTACCCGCTAGGCCACCTCCTGAGGTATGCTTGAAATTCGCTGACAAGGAGCCTGCTAGTAGCACTTTGTTCCCATTTTAATTTTACTACACTACTACTTGGCCTTTAACCAACTGAAGCAGCATCTTTTATTCGTGCAAGTGCTGACTCCACAGTCTTTATCACCGTTCTGGGCCTTATCAGCTCTGAGGGAATTTGATCAGTCCAGGGCCTTGCCTTGCTATGATGTTTCTGGGATTGGGAAGCTGAACGCTTAGGTCTGAAACATGCTTGAAGAAAGAGAAATGTCCTGAACTTGATAATCTGCTCACAAAGAGCAGAGATAAGGGGCACAGAGGGCTTTCCTCTAAGACAGGGCTGCAGAGTACCAAAGGGATGATAAGCTAATTCACTTACAGTGAGTTAACGAGCCCTGACGTGGTCAAAGGGGGAAGGTGGTGCTGCCTTACAGCTCTTTTCCCATATTTATCTGAGCTCTGGGTGGGGAACTTGCAGTCTCAAGGTCCCTCACAATCTGGGCAGATATGACAGCTAGGATTTGTGGAAGGGCTGCACGTGTGAGGCTGTAAACAGGAAAAGAGTGAAGGTGGTAAATAGTCAGTTTGTACAGGAAACACACTGTGCTGATCAGCAGCTGTCGTGGGAAGGTGCTGGCTGAGAGCAGCTGCAAAATGAAACCACAGCTGGGGAGAGAAGGGGAGGTTAACTGGGACTGTGCCTTGGTCATATGAAGCTTTCAGGCACCCAGAGAGGGGGTCCTGCAAGTGCAAGTGGAAGGGCAGGGAAACCCGAATAAATTGCTTTTGCAGTGGTACAAAGCAAGAACATCTCCTCCCAGTTCCCAGAAGTATGACACCATCCTAAAAAGAGAAAACATGTTCTTATGTGGGCAGACTGCAGAATCAGTTGTTTGCACATGTCTTTCAGTGTGCTATTTTTTTAAACCAATACTCCCGTTCTTTGCCCTTGATTTCTGTCTTTTTTTTTCCCCTCCATTTTTTTTCTTCTATTAAAAAAAAGAGGAGAAAGATGAGAGTGTGCAGGCTGTGACAGAGCTATTGTCAGGGTGGCTGGGGGTGTCTTGCCTGTTTGACTCAGTCTGCTCCATGAAATAAGATGAAAGGAAAGCTGCTCTCTGCCATCTGAGATGGCAGTCACTGCTGGAAAAGCCAGACTCGTTCCTCTGGTAATGTGGGGTGTGTGTGTGTGTGCCTGGGATTTGAAGAGGTCAGTGAAGAGCAGTTAATGATTGACCTGCTGCTTGGAGAAAGGATGGCTTTGAATGTTCCAGCCTGAACAAATCCCAGCGATGATCTTGACATAAATGATTACCCAGGCAGCCTTCTCCTTACCTAAGCTGTCATTCTTTAAATAGTAACTTGAACTACTAATTGGGCAGTAGAAATCCTGCTGCTTGTGTGGGGAGTGCTGTAAAAATAGGCAGCAATGTTCTTGTAATTGCTGGTAAAGACTTGTAGCTTCTGCTGGCTTGTCAGTGAGGCAGCAGTGAGTGAGCACAGCCCCCGTGCTGCTGCCTTGCCCGGGTGTGACACCTCGAGTGCTGCATGCAGTCGGACTTGGCAAGAGGATTTGGGGAGGGCACCACCTTGGGCACAGAGCCAGTCCTTGCCCAGAGCAGTTTTCCAGATGGAGCCAGGCACACAGGAGATTCTCCTGGGAGTGTGGCACGCACCGATCTGGAATGGGACCTGAGCTGTGATTGAGGGGAAGCTGCAGTTTGCTGTAGCCAGGTGCATGAGGTAGGTGAGTAGTTAGGCAGGTTCTCTGCCCATTAAGCCCCTCCTAGCTGCATGTCCTGTGCTGCCACTCGCTGTCCTGTGCCAACGAGCTGCTGGCACCCAAATCCCTGCTCGTGGATGAGCCTGCTCTTGGCTGGACCTTGTGCCTGCAGCACACACCTGCAGCCCTTCCAAAATGTTCTATTTATGGAGGTGGCTCAAAGGATCAGGGGATGTCAGGGTGCCAAGGGCTGCTGGAATCATTTCCATTACGCCTCAGTGGATCTTCTCTTGTTGCTCAGGGGCTGCTTCTATTTTCACAAACAATTTGTATTTCCACATAGCGCTGTTGCCTGGCCCCTCCTCGGAGCTGGCACCCAGCAGCTGTAAACAAGGTGGTTGGTACAGGCAGGGAGTGAAGTTTGGTGTCCCATTCCCAGCTTTCCAGTGTGCAGAGAGGGGCAAATTCCTTTGCTGTTTCTGAGCTGTGTCCTCACCTCATGCACACTCATCATGGTGCGTGCTGTGTGAGCTCCTTGGGGACACACAGCAGTGACCACATCCAAACATGAACAGGAATTTGTATTCTCCAACCTTCAAGGCTGAGTATTCCTGCTTGGAGATCTCTGTGTGGGGAGGGTTACTGAGGCTTTAACACGTGCAGAAGTTATAAGGTCACTGCACTGTTCATGTTCCTCCACCCTCCTTCCACTCATCAGCTGAGCTATCTCTGGAGAGTGCTGACACAGGGAAACTGCCACTACTTTGTCAATTCCCCCCCTCCTCCTTGTTTTCCCGAGTTTCACCTCTCACCCACATCTGTTTCCTATGAATTTATCTTTGTGGAGAGCCCAAAAGCCTTGATGCTGTGGGTGAAAACTGCAGACAGGCTCCCAAAGTCTGTCCAGGACTGATTTCTAAGGATGTGACTTGGGTCAGTGCCTCAGTGCACTGCCCTCCATGCAGAGGAGATGCTGCTGGTGGCACATGTGACATTTGGGGGATATTTGTTGCTTACTCTGGCTATCCATGACTAACAGCACAAGAGAAGGGGCAGATTAAGTTATCAGTCAGGAGCACATGGCAGTGGAAAGGAACACAGGCAGTTTGAAGCAATCTTAGCGAAGATGCTGATGGGAGCAATGTAAATGGGGAGAAATGCCCCAGCCTTCCCTGGAGTGCTGGGAGGGGACAGAGGCAGCTCCAAGTCCTCACATATCAGTGCCTGAATTCCTGCTGATACCTGAAGGCAGGAAGGTGGAGCAAGGCTTGTTTGCAGTGGACACAAAGCTGGGAGGGTGGTTTAGGGCAGCTGGGAGAGCCAGGGTGAGACCAGTAACTGTGGAGGATCTGGGGTTTGAGTAGAAGGGAGGGAGGGGCAAGGTGGGGCTGTGCCACCTCCAGAGCTAACACAGAGCAGCCGTGGGGATCTCCCCCACCAGCCACAGCAAGCAGGGAATGGGAAGCCACTGGCACATGAGGGATTCCTGCTCATTAACTAAACCAACCTGGGCTCGCTGGGAATCTCCAGCCTCACTTCGTGCTGGTGGTTCTGTCGGTGACTTCCCTCTGTTCCTCCTTTAGTACTGAACTTTGTCAGATCAATTATTAAATAAGAAGGAGAGTGTTTTATATCACTGGCTTGCAGCAGCAGCATGAGAGCAAGTGCTTTGTCATAGCAGCAAAGGTTCCAGATAAGTGTTGGGAGGAGGAGAGCTGGAGAGCACTGGAGCTGTGAGTTAATGGCAGTCTGAAGGCACACAGCTCACTCGAGGAGTTGTAAGCAGCCTTGGGATAGGCATGTAACAGGAGAATAGCTGACATGAGGCAGTAAAAGGGAACTTCTTTCCTTTCTTGTTTTTTTTTTTTTTTTTTTTTTTTTTGAACTGTCCTGTTTCTGTCTTGGTTACACAACGTGGGCTCTGTTCAGCGTGGGAGTTTGCATGCAGAGTTCCTCATGTAAGGGCAAGAACAGAAGAACAGAAAGCTGGGGATATAATTGATCTGTGTGACCTAAACCCATTTTGAAAGAATAGAAAATGCTAATTACAGGGTAGGACTTAAAGATGCATCGATGCTCTAAAAAAACAGAGAAGGCAGGTGAGCTGCCAGCCCCCCTGGGAACAGGGTAGTTAAATCCAGGAAGGATTTTTCAGAGCCAGGACAGTCAAAGCAGGGTGGCTGCTGCAGAGCCATTCTTCATCCTGATGCCTGCAGTGAGGGTAGGAAGCTTTTCATTTGAGCAGGCTGCTGCTCAGTGCCAGGCCTTGTCAGCCTGGTGTCTGGAACCAAAATAACTGATTTGGCTGTGGCTGTCGTTAGTTTTGTTAGGGAAAAGATCTCTGAGAACATGACAGCTGTAGATTAGGAGGACCTTATTTTTGTATCCCTTTGGGTTTAGCAGGGTTTAGTGTCCTGTAATTGCCAGGCCATTTGCTGTATAGTTGTTTTAATAAATTAATGAATCTCCATCCCTGGGTTTTTACCCTGCTGCTACATGGGATATCTGTCTCATGGCTGCTTTTTCCTGTTCAAAGCAGAGCTCATCAGGTTTCCCTCACCCTTCTGCTGCTCTGCTTCTCCATTTCTCACTGATTAGAATAAAAACTGCACTGTGGAGGGCATATGCCCAGCAGGGCTTTTCCCTTCCCTCCTCCCTGCAGCATTTTAAATCTCATCCTAACACACTGTCCTCTCTCACCCCGTGTAGAGACCACCACCAACATCTCTGAGCTCGACAACAGCACAGCTTCAGAGCACAAATGGCCTTCCTGCAACGCCCAGGATGAAATGCTGAACTTGGCCTTCACCATTGGCTCCTTCCTGCTCAGTGCCATCACCCTGCCCCTGGGAATTGTCATGGACAAGTACGGCCCCCGCAAGCTGCGGCTGCTGGGCAGGTGGGTGTGCAGGGCCTGGGGGGGCTGAGGGCTCAGCTCCCACCCTGGCTGGGTGCTGTGGGCTCCCTGCAGCCTTGGGAAGTGTCTGAGGGATGGGGCTGGGATGTGCACAGGACAGCAGAGCAGCTCTGGGGTGATTTCAGCCAGCACAGTGGATTGCTCCATAAGGGAAGGGCCTGGGACTCGGTGTCCACACTTCAGCTCTGCAGTGCTGCTCTGTGATCCCTGTCCAGATGGAGCCTGGAGGAAGAGCAGAGTCATTTGTGAGTCAGGGAGGGTAGCTTTCTCCTTGGGCTGGGAGCTATGTCCTGAGAGGCACAAAACCAAGATGTTACATCATTGTTTGCAGGCTGGGGAGTTAACTCAGGGATAAACATGTCCTGTTGCCTTTCCCAGGGCCCTTCTCTTCCATGTGGTGTGTTGCTTTCTGCCTCAGACAGCGAGGTTGTCAACTGCTTCTGTCATGGCACAGAGGGATTAGTGACTTCTGGGATCACTGGACCCCAGCACTGTTTTGACTGTCACAATTTTAATGTGGTGAACTTGGTTAGAAACCAAACTGGCCTGTGGGCAGAGTGGGAAAAACAGGGCAAGTCTCTGAGTCAGACCCTACCAGAGAGGAGTTGAGTGCTGGGGCTCAGGACAAAAGCTGCTGCTGCTGCCTTTGGTCACCCTGAGGTGAGGGCTGGAAAAACTGTGCTGGAAAACCAGTGGGAATTTGGGTCCAGCCAGAGCTGTGTCAGTGCTGGGAGGAAACGTTCCTGCCCCAGCCCTTGTGCAAGGCTTGCCTGTAATACTTGTTTGCCAGTAAGATGTGGGTATTTCCCTGGATTTTTCTTTCCAAATTGCCAGCTTCCCTCCCTCTTACAGAAAGTGCCCTGCAAGATGCTGAGGAGGTGGAAGCAGCTGTAATTGACTGTGGGTAGGGCTGTTTGTGAGAAACTGATGGCTCTGGTTCCCTTGCAGTGCCTGCTTTGCCGTGTCCTGTGTGCTGATTGCGTACGGTGCCAGTAACCCAGACTGTAAGTTGGCATCCTTCTGCTGAGCTGGGAGCGTTGCAGGGCTCTGGTTTGGGGTTTTTGGGGAAGCAAAGTTCAAACTGTCACCCCCCAGTGCTGTACTGGGGTCACAAGCCAAGCAATCAGCCAGGCTGAAGGAGCTAAGTGGCTCTGGGGAGGGCTGGTGTTTCACAACAAGTGGAGAGTGCAGCAAGGGCCAAACGTCTGAGATACCCAGGTCTCTTGATTTTGTGTTTGGGCAGGGCCAGGTCCTGTAAAGGAGCAATTCCAACTCAGTTCCTGGCTTTTTCAGGGTTGGGAAATAGGTAATAGCACCCAAAGTGTAATTGGCTTTTTTAGCAGAGGTAGATGGAGCTGGCTGCTCAAGAGCAGATAGTGAATGACCCTTTGGATTGTTTGTTCAAGCCAATCTTCCTTTTGAGACCCACCAGACAAGCTGCATCAGCAAGTCTGTGCTTTAGAGAAAAGGAACCCTTCCATCCCCTCTGAGCTGCCTTGGAGGAGAGCCCTGTCCCTGCTGGTCTGTGTGGCTGGGGAGATGGCTGGTGACATGTCCTGAGGGTGTGGATCCACAGAGGTTCCCACATGTCAGGACCAAAGCCTTTAGGGCTCTGTCTCCTTTCCCTCTGCACCCCAGTGGGAGCTGAGGGCAGGTTTTTTATTGTTGCAGCTCTGTCTGTGCTGATATTCATTGCCCTGGCTCTGAATGGCTTTGGTGGGATGTGCATGACCTTCACATCACTCACGGTAAGTGAAGAGTTACTACCTGACTGCTCTGTCCCTCACTGTGGCTGTGAGCTGGGCTGGCAGGCAGCAGCAGAGTGGATCTTCTGCCTGTGGCTTGAATAGCACGTGTTTGTGTTTGGTACAAAGGGTCAGTCACCCTTGGGAGCGAGTCCTTGGTTGTTATTCTAAAGCTTGTTTTCCCCAATTGGTTTTTTGTTGTTTTTGTTGTTTTTTTTTTTTTCACCTGCCCTTTGTATCTCAGGTGAAGGTGGGGAGAAAAAAGGAAGTGTTTTTGTCTAGGGCTCATAATGTGCCTGTACATGCAGTGCTCAGCTGCTTGGCACAGGCTGGAGGTGTGTTTGCACTGGATTTAGCATTGACATAGTGCAGGAAGAATCAGCAGGGCACAAACCCTTGCAGCTGGGTATGACCAGCTTTCTGCAAGCACAGCGTGCATCTTGCCCCCATGGTTCTTCTTGACCACAAAAGGTTTTGCTTTTCAGAAGGGTGGGAGTCCCTCACAGGCTTCCTTAGAAATGCTGTGCTGTTGGGTGTGCACAGCCCACTTGGATATGTTCAGGATTGTATGGAAAGCTTTGGTCAACAACTGTCAGCTGGATCTCTATGTTTTGGGGTTCTTTCTGCCTGGAGGCAGAAGCAGTATCATTCTCCAAATAACTGCTTTATTTTCTGCCTCATTACCCTGATTGTTGTTAGTGTGGCTCAAGCAGGGCTGGGTGGAAAGTCGCCCAGAAAACAAGCCTGGGAAGCACTGATATTTTTTTTTAAATTTTTTTTTCCCCTGAGCTGTAGTTAAAAACTCTCAGATTTCGACTGCACTACCTTGAACTTGCTGCTAAAGTAAAACTTCCTGTTAAAGTTACCTCTAATTTAACAGGGCTTAGACACTGGCTGAGGTCCTGAGACATAAATTTGGCAGAGGCTGGCTTTAGAGAGCACTCTGTGTACTGTGGTTTTGCTGCTCCTGTTGCTTTCATGTATTCAAATTCTCAGACCTCTGTGCAGATGTTCCTCTCTCCTTCATATGTGGTGCTCTTCACTGGGAGCCTTGGCTGTGACCCCAAGGAACTGTGGGCCAATTGTCATCCTGCTTCAAATAAAAGCAAGGCATAGAGGAGCACATCAGTAGTGCTGTGGGAGAGGAGAGGATTCCCATCCTGCTGCTGCCAGCATTGATTATTGTCTCTCTAGGTGATTATTAAGGGGTCACAGATTATTTTAGACCCACTGGTGAGGATAGGAGTGAGGGCAGGATAGGGCAGGAGTAGATTGGGTGTGCTGTGGCTTTTAGCAGCAGAAGTGAGCAAAGCCACTTGTTAGTGCCCTCATTAGTGAGCCAGTTCTGCAGTGCCAAGGAAGAGCAGCAGCAGGAAAAAGGTCAGCTCCTCCAAGAGGAGATCCAAGCCTTGGGGAGCTCTGAAGGAGTCAGTGATGCTGTGAGGCCACCCAGATGCCTCAGGTGGAGCCCATCCCCTCAGCGTGTTCTGCAAAGAGCTGGGGTGGCTTCAGGCCGGACTTCTCCAATCCACAGGCAGGTGTAGCTGCTTGTGCAGCTGCTCAGAGGCATTTTGGTACCTGAGGCGTGTGAATGTCATTAAAAATAGCCTCAAGTGGGAGGGAAACACTCCTTTACCTGCACCACAGCAGAGCTGTGCTGCTGCCTGTTAGAACCAGCTGGATGTTGGCTGTTGGCAGCTCACAGCTTTACCACTCTGCCTGCAAGCTGCACTTGCTGTGTCAAGACCATCTTCTGCTGTCACAGGGTGATGCCTTGTGGATTCCTTCCAGCTGTGGCCCCTGGGGACAGGCGAGGGAGGGACACAGGGACAAGCTCATGGGCTGTGCCCTGAACACGCTGTGCTGTGCTCCGCCCTGTGCCCGGCAGGGGACGGGCTGAACGCTGAAAGGGGACACTCAAGAGACCTTTGTAAGGACGTTCATTACCAAGGAGATGATGAGCCCTGCTCCTCCCGGTGCCAGGGGAGCTGGGGCTGGCTGCCACAGGCGCTGGCTGCGTGCACAAGTCACAGCAAGGTGACTCCCTGCTCCTGCCAGCTGCAGGTGACCTGAGCTGCTCCAGGAAATGGGTCAGACCCACTGGTGCCATGGTCCTCAGCCACCCCAGGCAGGTTTTGGTTGCTGCTTCCTGGCAGGGTGTCCCTGAATCCCAGCCTGTGGGGTGTCAGGTGTTGACACCTCCCGGGACACAGTGTGATCTGGTGGCAGGGACCCTCAGGCAGGGATAAACAGGATCTCTGAGGATTAGAGCCTGGGACAGTGCTCCACAAAGCTTTGCCTCTTGAGTTTTGCCTCTTTTCCAGCAACAAGTCCCCAGGGTATCATGAAAGCACATGGCAAGCTGTGGAGCCAAAACAAGCTGCTGCTCCTGGGTGCCTGGGCTGTGGCTTGGGGAGGAGGGGGCAGCCAGCAAAGGCTTCCCAGTTCTGGGAACAAGGTCAGCCTGTGCCTGTTGTTAAAATGCAGAGGGGAGATTTCTGCCTCGTGACTTGGTCTTGGCCAATGTCAGTGAAGATTGGAAATGGAAACAGATCTGTGCTGGTGGCTCTGACAGCAACACAGGAATCTGGCTCTGCTTCTGCTCCGAAGCTATTTCATGCAAAGAAATAAACATGTGTGATAAATTACCACAAAGAGCCTTTTATAGATTGTTCTCTGTCCTGTTTTCCTTTCAAAGAATTACAGCTGCTTTGCTCTGATTTTCTGCTGCAAACAGCCCCTTTAATCAGGGGGGGGCACATTTCTGTGTAGGGAATCTTTTTTGCTTGGAAATATTAGGAAAACTTAGGGCTCTGTGAGCTTTTGTTTGTTGGAGAATGGGAACAGGAGTTTCCATATGCTTTGGGCAAAGGGGGCAGTTTGAGGCTTTCCTGCAGAACATATTTTTAGTGTCTGTCTAACTTCCAAACACACCCCCAATAGGGAAAACAAAGTTTAATTGAACACAAATACCATTTTTCAGTAGTCTAGTTCTCAATGCCTTGATTTTTTTTTTCTGTTCTTTCAAACAATCCTTGCAAGAGGAGGGAAACGGGCTTTGGTAGCAATGCTGTGCTGTTTTCTGTATATGGAATGTCTCCAGGGAAAAGCTGGAAAACAATATAAATTATTATAAACTCACTGTAGGGCAGATGAGGAAAAAAAATCTGCAAGAGGAAATGATTTATCAGTTTAGGATTACAGACCTGCAGTAAAGGACTCCAGTAAAAAACAGTTACGTGTGGCAACATTCACAGAGTGTCTTTGTGACAGGGCATAAAGTTAATATTGCATTGAGTGTCAGTGACCTTTAAACAAGAGGCTTAAGAGTTTCTGTCGTCATAGGTCTTGCAGAATTGGAGCTGTCATACCAGAATGGGCAGAAGTTGCTGGAGGAGTCACTTCTGGCCTGCGGGGATGAGATCAGAATGAGGATTAGATCCTTTTTGGTGGCAGAAAAACAGAGCTCACTTGCTCCATGGCTGGTGTTTTTTATTGCTTTTTTTTTTTTTTTCTCCTCTCCGTGGTTCATTTTTTCCAATGCTTGCTAGTATAAAGACAGCATGAAAAATGACTTGGTAAATATTGCATGTTGTTTTTGTAGCTGGTCTTTAGGTGAGACCTGCACAGGCACTGCCAGTGCTGGCTCAGTCTGAGAGGTTTTCTGCTCTTGAACTCTTCAAGACTTTTCCCCCTCTGCCCCTCCAGGTAGTCCCACATTTCTGTCCCTTCCAAGTGCTCAGTGTTGGCAGTTTCTGCTTTGATTGGGCTGGATAAGACATTAAATCTCTTCTGTCCAATTTTTTTAATCTAGCTGCTTGCTGGGTGCCAAATTGATTTGAGGAAATCTTTAGCCTTTCTAGGACTTCTGTCCCAATCAAGGCAGAAGCAGCCTCGGGTTCTCCTGTTTGTGGCTTCCTGTTCTGTGTCTCCAGTAGCCCTCAGAGCAGGAGGATCCACCTGGAAGTTCCTTTCCTGCTGTATGAAAAAAGCTTTTTGTGGACTCTGGATCTCTGGGGAAAACCAGCCCTTGCCAAGAAGCAGCTGTGTTTGTGCAGCTCTTGCCCTGCCCTGAGCTCCCCAGCAGGAGCAGCAGTTTTGTTGTCATTTCTGGACATTATTTTAAGTTTGGGGTGTTTGGGATGAAACAAATGCCCATCCTGGTGACAGCAACCAGCCCGTTTTACAACCCTCAGCTATTCCACTCGGCAGATGCTGCTTGCTGGGAGTGTGTAAATCGAGGGCAGTGCTTCCAAGAGGAGATTTTTCAGTGCCTGGTAACAGACCTTTGGATCCTTGAGCTGTTTCCTGTCTGCAGCTCCCGGGAGCAGCCTGCTGGCAGCTCTCCCGCATGCGGGGCGATGGGTGTGGGGATGCTCTGCAGAGCAGCACAGCTCTTCTGCCTCCTCCTCCTCCTCCTCCAGGGTTCATGGGCAGCATCAGGCTCAGCACATCACTGCTGCTGCCCAGCCTGGGGTTATGTGAGGACCTGCAGGCTGCAGTGCATAGGAAGCTCTGCAGTGAGGCACAGGGATGATAAACAGCCAGATGGGTCCCGGAGTGCTCCTGCTCAGGAATATTTCTGCCTTGTAAACACACCGTGACACAAGCCAGATTTGCTTGCCTTATATGCTGCTCCTGGGAAAGATGGGTTTGTTTTTCAGCTGTGCAAGGGGAGTGTGATGGCAGCACTTGCTTGCTCAGGTTGATGTTCTCTGGATCTTTTTGTTCAGCAGCCTCTTTGCACAGAAGAAGGGCTGCTCGTGCTTTCAGTCCTAGAAGGCATCTGCAGTGTCCTGCTTTGAGGTCCTCTGAGGCTGTGACGTGGTAGTGATGCTCAAGCGAATTTGGGGAGTAAGTGACCCAAAAAAAAGGAGGTGGGAGGGAAATCTGCCAGGCTGCAGCAGAATCTCTGCCCATTGACCAGCTTCAGGAGGTGCCAGCCCAGCTCTCCATAGCCTTACAACTTCAGTGTTTCTCCCTTTACTTTCCAGTTTCCAGGACAGCATTAGTGAGTGATGTAAACTTGTTCACTTCTGGTTGCTTAGGAAAACAGGGGATTCTTCCTTTCCCAGCAGAGTAGGAAGGTCTCCTGCTGTTTCTGCCTTTGGATCTTGAGTGGAAGCAGGGCTGGTGAGCCATCCTGGGAGTGATTTTGCTGTTCAGGTGGCAGAAGTGGTTGCTGTGAGCTGCTGCTGCCTGTCCTTACTGAGAGCTTTGCTTTCCCAACAGCTCCTTGCAGAACCAGCCTGGTCTGCTCTCAGCAGTGCCAGCACACCTGATGGGAGCCCAGGCAGTGAAGGGGGTGGATGGCAGGAGTAGCAATGTTGTGTTGCCTGCTGCAGAGCTCAGTAGCTGTGCTGAGTGATAAATCCTTGGGTATCTGGTGTTTGTGACTCCTTCCCTGCACCTCACTCTGGGATAGTGTGCTGAGGCATCTGAGCCATCCCAGTGATGCAGAAATGATCAGCAGAGAGAGTCTGCTGCCACAGAAGGAGCCTTGGAGATGGCTAGAAATGGAAATGCAAACAGCAGCACTGTTTGTGCTTGTCTCTGTTCCTTCTTGTTATAACAGGAACTTTCTGGTCTGCTGCAAAGGATTTGGGTGCTGACCCAAGGTGCATAAACAAAGCTGGCTGGCAGTTCAAGGTGTTGCAGGGTGTGTTAAAGATTGCAGCCTGTGTCTAACAATCCTTGGCTAAAAAGAAGGTGATAAACAGAATTTGGGCACATGTTTGTGGGAGAGGAAAAGTGGTGGCTAAAGGTTTGGGGGTAAGGAACTTTTAAAGAAAGCACAAGAGCTGGAGCAAATGCTCCTGTGCTAAAAGTGAATGATGCAAAATATGCTGTCAGTCTGGAAAGAAGCGGCATCAGTAAGCACATAAATCTTGGGCTGTAGACATTCCCTGTCTCTGGAGACACCAGTGAAACCTGCAGAGTAATATCTTGAAGAGCTAAGTCATGCCTAAGTAAAACTGGCTGCTTCACATTCTGGTATCCAGGAGAATTAATCCTAAATGCCAATATCTCCATGAGGGAGCCTCATTCCTGCTCCAGCTGATGTTCCTCTCTCTCCCCAGCTGCCCAACATGTTTGGGGACCTTCGTTCCACGTTCATTGCTCTGATGATTGGCTCCTATGCTTCCTCTGCTGTGACTTTCCCAGGAATCAAGGTGAGGCTGTGGGATCAAGGCTTGTGACTGGGGGTGTTGTGCTGGTGTCTTGCCCTGTTTAGCAATAAAGTGGAAAGAAAGAGGGGCTATTTGCTAAAGCTCTTTTTTAGGGATGTGCATTTGCAAGATTCAGTTCCTGTCTGTATTAGAGACTTCCCAAGTGACTGCCTCAAGAGTGAAGCAGATAAAAAACTTCAGAAGTGCTAAGTAGAAGTGAAAAACTAAAGGTTATTTTAGAAAAGATTGCTTTGTTAATCTCTAAGTTGTGTGTCTATATATATTTGTAATACACAAATGTGTATTTTATCTGTGTGATGGTCACCAATGGTTGGCTTTGAACACAATTCATGGCTGGCAGATGGCACTGAAGGGACACGAGATGGTCACCTGGGCTGCCTGGATAGATCACCTGGTTCTGAACCAGGGGTGTTTCACTGCAGTCTCAGGTGTGCAGGGAAATTCCTGCTGGTTTTCCAAGAAAGTCCTTGTCACAAAACTGGTTTTTGTTACCACTTGAGTTTAACCCATTTTAAGTGTATCATGATGTTCTTTCCCTGTTCCTCTCAGACCTCATTCCAAGAATATTGAAGCATCTTTGTGCTCCTGTAGCCAAACCCATATTCCCTTGTGATTCCCAGGTTATCTATGACTTTGGGGTCTCCTTCATCCTTATCCTGCTTGTCTGGGCAAGCTGTGCAGGACTCGTTTTCCTCAACTGCTTCTTCAACTGGCCCCTGGAGCCTTTCCCAGGACCAGAAGACATGGACTACTCGTAAGTCTCCAGGGCTAATCCCATTCCCAATCCTCTAGGAAAAGCTGGCACAAAGAATATAGAGGAGTAGACAGGGAAGCCCTTGCATGTTGTTTATTGCTGCCACCTCTTAGGCTGAGGATTTCTGCCTGCCACTAGCATGTGATTACCTGTGCAGAGCAGAACTTTCCAAACTGTGGGAATTACGAAGGGAAAATGATCTGTTCCTGGTCATAAGTATTTTTATATTGATTTATGCCAAGTTGGCCCAGGGAAAGTATCTCAGTGTGCTCTGGATCAAAACCATTTGTGGGTCTGTAATGGAAACCAGTGCCTTAAATCCACAAATAGCCTTTCTGACTCCTGCAACGTTGCTGCCTCTGACTCCTCACCCTGTGTTGCAGCTCTCACGCTCTTTGCAACCCAACAGGGTGAAAATAAAGTTCAGCTGGCTGGGATTTGACCACAAAATCACTGGGAAGCAGTTCTACAAGCAAGTGACGACCGTGGGGCGCCGCCTCAGCGTGGGGAGCTCCATGAAGGGCCCCAAGGAGCCAGCAGCTCTGCAGGAGAACAACAAGCTCTGTCTGTCTACAGTGGACCTGGAAGTGAAGTGCCAGCCTGACAGTGCAGGTGTGGTTCTGGGGTGCCCCAGGGTGCTGGCACGGGCCTGTTGGCCTCCCTGCTCTGCTCCAGACTTGTTTGGAAGGGAGCAAAACGTGATCCAGGTGTTGCCAGGGCCTCGTGCCAGCCACCAGGACTGGAGCAGGAGTTATGTAAGGAATCCTGTCCTTGTGTCCTTCCCTGAACACAGATGGTGCAGCCAGTGGTGGGGACAGCACATGGGAGCTGCTGTGGCTGCAGGGGGACAGGGCAGCTGGTCACTGCTGGCTCTTGGGTGGATTGTTGCCACCATGACCAAGCCTTCTTTACTCTGGGGCATCATAGAATGGTTTGACCTGGAAGGGACCTTAAAGATCATTAATTCCACCCCTTCCACCAGAACACATTGCTCAAAACCCCATCCAACCTGGCCTTGATGGTGAAAGCAAATGGTTTGAGGCTTCTTTTTGTCTTAATCCACCAGATCAGGGCAGCCTCCTTTCCTGCTGCCTTGCCCCAGTCACTGGTAGCCAAAGTCCAGCAGCTGATGATGGTGGGAGCTTGTGAGGGACCAGGTGAACTCCTTGGGGCTGCCACTGGCACTCCTGGCCAGGAGAGGCCCTGCTAGGCCAGAGGCAAAACTGTCAATGTTTGCCAGGCTGTGCTGCCCTCTTCAGAGGCTCTGTTATTCCTCCTGCAGCTACTCCCTCCTTCATGAAGAGTGTCTTCAGTCCCATCCTGCTGCTCAGCCTCATCACCATGTGTGTCACTCAGCTGAGGCTCATCTTCTACATGGGAGCCATGAACACCATCCTGGAGTTTCTGTCTGGAGATGAAAGTCAAGGTAGGGGAACCTCTGAAGACTTTTACTGCATCCTTGGGGCTGGGAGCTGACCCAGCCTTGGTGAGTGAAGGCAGAGCAGCTGATTACTCAGCAGATACTCCATGCAGGGCAATCCATGGTGTCCAAGTGCACTGACAGCTGCTGGGAGGGTCCAGGGAAGGGCTGGAACCAGCCCAGCACAGGGGCAGTGAGGTAGGTGCTTGAATGTCAGGCTAATTTTAACCCTGTGTCTGTCAGATACTGCCCCACGTTATTTCCCCACATAGGCTCTTGCAAGTAACCCCTGGGGGTGGACTGCTAATTTTTATTTTAACTGGAAAACCTATTTCATCAGGTATTTGCTTAAGTTATCCCAAGCAAGCAGAGAATGCAGAGCAGCTGACTCTCATGAGTAATGCTTGGACTCAGAGCCTCAGCCCAGCACCCAGGGGGGGAGAAGTGAAGTCAGAGCTGGTTTTTTGTGCAGCTTGGTGGGTGCTGGGGAGGCTCAGGGCTGCTCCCCGTGCTGGACTCCCTGCATTTATAGTTCTGATGAAGTTCATGGAGCAAACAGGAAAGAGTACATTAGTTTACTGTCAGAAATACCCTGGATTGCAAAACAGGACTTAGCCTTTTTTTTTTAATTTTGTTTTTGTCCTTTGTAGTAAGATCCAGTTTGAACTTGTTAAATCTGGATTGCATGAAGCTGATAAATCAAGAGGCACTCCTCTGAAAACAGGAGTGAGCTCTGGGGGAGGGAAGGAAACTCAGGAAACTCCAAGTGCCCTGGCATTCCCTGAATTGCTTTGTTTCTTGAGCCTCTGACAGCCTGCAGCATTCAGCTCTTTATCTCCTGGCTCAGTGGCCAGCTTAGACATTAAACAGCAAAACAGGACAAACTTCACACTGCCTACCTTTCCCAGCACTGCTTCCTTTTCTGCTTACCTTGTAACTCTAACACTGCTTTAAAAAAAATTATTATTTATTTTTACCCTGGCTTGCTGTACTAATTTAATTTTAATTTCTTTCCTTCTCCTCCCCTCCTTGGAATTTCAGAATTAACATTAACTATATAAGCTGCCAATTCTGCTTAGATCAAACTCCCTCCTAAAACAGGGATTGTGCCCCTTGAGTATGCTGCAATTTTTCTGTGCCACCTTTAAGATTTCTTCCTATTTTTTCCCTTCCTCCCCCTGAATGTAGCCTGGGCTCATTGCAGTGCAGTCTCTGTCTTGGTGTTTCCATGGCATCAGCAAAACAGTGGCATTGTCTGGTCCCAGCAGTGTCAGGCTCTGCTGCAAGAGCAGCTCCAAGGCACGTGCAGCTCTCCAGAAATGCAATCAGGAGGGGATGGGATGCTGCTCCCTCACATTCCTCCTGGTTCCTGCATTTATTCTCTTGGGTGGGGTTTGCTCAGAGAGCTCCCTCCACCTGCAGCTGCCCTTGGGAGCACTGAGGGAGGGGAGAGGAGAGCTGAGTCAAACCCTGCAAGGGTTGTGGTCAAAAGTTAAATATTCCTGGGATTACAACAGGAGAGAAGGATGTGGGGAAAATCATGCAGAGAAGTAGTGAAGTCTTTAATTGCAGTGAGGCACAATGTCCTTGAAAGTTCTTTCTGTGCAGGTTTTGGTGAATTAGACCTGTCAGGAAACCAAAAGGTGGAGAGAGCAGTCAGTCTGTGGCTGCTTATCTGCTGAAACCCCCCAAAAGATGAGGAAGAAGCTTAAGGGTTCATTCTGTAAATGACTGTGCAATTGTGTTGTAGGAAGGCAGGGGAGAGGAGACCTGTTAAGCCTAGAACCTGAAATTTGTCTGCATCTTTAATAAATTGTCACCTTGCTCTCAAATGTGGTGATACTGAGAGACCTTGGGCTGGAAAACTCAACAGTGTGAGGTGCTTGTTCAGGGTAGTTCTGAGTGAAAAGCATTTAAAACAGGAAATGTAAAGGCTTGTGCCCATGTGTGCTTCCTTTGCTGGGTATTCTTGCTTTTTCTCCTTGGGAAAGAATGTTTTTTAAGATGACAGATAAGCTGAGGGGCCTTGTTTTGTAGCAGCTACTGTGTTTCCTCCCCTTCCCTTGCTGACCCCATAAATTTCACTCCCTAATTCAAGCTGCCCTCTGCCCTTGCTGTTTAGAGCCTAAGATTAAGTGTTCAGGGTAGCATAAAGAGGCAAAACATGACAGCATGGCTTGCTTCTTACCCTCTATTAAAAAATAACCAGCCAGCAGTAAATCAGCTCCTGCAATGCTCACAGAGAGTGATGCCACCTGTTTCTCTTGGCTGCAGCAGTTGCTATCATGAGAGGGGATGTGGGGTCACTTCAGGGCTTGTCTTTGTGGGAGGAACGGGGCCATGAATGTGAGTTTGGAGCTTGGAAGTTCCTCTCAGCTCCTTTGCCAGCAGCTGGAGCCAGGAAAAGATCACCAGGTGCCATCCTTGGGCACAGCAGAGCAGCCCTGCTGGGGTTTGCTGCAACTGTTGAGGAGAGAGAGGCTTGTTGGAAACTTTCTCTGCATTACCAAGTGGATTTTGGTGGAAATCCTGGCTGTACAGCTTTGGCTGGACTTAAAAACGGGAGGGACAAATGAAAATTTCAGCTGCTTTGCTTACAGGGCTGTAACTTGTGCTCTGGGTGCTGAGATGGGCAGTTTCAGAGCTACATCCTTATTTTGGAGCTGTGGCACACCGTGACTCACCAGCCCTTCTGTGTAGTGCCTCAGCCACCACGTGGGCTGCGAGAGGAAGTGGAAAAAAGCCTTGCAGGGTGGGGGAACTGCTCAGTAACGGGAGGGGACGATTTCTTCTGAGTCTGCTGGCATCAGCTTTCCCTTAGCAAGCCACAGAGATACTTCTCTCATCGTTAGCACGAAATTTTCATCACTTTAAACTTTTTAACAATTGCTCACAAATGCTGTTATTTTTAGATGTTAAATCTCCCGTCCCCTTTCTTCCAAATTTGTCCATTCAGCACAAACTGGGTTAGTCCTCACCTTCCCAGCCTGATTGTCCTCACTGGAGCATCCCAGCTGGAGAAGCTGTAGCTGCAGCTCCCAGCAAGGCAGGAGAGGAGATGACTAAAGCAGGCCTGGCTGTGCAGCACACAAAGCTTATAAAAACTTTTCCTGCTGGTCCTGCCCAGAATAAACCTCACTGGCACTGAGTGGGTGCTGTGTCCCCATTTTTGGAGCCCTACCTGCTGCTGCCCAGAGAATTCCAGTGCAGGATCAGAATGGCTGAAAGAAGTGTGCCCAGCATGTCTATTCTGATGTCTGGGAGGTTGATGAATGACTGATAAGAGAAGTGATAATGGGAAGGGTTTTTTTTCATATTTTTTCCTCTCGCTTGGACTGAAAAGTATTTGTAATATTTTGTTTTTTCCCTGCAGTGGCTTTCTACACTTCCATTTTTGGGGTCCTGCAGCTGCTGTGCCTGCTGACAGCGCCTGTGATCGGATACATCATGGACTGGAGAATGAAAGAGTGTGATGATGGCTCAGAAGAGAATGAGGAGAGCAACGCTGAGCAGTGCGTAGTGTGCCCCACACGGGACATGCAGCCACCGGGCAGGCCCCCTCTGCTCTGCCTTGTGTGTTGTGGGATCAAAGACTGAAAAGAATAATGGCTCTGCAGTATAGAAAAGAAAGCCTGAAGGAAGACTTGATAATTGCAGAGGAAAGGAGCAGACTATCTTCCATGTCCACTAAGATCAGTCGAGAAGAGCAAATTTAAGTTGTAGCAGGAGAGGCTCAGACTTCCCTCCTAGCCTAAGAGTAAGAGTAACAGCACTGAAATAATTACCCAGATGTTCCTCAGCATCCACTGGTGGAGATCCCAGCACCTCCATAGGCAGTTCTGTAACCAGACTGGTGTAGATAGTTGATGTGATGTGTAGAGAATCTTGCTGTGAGTCCCAGCAGCTGCTGGGAGTGTTTGTAACCCAGGTTTTGCTGTCCTTCCAGAGGTGACAAGAAAAAGAAAAAGCGTGACCGTCAGATCCAGAAAATCACCAACGCCACCAATGCCTTTGTATTCACCAACTTCCTGCTGGTTGGATTTGGAATCACCTGTCTTATTCCTAATCTACCCTTGCAGGTGAGTAGGTGAAATGGGTGGGGTGCTGGCAGAATGACAGCACAGTGCCAGGAGAACCAGCTGGTGGTGGCAGGAGGGCTGGGAAACTTCCATCCTGCTTTGCAAGCCCCACTTTCAGAGCAGAAACAAATAACACTGTGCTGTTTAGATCTCTTGGGAAAACCTGAACAAGCAGCTGTAGTTAAGATGCCACTTGATTCAGAATTTATTTGCACTTTAAAGTTAGTTTTTTTTTTTTTTTTTAACTTTTCTTGAAGTTTCTGCAGCTGGCCTGTGTGGCAACAAATTCTTGCCCACCAAGATCCTCTCAGCAGTGCCTGTACATTTAAACTGGGCTTGATTTAAGCTGCTGAAGGTTGTAAAAACTTGCAGCAAGAAGCATAACAGAGTGATGTGTACAGCAGCTTATTCCTGCGTCAAATGCTGTGCCCAGTGGTACCTGTGGGATTATAAACCTGTTAAAATATTTATTCTGTGGCACCACCTATTTTTGGCAGAGGAGTTTAGTGATTTTATGCTACACTTAAACACACCTTCATGATGTAGGCAAACATCAGTTTGCCTATGAGCAAGTAAGAGCAGTTTGCTCATACTTACGTGTTGTCTGCAATAACCTGTGGAAAATTAACTAAATTGGTGGCTATGGAAAAAGCATTGTGATCCTGGCCAGGGGTTGCTGGGGACACGTCCTTGCAGCAGTGCCACCTACAAATGAGAGAGGTCTTGTGTGTGTGCAGAGTAGGGAAAAGCAGTGCCTGGAGACAGGTACAAATTTGTTCCCTCATGCTGATATTTCAGGTTTTGGGTCTGGGTTTCCCAATCCTACCTGAAAAGAAAAGCTTTTAGGAATGGTGTTGGGTTCTGGCACACCTGAGTGGGTGTTTGGGATGTGACATTTTTCTGCTTCTTTTTTTCAGATTCTGTCCTTCATTTTGCACACAATTGTGAGAGGATTCATCCACTCAGCTGTGGGAGGCCTCTATGCAGCTGTGTAAGTCTCTGGTTCCCTATAAGATGTGGCTGGCCAGATAAACTGGTTTGGGGTGATGGTCTGTCCAGGGGAGATGGAGATCAGGAATGAGGTCTTCATGGTCAGAGGGGAAAAATGATGCAATTTGTTTCCTCAGTCACTTCTAGGCATGACAACAGCTGGACTGAAATCCCAGGGCTTTCCTTGTTTAGCAACAGAGACAGGAACAGTTATGTGTGAGACTAAACTATTGACACACAGGTTATATAGTAAAAACTCAAGGCTTTTTTTGTCTTGCAATGAGCAGATGTGTGCATGTGCCCAGGTAAAACATTAACAGGACTGAAAACATCACTGCTGCTCTCCTCTGAAGTTGACATTGGTAAAACATTGCTCAAGATACCATTAGTGATGCCTCCTCCCTTTCCCAGGACAGATCACCCATCCTGTTTCCAACTTAGCAAGTTATCAATAGCTGAATCTAAATACTCTCTTCCTCATTAAGCAATGTTTTTGGCCTTGAAAACAGATCTGTCCCTCAGTGCTGGCAGGTAGGACAGAGGAACAAAGAGGAGCTGTTCCTTTCTGGGAATCTTTGAGAGATTTGTTGGGGTAGGAAGGGACCTCTCAAGACCAAGGTCAGGTAGTGCAGGTGGTCCAAGAGTACAACTGATTTTGTTTGAATATCTCCATGGATGGAGACTGCACAGACTATTTCTGTCAAAGGTTTAGATCCCAGTGTCTGGGGAATCCAGACTAGACAACACATCTAAGACTTTACTTCAGAAATGTATAAACTTTTGGTTCCCTGGCAGCCAGAAGCAAAATATTTTTGTCTTGAGCAAGGTAAATAAATGTATGTTGCAGTAAGTATCACCTTACTGGTAAGCTAATCCTATTTGACCATTGCAACTCTGGAACTTCCTGGAGTTGAGGTATTTTTGCTTTGAATGTGACTTTTTTATTATTTGAAAGTTTTGATTTGCTTCTTCTTTCCAAGTTTAGTTTAACCTGACTCTTTTTAAATACTGCCCAGTCATGGAAAGAGAAAGATGTTAGAAGATTCCTGAAATTTATTTTTCCATTATTATTATCTGATACCAGCACTTGCCAGTCAACAGTGTTGTTTAGTTCGACATAGGATCAGACTTGTCCTCTAAAAAGGAAAACACTAACCTGTTGTGCAGGTTTCACTCACCTCCAAAGGGAGCAAATTGTTATGACCAGATGAAAATGATTGCTCAGGCACTGGTGTTGTCATCTGGATGAAGAAGCCCTGCTTTTAACTTGTAAATATCCACACTCTGCTCCCTGTGCAATAGAAACAGGAGCTGTATAAGCACTTCCACTTGCCCACAGCAGAGCTGCAAAACAAAACAAGTGCTGGATCTGATATTGCTAAAGTCTGAGAGCTCGGGATGAGGATAATCTGAAGAAGAAGGCTCCAGCCTTGGCAGCAGTTCCATTCTGCTCTCAGGAGCAGTGTGACACCACAGGGTGTTTGTAAATAACCTGTAAAAAGGGGCAGTTACCCAGTGCAGGAGGGAGTTCTGCACATTATGCCTGTCTTGCGCCTGTGCTCTCATGTTGGTCTTTGTTGTTACTGGACTGGGAATGTAATCTGACCTGGGTGATATGAAGTCAAGGTGACACATAATAATGCTGTTGCTTTCTTTGTTGACAGATACCCCTCGACTCAGTTTGGCAGCTTGACAGGGCTGCAGTCGTTGATCAGTGCCCTCTTTGCCCTCCTGCAGCAGCCTCTCTTCATGGCACTGACAGGACCTTTGAAAGGAGACCCCCTCTGGGCAAGTTCTTGAGTTTTGATGTGAAAGCTTGGGGGTTAAAATGGTTTTTGGCTCATTGAAGGACTCCTGTGCATGGACCAAGGTTAAAACCAGCTGTAATTTTTTGTGTATCTCAGTCTGCTGTTACCTTGGTGCTGTCCAGGAGACCTTTCCCTGTGTGAGTAATGAGTCCCTGGGCAGGAAAGCCAGTAACCCTTATGGTGAATGGAAAGGGAGGAAGGGAATGCTTTCCACTAACACTTTATGTGGTGAGTCAGTGTCTGTCAGGTTAAAATGGGTGAGTGTGAGCAGACCTCAAAACTGAGGAAAAACAATGTGATGCTTGAGAGCTACAAGCTCCAGCAAAAATTTTGGATTGCTGATGCTAATGTCCAAAAAGCCAAATGGCTGTTGAGGGCAGGGCTAATGTGGTGCCTTGCTGAGAGTCTGGGCAGCTCAATAAAATCATGGGTGACATGGGTGACATGGGTGATCCTGGAGAGAATTCTGGTTTTTAGGCTACGTGTGCCCATGCCTGTTGCTCTTCAATCAGCAAACTTGGTGTGTAACACCTGCAGCTCCAACAGCCTTTGCCTGTTCTGTGGAACAAGACTCCCACAGCCATAATCCAGAGTGACAAACTCTTGCAGCATTTAGCTTGTACACACAAGGTTCTCTGAGTGTAAAATGAAAACAGTGGAGGATGTTGCCAGCACAGGGAGCCGGGCGTCTCCTGCTTTGCCCACAGCTGGTGATGTGGGCTGGGCTCTGACACTGCTGCACGCGTGACTGGGTTGTTGTCTTCTCCTAACCAGCCTAATTTTGGTTTGCTTTCCTCCTGCAGGTGAATGTTGGCTTGCTTGGCCTGAGCCTCCTGGGTTTCTGCCTCCCAATCTACCTGGTCTGCTACAGGCGCAGGCTAGAGAGAGAAAAAAAGCAGAAGATGGAAGATGCCAAACTTTTCTTCAAAATCAATGGCACTCCCACTGAGGAAGCCTTTGTTTAAACTGGTGCTTCATGTACAACCTCCCCTGTACAAGTTCCTACCACATCTGTGGGTTCTACCTGTGGTGTAAGCCAGGACATTTCTCCCCTGGCTCTGCCAGTCTTTGCTCATCACTGGAGTGAGGGCTGGACATCATGACTGAGATTTCCTCAGATAATGGCAGGAGGAGACTTCCCGCTCCTTATTCCAAAACATGGGACACTTTTCCTTTTTATAAAGGCCACACAGCTATTGTGTCTTAAATTATCCCCTGATCACACTCTCCAGCAGCAGAGAGTTTGCATGGGAAACTGGGGAGAGAAGGAAGAGAGGGATGGGGGAAGAGGGAAGACAGACCATAAACTGAGTTTGCAAATGTAACACACTGCAGTCTGTTTTCTCCCCTTCTTCCCCCAAACTTGGCTGACACAGTCTCGGATGCAAGCTGCACTGTCCTCCCTCCCCAAGGCTTCATAATGGTCTTTCTGCTTGATGTGTAGCTGGAACCAGTGGTTTTACTGTCTCTCCAGACATATCCCTGTTTGAGGCAGGGAAGGGGTTTTTATTCCTATGTGTATGAGCACAGCTTCAGTGTTTCGCTAAATGTTGGTTGCTAGCACTGACAGCTCCCAAACCTTTTATCACTTCAAATGACACAGACTGTGAGCAATGGATCTGCCTTCCACACTGAAATGAAGAGCCTATAGTGGACTGCTGGTCCTAGACCAAGCCTTGGGAGGCCTGGAATTCCTCTTCTTCCCGGTTGGCAAACTCACCTGTACTTGTTTTAAACTGTCTGCAGTCCTGGAGCCTCTGAGATAAGAATTGGATCTCGTTTACCGATGAAGTGCTTTGAGACTTTGTTGCCTTTTGCCTCTCCTTCCCCCCTGAGATGCCCCTGGGAGGGGAGCAGCAATGTGTGTTCAGTAAAAAGTGGAGAGGCTTCTTGAAGCTGAGTTCTGGGGCTTCAGATACCTTGGTGTTCCCATGAGCTGACCTGCTGGTGAAAAGAACCAGGAGTGCTGAACACTCCTTTGTGTCTGGTAACTGGATCCTGTGGACATGTGGCAGGGTGATGTGGTGATGTCATTTTTCCTTTAGCCATAGCTGATTTACCTTGCTGTGATAATGGTCACCCAGCTGCTGAACACCAGGTTACTGTGACTGACCAAAATGCTGCCACTTTGGCTGTTCTAGGAGCCTTCTGCAATGTTGATGCTCTGTCTGGACAGAGCACCTGGTGATTGATTGTAAGGTGAAGCTGCTGTCAGAGCAATATGTGTGGATAAAGGTGCCCCAGGGAGGGAATACAAAGGGAATTTTTAACCTGCTTATTTTTATAGAGGTTTTCCTTGTCTAAAGCAGACTTTTCTGCCCTTAACCTTCTTGTTGAGGTCGGCAGCTCAGGCTTTGTAGCCCTGTGTTAAGCACTGCACCGAGTGGAGCTGCTGGGAGCAGGGCTGTGCAGGGCTGAGGAGGAGCACTGACTGCACTGGGCTGAGCTGGTGGCTGCGGGAAGGTTGGGGCAGAAATAAAACAATTCTGGAGAAATAGTGGTGGTGTTTTACTGCAAAGCCTGCCAGGGGCTCAGACATTCAACTGTGTCTGGTTGGAAAAGTCCAAGAAACAACACCGTGCTGCGACCTTCCTGTGACAGATGACCTGGAAGCAGAGCTGGCTGCGAGCTCCTTCGCTGGGGTTTGGGGGAGGCAGAACCTCAGGCCGGGCAGGGTTTCAGCTCTGCTGCAGCCCCGCGGGTCCCTCCCTGGCTGGTGGCAGGGCCAGCGCTCCGTGGGCCGGCAGCGCCATCTCCAGTCGCTGCTGCTCCGCACTCCGTGGTACCTTTTAGTCTTCACTCCTTTCAGGATTCACCACTTGAGGATTTTACACATCTGTGATTTTTTTTTTTTTTTTAAATGTGTTGCCTTTATTAAATGTGTTTGTTTCAAGGCAGATTTACTGCCTGCTGTCAACACTGTATTCTTCTGGAACTTTTTGTGTTTTGGTGATGATTTAATGAGCTTTCCATCTTTTTTTGAGCAATAATTAAGAAGGCAGAGTTTTGATTCATTTTGCTGGTCACCTGTCTTGTCTCAAGTACATGTTCAGAGATACACCAGCAGTGGTACAACCAGAGGGCTTTCTGCAGATTTCTGCATTTTATATTACAATACTTCTAAATATTTTGAGAAGAGTCCTGCTCCTGCTCAGAGATACTCATGACATGACAATGACAGATTAAGTATCAGGTGTGTGAGCCTCCATCCATAGTCTCAGTGTCCTAAAGCAGAGTTGGTGTTTTGTGTGCTAGCCAGCATTACTTCCACCTCAGTTTCAGAATTGAATGTGATTTCTTCCACTCTTATGTCACTTAAATGCCTGTTACAAATGTCTCAGCAAAATAGTGGAACAGAGAGTGGCAAATTTTAATGAAGTCTTAGTGGAGATGCTGCTGCCTTTTAATTGAGCTGCACATTCTTCAAAGAACACAATTTTATTTCTGCCATCTACCTCCCTACTGCAATTCCCAGATCCTGCCCTTTATTAGGGATATCTTCAAATCCAGTTTCATCTGATGAACTGGTGAATGTGTGTGCTTAATGTCAGAAGCTGCTGGTCAGCTGTGAGGAGAGCTCACGTCCTGGTGGGCACAGAGGGAGCTTTTAGCTGTTCAGGGTTGAACAGACAAATGGGATCATGTTCTGGGGCCATGCAAAGTCAAACTGGAATTCTTTGCTGCAGAATGTAGTGGGGAACAGAAGTATCAATGTTTTTAAAGAAGAGGCTGGTTAAACAATGGTCTGATGCATCCACTAACTCAGGGAGATTTTAAGTTGCTGTAAATATGAAAGTTATGCCAAGGAAAGATACTTGTCTGCATGTTCTGTCCTGTAAGAATTGGCCAAAGCTGGAGAAAACACGCTGGGCTGAAGTGAAACACTGCTCTGATTGAATAGAGTGAAATTTATTTTGACAGTTGTGAACCAAACTAACTTCAGTCTCATATTTATCTATCAAAAACCTGTACCTGCATGCAGGATGTGCAAACACTCTACTGATTGAGGCATTAACTGCTTCAGAGCTGCACCTCCTGCAGCAGTGGGGTCACTATTGCAGGAGGGCAATATTCTGCCTTCAGATTGTTCCAAACATTGTCTTGCACAGCAGAAACACAGCTGAGGTGGTCGTGTCACTGTAGTTGATCAGGGGCAGTTTGCCTCATCCTTTGATGCTTAGGGAAATGGAGTTGTATATAATAACATTATATACATTTGGAGTGGAAAACAGCATTGCTGCTTCCCAGCTGAGTGTTTCAGGAGCAAGACAATACCTGGTGCACGAGATACCTTGTGGGAAAAATAAATGGGCTACCAAAGAGTATAGAGTCCCAGCAGTTAGCATCAATAATGCATTTATCTGTAGAACTCAAATATAGGTCAATGTGTTGAACTGCTCTCATAATTCCTAAATGATGAGTTTGTAGGACTTAGGAAGGTTTTTGTGTCCTTTGTACCTCCTTACCCTGATCCATATGGGAAGTGCAAGGAGGGTGGCCATGGGAGAGAGCTCCATGGAAGCAACCCCAGCTGAATGTAAAGAGCAGAAACCTGATCTGTGAGTACCTCAAAGGTGTTGCTGTGTAAAGCGATTGCACCTTCTGCAGACACTGCTCCCAGGCTCTACAGCCTCTCACATGCATTTAATCTGCATTTGTATTAAAATAAAATTGAATTCACAGAGTGGGGAAGGGAGGGTGACAGCTTTTTGCTTTCACTAATCTGTCAGAACCTAAGCCCTGTTGACACAGCCTTTATAGCACTAATGCAGTGACACAATGTCAGAAGTAGCAGAGAAAATCTGTGCTGTTCTGCTTAATAGGACACTTACACTATGACAGTCACTGAGTAAAGCTATATCTGGATCCTTGAGATGAAACTGGACACAGATGTCTGGGAAAAAAAGGGGGCAAATCTTGCTGAGACACCAATTTAAGTGCAGTGCTGCTACAGCAACTGAAATGTTCAACTCCCACAGCAAAGCCTGGCCTCTTCATGCTCTGTCTGCAAAGGAAAATTGCAGGATAATGAGATTTTAACTAAGTCCGTAAATCACTAAAATGTTTTCAAGTAGGAGATTTCCCTCTTGACAGGCTGATGAATTTGGAAAATATGCTACAAAATTCAAAGCAGATACTGTAGGGTAAAAGGAATGAAATCTCTAAACTACACATATTTGCTACTCTTTTTTTCCCCCCTTTGATTTTTTTTTTCTGGATCTGCAGAGCTTGAAATTCCCTACACCCCATTTTAAAAGTGCAAAGTGCTCATAATGGAAAATAGTATTACAGTACAACAGATTCCTGTTGGGAATGGACTGGTTTGGGGTTTTTTATTAAAAAAAAAAAAAGGCCACTTCTGATTCACAATGTTATCTTCTCTGGAATAGCTGAAACAATGATGTGTTATGTAGCTGCAATCTTACATGTTAATTATAAAGCCCACAGGTCCTGGTTTTCTTCCATGTGCTGCCAGCCTGTCTCTGTGCAATCTGTTTTTACCAGGTGTCCTGTGCTCCACATTGTCCTCCCACTGCTGTTTGTCGCTTCCTTGTGCCTGACCCTCTGTCACCTGCTTTTTATTCTGGAGACAATCCCCTCTTTCAGAAAACCCACTCTTTAACCTGCCAGCATTACCTCTCCCACCTTTTCCTGTCCACAGAATTTTTTTGTAGCGTTTGCCGAAGTGGAATTGTAAACTCCTCGGGGCAGGCCTGTGTCATCTTCTCTGTGTTTGTAAGGTGATGTGCACTCTTGCAGTACTATCTCAAAATAAAGTGATAATAAGTTAATCATTAGTTTTCCTTCTGAGGGTGAACATAATAAAAGCATTGGTTGCTTCCTAACGAGATTATGGAACCATGAATGCTTTAAAGGGTGGCATCTGCCAAAGGGCAGGACCCAGGTTGAATATTTCCTTGACTCTTCTCTAGGTTAGGAGCTAAGAGCCACTGCCAATTAATTTTTTCTTCTCCAAATGAGTATAATCTTGGAGGAAAAAAAAAAACCAAACCCTGTAGGTGGCGGGTTGAGAATGAGATTGAGCTCAGCTATAGTGACAAATGAACAGTGTGGCCTTAGAAGGGATCACAGGTGTCAACAGCAAAGCTGCACGTCTCGGTTATCCATGCCTTAGCTTGGTGATGCTAAATCTGTGGTGGTTTACTTTTCCAATCCAATAATGACAATCATTGAAAATGCCATAAATCATGACCTAGTGACAAGGTGAAGCCCATAACCTGAAGCCACTCACCCTGTCTGACTGTAGTGCTGACTTAAACCCTGGCTATTTGCGTAAATACCCCGGTCACTCGTCATTTCCCTTCCCCACCCTCCCAAAAGAGGGGGGGGCCACGAAGCTGACAAAAATACAGGCTGGGAAATTTGGGTTAGTTCAGCCTGGAGAGGAGAAGGTTGTGTGGAGACCACACAGCACCTACCAGTATCTGAAGGAGCTACAGGGGAGCCAGAAAGGGACCCTTTGTCAGGCACTGTAGTGATAGGACAAGGAGGAATGGGTTCAGACTGGAAGAAAGGAAATTTAGGTTAGATATTGGGGAGAAATTCTCTGTGAGGGTGGGGAGGCTCTTGCACAGAGTGCCCAGAGAAGCTGTGGCTGCCCCATCCCTGGAAATGTCCAAGGCCAGGCTGGACAGGGCTTGGAGCAAACTGGGTTGGTGGAAGGTGTCCCTGCCCATGGCAGGGGATGGAACAGGACTTTTGGGTCTTTGGGGTCTCTCCCGAGTGAAACCATTCTGTGATTTAAGGAGAACCTGCTGGTGGCAGGAGGGAGATTTCTGAGAGCTCTGCAGGGAGACTTCTCGGGAACCCGAGTCTCGAGCTGAAACCAGTAACAACCATGCGGTTTACAGCTCTTGAGAGAACCTACAGAAGCAGCTATAGTTTAAAATGAGTTGATGAGTTGATCCAGAACAACCTGAGGGCTTGCCAGGAGTTCGCTGCCAGCGGCACTGCTGGGAAGACTGCGGCACTGCTCTGGCAAGCCCAGCCTTGAAACTGAAACAGCACCAGGCGCTTTACACGTCATGAAAAAACCTAAAAAAAAACCCCAAACACCAAAACCCCAGGCGTTTTAATTTAAAACGTCAGCGGCGCTCCAGGCAGAAGCCCGTGAGGGAGGCGCGCGCTGCCTGAGGGGGCCGGGGGGCGGGAAGAGCTGGGCGGCCCCGCCCCGCCCCGCGCGCGGCGCGGAGGTGACGCAGCCGTTGCCGCAGAGACGAACCGCCCCGGCCCCCCCCCGCCGGCCCGGCCCCCCCGTCCCGGTGCGGCGCGGCTCGGCTCGGCTCGGCTCGGCTCGGCTCGGCTCGGCTCGGCTCATCCCGCGCAGCGGCTCCGGGACGCGCCTCCTGTCACCTTCAGCGGCGCTGGCCCGGGCGGGAGGCGCGCGGCGGCGCCGCCATGGTGCTCATCAAGGAATAGTGAGTGCGGGGAGCTCCCCCATTCCGGTCCCCCTGAGCCCCTCCGGTCACCTCCGAGCGCGCCCGGGGCCTGGCGCGGTGACGGCCGCGGGTGGGCGGCCCGGCCTTGCCCCGCACTGCGGCCGCGGAGAGGGAGGGAGGGAGCGGGGAGCGCCGTGAGGGCCGCGGCGGCGGCGGTGGGGGCGGCATGAAGGTCACGGCGGGGCGGGGGCCGCGGCTGCCGGCGGGCACCGGGGCCGCTCGGCCCCTCTGCGGCTCCGCGGGTGCCGCCGGTGCCCCCACGGGCTCCGCGGGCGGCCGTGCCGGGTGGGTGTTGCCGGTGCCCGGGAGCCGAGGGCCGAGCGGGAGCCCGCTCAGTCCCGGCGGTTTCTGTGGGAGCTCTGAGGGAGGCAGGGGCGGTCGTGCTCGCTGTAACAGAGCCGAGTGTCAAGCCTGGCTTTGATCCCCTCCCGCCTTCGGCTGTGTAACCTCCGTGGAGGGACTCCCGAGAATGTCAGCAATGAGGTAGCTCCAAAATATTTTTTGTGTGTGGAAGGCTCACCTTGGAGTTGTTCACTGACGCTGAGGCTGCTGCGGTTGTCCTGCCCTGTGATGGGGATGAAGGAGTGGAAAGCTGGCTGGACGTGAGGGTGTGTAGCTGTTAGTCACCACTTGTCACAGTCCTTGGTTCAGCTGCTTTGTGCTCGCTAACGTGGAATCTGCTCTCGGACCGGTGCACTTTGGCTGGGTGTCTTCAAAGCTGTGTGCACTCTGCACATAGTTCTCTCCTGAATTCTTAAGGTTAACTCAAGTGCATTCTCAAGTTAAGTGCATTCCATCATTTTAAACTTCTTTTGGCTGATGGAAGAAGCTTTCTGTTTATTTTTTATCTCTCCCCTTCCAAAAGATACCTGTGATCCCAGTGATAAAGTGGGTTTTCAGGTCTTCTCTTAGACACATTTACCTACATGACTGTGCCCTCCTTACAGGAATTACTTTGCGAGATTATGGACCATGGTGTGGATTTAAATATTAAAACTACGTTGAGGGTTGTACTGATCCTCGTAGTTGCCTTTAAACTTGATGAACTTTTTTTCCCCCCCAATCCTTAAACCCCTGCTATTTTTATCCAAACAATAGGAGTGTAGAATTCAGGAGCAGCAGCAGAGCTGCTCTTTGTAACACAAAAACACCATTACCTTCTGTAGTGTTAATCTGGATAGCAGGCAGAAACCTGGCCCAAGTGCTTAGTTTCAGGTGCATGAAAAGATAATTAACTCCTTCTACAACATCTGTTCTGTTGATGTTTTCCTGTGGATTTACTGCTTTCCCTCTTAGAGCACCTTGGCTGGGTTATTGTGTATCTTTTTCATTTTTCTGCTCACAATCCCTTGCTCTGTACCACAGTAAAGCTCATTATCAGTGAGCTGTGCTGTAAAGGTGAGAACATATGTATTTTGAATCAGACTTCTGACAGCATGAGCAATTCATTTTCGTGACTGTCACTTCCAAAAGTCATTTTACTCAATATTATTTACCTCACCATATCAGCATGCCTACTGGTCTTTCACACTGCCTGCTTCAGAAACTAGGTGGGAAATGTAAACGTTAAGAGTAAAGGTTAAAAAAAACCAGAATTATTACATTGGTTTCCTTTTATAGGTTTCCATTGTCAAAAGGGTCACTAAACCTTCCAATGTTGTCATTATACTGTTTATTTTCTTCCATTTGTTTTGCCCTTAGTAAGACATATGTGACTCTAAGGACAGTCAAGGTTGCTGCTGGACTTTCCAAATGAACATTAATTTTTGACTTTCTGAGATTCCCAACCACCTCTGACAGCTGCACATTCAGAGTTGTGTCACTGTATTGGCTCAGATTTAAATTTTCTTGGCGTTGTACGTGCTCAGTTTACATCCTATTTGAGATGGTTTTTGATGAAATCTCCTGTTCCAGGAAGCAGTTGTTTAAGGCATGTTGAAACCTCTTGTTTTGGTGTGAGCTGGCTATTTGAAGTGCTTTGCTGTTACTGTTTTGCTGTTTCTTATGTTAGTTCTTTGGTTGCTGCCTAATTTCTGCCTTCCTACCATAGGTGGTACAAATCTAAATGATCTCTAACTTCATCTCATCTGAGCAGATTATTCTTCCATCTCTGTGACCCCTTGTCTCACTCTCCCTAGTAAATCAGATGGCTTTTATTATGCCTGTAAGTATTTTAGGAGCTGATACAGAAATAGAGCAATAGAACAAAAACCTGATGTCACATTTTATTATCAGACAAGTCTGTCTCATCATTTCTCTACAGCTTCTTGTTCTGATGGTTATGCAGTGATGACTTTAACCCTTTCATTTGATGTCCTGTCAGACTTCCAGACTTATCTTGCATTTCTATCCATCCATGCTGCAGATCAGCTGCATGGATTTTGTTCATTTGTTTGCGTTTTTTTGGTGTCAGGGTCTGTAAATGCTGGCTGCAGTCTTGCTTGCTGTCCTTATTTTGATTTAAGCTGCCTTGGAAGACCTTGAGGAGAATCAGAGTGTGGAGACTGACTTCCCTTTCCTGTGAAGTGACGATAATGCCACTGACCTTCCCTGCAGCTGTACTTCCCTTTGCTGGCATTTGAGGCAGATTTCAATCTAACAGGGATCTCAAATGTTCCTCACCATTTTCAGGCTGACCACATCATATAATTTCTCATAAATTGAGCAAGTTCTGCCCTAAAGTTAGGAATCTTTGTTCCCATTGCTGCTCTTGCAAAGGATTTCCTCAAGATCCTCTTGAGGAGTTTTCCCTCCTCCTCGTTTATCACTTCACTACCTTTAAGTGGTTTTCACCCCCACTCTCTTGGTTTGCTGGACTGAACAAACTGTAAACCACTGATTTTGTTTGTGTTTCTGTTTCTCCATTGAACTCCAAGATAACAATTCAGATTTAGTGTCTTCCAGTTTCCTAAATGGAATTTAATTTGCTTACAGCAATGTTTTACACCAGGTTTTCTGAAGAAAAATGTTTGAACTCCATTCCAAAGAAATTGTTTTTTCCCTGTTTCTTGGTCTTTCACTTTAATTTATCATCCAGCCCCTCTTTTATTACACTTTTATCCAGTTAACTAACCCAACATCATGCTTGATGGCAAAATCTACCTGTGAAAATCCCTTTCCTTTTTTTATTATCCTCCCTTACACCACACTGGTGTTGGTCCTCTTTCCTTTCAGCAAGGAAACATATATTTTATTTTCTGGAAACACTATGTAACAGTGAGTAAAACAATTATAGTTCAATGTATCCTACCAGCAAGTGGCACATGGATTTCCATTTAAAAATCCCATTTAAAAATTGCTTTTATTTCCTGTGTTTGGCAAGGAATGCCATGTCTTCATAGACCTGACGTAAAGAAGCACATGTGATTTGGTCTCAAATTTGTTGCCTAATGATTTTTCTGTTGTAAAACAGTCACTGTTCCTTCTCCATTCACTTTTTTTTTTTGCATCATTTATGATCTCTAAAACTCTTCCCTACCTGAGCCTTTTAGCTGTTTTTTTCCTCTTAACTGCTTTCTTCTCACACAGAAGCTTTTTCCCATCTCCATCTTTTTCAACTCCCTTCACTTGTTCTGTATCCTCTTTGAATAAAGTGACCAGGACTATGGGCAATATTCAAGATGTTGATATGTGGGAGATTCTAGTGACATAATTGTCTTTTTTGTCTGTGTGCTGTTCCAGTTTCTCTATTGGATTTACTTTTGAACTGCCACTGAGCTGATGTTTCCTGCTGCTTTTCCATAAAGGCTCAAGATATTGGCAGTAATTAACTTGGGGCTCATTAACCCCACGTGTTTGGTGAAAATGAGTGCCTATAGTGCATTATTCTTTTTTTTTTGTATTGACACTCAACTTCATTTGCAGTTCTCAGTAGTTCTTTCTGCAGTACTTTGCAGTCAGCATAAAGTGTTGCTGTCACAAGTAATCTTGCATAATCTGTAATCTTTTGCCCCTATTGCAGTTTGTTCTTTTGGTAAAGTGTAAAAAAAGAATTCTATTTTCACCACTATTGCTTTTTCATAATCAGTTTATTAATACAGAGGGCTTTTTTCCCTGATTGTGTCCTAGCTCCTTTGAGACTAATTCCCAAAGACTTGGGAATTCTTCTGCCCATGGTAGCCATATCCATTTCCTATCTGTTTCTTGCTTTGGTTCCTTGTTTGACATCATCCTTGCTGAAAGCAGAAGTCAACCACAGATCCAGTTTTGGAGAAGATCTTAACAAGGATGTATTTCTGTCAGCTTTAAATTGATAATTTTCCAAAAAATCTGTGTGACTTCAGGCAGTTTTTGCTCTGTTGTCCAGTCAGTTGATTCTCAGAAGCGTTCAGGAAACCACAATAATAAAAAAAAAGAAGATTCATTTAAAGCAGTGGCTGCAGCCTGCTTTGCAGTGAGCTCTGAGAAAGCCTTTCCTCTGCTGTTTGCTGCTGCTTTGGGACATGTGAGCAAATCGTGCCTTGTGGCTATTGCAGATCTCTGCAGAATTGCTGAGGCCCACAGAAACCTCCCCAGCAGCTTGATGAGGAATAGGATGGGATTGCTGAAAGGATGGAGGGACAGGGATCACCCCGTGCTGGTGCTGTGTGGGTTTGTAGACCAGTGAGGGATCACCAGTTGAATTACAGAGTTTTAGGAGAGGGTTGCAATTATGCTCTATCATTGCTTCTCTTTGAGGCTGTTATATAAATAGGCTTTGGCCTAAGGAGTGCTGGGTGGATGCTGGAATTCTGGGGGGAGAGGAGAGCTGTGCAGCCATTGCTGTGAGGAGTGTGGGAATTTGGGGGCTGCAGGGATATTTGCTAATTTCTGCCTCTGTTTCCCTTCCAGCCGCGTTATCCTGCCCGTGTCTGTGGAGGAGGTGAGTTCCTTGCTTCCTGCTTTAGGACTGTAAATAAACCTGTGATCAAAGCATGAACAAAAACTGGAAAGTGCAAGCTGTCTTCAGGGGCCCCTGTGAGCTCTTACTCATTCACCATCATTTTTGACCAAATCATTGTATTAAGTCTGAGGGTGCCAATCATCTCTCTTACAAAATACTTTCAGATATGCTGATTATAAATCTTGAGCTGTCAGGCTGTTTTCAAGTGCAGTTTCCTTTTCATTAGCACTATTGTTCTTTTCTATTTTTTTAACATGAAGGGGAAGCTTTAGTGCAGATTTAAGTCACCTTTTAAACTGTGTTTTGCTGGAGCTCTTTTGTTTTCAACTCTTAGGCAAAGATCAAGAATTACTTAGGAGGTTCATATAGCAAAAGGACTTTTTAAGACCTGTGCTATTTAGCTCTTACATACAGCAAACTTTCTTTTTGTTTAGATAAAGCTGAATTGAGAGAAGAGATATAGTTCCTATTGGACAAGGAACCACCCATGGAATAACTGTGCAGACTCAGTTGCTGTTTCCCTCCTGTTTCCTCTGATTTTCAGCTTGCCTTTCCTTCCTCCCTCCTGCTTTGAACGTCACTCTTGAAGAGAATCTAACCATAGAAGTGTTTTGAATTTTTTAATCTTTATACTAACATGACTGAGTCTATAGCACTTCCATAGCAGATTCCTTCTTCTGGATGTGTTTTATTTTTTCCTTGTGATCCTTGGCTGTGAGCCTTGGGTTTGTGAACTCTGATCAAGGCCTTGTTCTAACTCTTAGGGAGAGCTGTGATAACAGCACTCTTGTTCATTTTTCTTTCCTCTGAATATAGCAGCTACTGTGGCGTAGACAGTGGTGGGCTGGCTCATGGCAGCACTTTTTTAAGCACATCCCTTTTATAACTCTCACTCTTTTGACAGAACACAGTTTGGAAGTTCATGTAGTGCATTCCTGCAGCCATCAGACTGGCTGGTAAAACAGAAGCAGTGTCTAAGCTGAATTTCTTGTTCCTGTGGCTCAGTCTGATGTGACAGGTATCAGATGCTGACAGAAAACCCAGAACTCTGATCAGGGAGTGGGTTTGGATCTGTGTTCTGTGTTAGTGCAAGAACAAGGCTGTTAATGCCAGAAGTTCTGTCTGTTGCTTGCTCCCTACCTGTAGCTTTTATGCTTTCTGCATGAATCTGTTTCCAGCAGTTTTAACAGAAGTCAGACTGAAGTATGAGAGTAGGGAAGTTTGGATCTTTTATTGTGCAAGAGCACCACTCACAAGACCAAGAGCTTGACAAAGGAAGGAGTAACATGATCAGTTTATCAAGTAAGCAAAGGATGCAACCTGGTGGGTAAGTGGCAGGTTGCTTGAGCTCAATGGACAGAAAGGACCTTCCTGAATAACAGGAACCCTGCCTTGTAGTGATCTGGCTCCTTGGTGTCAAGCTGTGTAAATAGAAAGTCAAAGCAGCAGCATGCAGATTGTTCCTTTGAGGGGGTTAGACTGGATGGAACCCAACACAGGGTTTTCCTCAGTTCTCTGATACTGGGATTAGCCTTCATCCAGTTAAAGCGAGTCCCTGGCTGTGCTCTTGTCCCTCCCTGCCTGTTCAGAGCCTCGTGTGCAGACTGCCTGTGTGGAAAACTGAGGGTTTGGGCTGTAGATAAACCTGCCAGTCTCTGGCAAACTCCTTGTGTGGGTCCCTGGGATTATCTGTTTCAGGACATGTATTGCTCTACTCTGGGTCCGGTGCTTGCCTTGTGGAGAAACCCCCAACCTGACCAAATGAAATTTCTCCCCAAACTTGCACATTGTCACCATGTCCCACGAGTGATGTCCCTTTCCAAGGTGTGGTGCTTTTCCTGTGGTAGGGCAGATTTCAGGAGCCAGTTCCCTGAGCAGTTCTAAAGTTCCCTTAGTTTTGACTGTGTAGCTGGGTGTGCTTAAGAAAAAAGGTTATTTCCAGTGTTGACTCAGAGGATGACTGCTGCTGTGTTTATTGCTTCATCCCCCTTCCTGTGTGCAAAGATGCTGACACATCTGTGCATCACTTGGTCACTGCACTGCTGTCTGTTCTACAAACCAGCTGTTAAACCTTCATTGCTTTCAAGGATTTCCTTGTGTGTAAAACTCTTAAATAGGGCTCTGGAGACTTGTTGTTGCTCCTGACTGTGTAGCTGCTCATGAAGCATCTCTGGCTAGCAGGAGGACTTCTGATTTCATTTTCCTATGGTTGATTTTTGCTCCAAAGGCTTAAGAGTTCACACCTTCTGTATGCAAATTGTTGCATCTGATGCCAGTGTGTAAGATAGGGAATGAAATTAATTGTAACTTTGAGACATCATGAAAGGGCTGAGGGAGTCTTTTGTGAAGTTCTGTGATATACCAGGGATTCTGTGTTCAGTCTCCACCCTTAGCAAATGGATCTTAACCAATAGTATGGAATTCAAGAGAAAACTGGTGGTCAGAAGGCACTGGGGAGCTGTGACTGAATCAACACAGATCTCAGTGCTGCTTAGCCAAGCTGGGAACCAAACAGTGCAAGAGAAGCCCTGGTGATGACTAAAACTGGCATGTAGGAGTTGGACTGTAGCAGTCTGTCTTCTGCATGGAAACCCTGCCAAAACACAGTCCTGCTCAAGTGCAGGCTGCAAGCTGCACTGCTGTGCTGGGTTATCCCCTGTCCCGCTGTGGGGAGCAAAGGGAATTTCCTTGTTGAGTGTTGGGTGCCAGGCTCTGCTCCCAGTCCCTGACCAGCAGCAGGTGCCAGCCTGGGGAGCGTGGACTCGTGTGGGTGGCTCTGCCAGCTGCCACTGAAATGCTGGTATGGATTAGAGCTGTGTGTACACATTCTGTGCTGCCTCTTTGTTCCTTTTCACATGGCAAGGAGCTTGCCAAACACACAGGAATCTTATTAATTGCATTCAAAGCAGCTTTCAGGAAAACAACTGCTCTTGAGGATGGTTGTGTTGAGATCAGGCCTGCTGGAGGAAATTGGGTGCAATGAAGATATTCTCTCAGCTGTATAAGAGGTGTTTGGAACAGAGCAAGAGGGATGTCCTGCAGAAGAGGAGAAGAGTTTTCTGGTGCTCTCAGGTCTGTCTGGAGTTCAGATTCCTAGAGCCAAAATCTTTTTCTCTGTTTACCTTTGCAGAGAGAATGATGTGGGATTTGCTGATTGGGACAGTTTTATTTGGGCCTTTTCCTCTCTCATCAGTGTGATTAAAGGCTCAGAAATAACAGGGAAGTTTAAATGGTGAAGATGTTAAACCAAAGGGTTTATCTTCTTAGTGTCTGAACTTTGACCCAGGTATTTGAAAGGGAGAAGGAATGAATAAGAGGCTGTTCCTAAGAGGAATTAGTTGGTGCTCCTGGAGCTCTGTCCTGGGACTTGCTGCAAAGCAGGCAAAGCCATTCAGTCCTGCCTGTAATCCTGTACTTACCAAACTCATAATAAACTCTGTTCTGTGAGGGTTTGTGTGGCTCTTACTCTGCTAAAGCAACTTTGCTTCTAAGGTTTCACAACTCTCATGTTTTGCTCTTCTGGAGGGAGGTGAGTGTTCTGCTTTGTGTGGGTCATACATAGGCAGTCATAAGGAAGGCAGTGTGGTGTATGAATTGTCAGAAGTCACAGACTTGTATTGCAGCCCAAAACCCAGACTGAAACCCAACCTGCTGTGACAGTGCAGGAACTGTCCAGCCAAGTGAGGGCTGCTCATGTAACCTGGGCCAGGACCTTCTGGAGAGATCCAGAGCTGCTGCTCTTATCTTGAAAATGCTCTGATTTTTGTCCTGCCCCACATGAGCTGAGGCCAGGACACCTACCCTTGTTACTCTGGCTTCCATCTCTTCTTCCAGCAGGCCTTTGCTGGCACCAGATGGCACAAAGTACCAGAGAGCTTTGGGTACTGTTGTTATTTTGGATGCTGTGACAACAAAATTTAACGACTGTAGAAATCTTCCTTCCTTGCAGAAGATGTTCCAGCCCAGTGAGGTATTTCTGGGTTCTCAGCTCTGAGCAGTATTCCACTTTTCCAGGCTGCCTTTCAGAAGTGCTATTCCTGTTTATAATGCAGAGCCTTATGCTGTGGAAAAGGAAGATGGCCTCAACAGTGTTGCATTGCTTTGTAGTTATGTTATGGAATTTTTAGGAGGTTTTGGTAGTTGATTTTTTTTTTTTTTATTGCACTTCTGGTGCCAAACACTTTGTGGTTTACCCTTTCAGATTGTGTCCCTGTACTGTTGCCTTTGGCAACAGTTGCTGTTTTGCTCACTTAAAAGTTCTGAAGTCTTAACTCTGCTAAGTTAGAACTCTTCCTTTTAAATCAGTGGTTTAGCTTCTTCATCCTCAAACTTTGCTCATCTAACTTTGCCTCAGAGAGACCTGTGTGAATTTTCTTCATTTGATCATGTTTCTTTTGAGCTCTGCATCCCCTTTTTCAGCTACAAGAGGCAGGAGTGTATTAATCTTTACATCTTCTGCACAGGAGAATGTTCTCTTTTGTTTATTTTTGGTTTTTCCTCTGTTCTGCCCAGGGAAACGTTTGTGAATGCCTCTTATGAAAGAAGTTGTGTAGTGTCAAGTACTTTAAGTGATTTCTGGGAAATAATGCTGCCAAGTGAGTGTCTGTAAGAGACTGAGAAATGATTTTAGGGAGAGAATTTTACTGTATGTTGAAATTCTGTGCTCTCCCTGGTAGTGGTTTAAGCTTGTGGCTAAGAGGAAAAACAACACAATCCAAACCAAAGATAATAGGAAAAATAATAGTGGGAGCAGTGACAGCATAGATCAACTGGTCATTTGGGACACTGGCTCAGTTATTTCATTAGATAAAGTTTTCAGAATGAAAATTCCCTCTTTGCTTCAGCCTTCATTCTCAGTTGATTGAAATGCACGTGGGGGATGCTCATCTTTGACCCTCAGGGTTCCTAAGCTGTGCACATTTGAGGAGTTTGTTTCTTGGAGCATTTAAATCAGGTGGTCCAAGTACCCTTTATCTTCTGTCTCCCTTATGAAGTTTTTCACTCCCTTCCCCCTTATCCTGCATTTTGTAAAAAAATCTTGATATGAATTTCTTTGGGACTCTTCTGGATGCAGCATTGTGTGCTTATTGATTCAGGACTGGCAGTGCCTTACAACTGTCCCCACAAAATTGAGAGTGTGTCACTCAAAAAGAGTGAAACCCAATGGATTTTGCTACAGTATCCCTGAGGTCATCTGTGTTTTCTTGCTTTCTGATGCTCTTTTACTCTTTCCTGCTTTCTCCTGATTCTCTGTTGGTTTGGAGCTTGACATTGGAGGGTTAAAGGTGTTTCACTGGCAGTGCTTTCCTCCTAACTACCACTCAAGCTTTCTATCTCAAATGAAATTAAATGAGCTGCTTATCTGCCCATACAAGTGGATGTCCTTTTCTCTGTCCTCTCCCCGGGTAATAAATTTGTCCTTGGCTTCTTCTGGCAAAGTTATTACTTCAGCTGAATTATAGCCATGGTAATAATGTGTCTTTAACTTCTCCAGTATCAAGTGGGGCAGCTGTATTCTGTGGCAGAAGCCAGTAAAAATGAAACTGGTGGAGGTGAAGGAGTGGAAGTCCTGGTGAACGAACCCTACGAGAGGGATGGAGAGCGTGGGCAGTACACACACAAGATCTACCACCTACAGAGGTATGGGAACCACTTCACTCCCAGAGCTGGGCAGCAGGAACCACAGGGGCTGCAGCAGCTGTAAATCACAGATGATGTAAAGGCTGAAAGGTGCAGAAGGCAGGAGCATAACAGCACCTGGCAGTGAGCATCACTGGGACAGCCGCCCTCTCCTGTCCCAAGAAAATCTGCCTTTGAGCTTTTCAAAGCAAGTCTGATCCTGCCACCCAATATTTTCATACTTGAATTTGGCTAAAGAACAAAACATCTTCTAGATTTCAACCTGCTTTCAGCCTCTTTTTTTTTTTTTCATTTGTTTTTTCTTTCATTATGTAAAGAAGATTTATATTAACATGTTTGATTTAGCATTTCTGGAAAACATCGTAATGGGGCTGGGGAGAGCCCTACCAATTCCAGAACTGTGCAAATCTCTGGTGTTTGCATTTCAGGTGATGTTCTGCCTGTCTCAGTTCTCATTCCATGTAGTCCTTATCAATGCCTTTTTTCCTATTTCCAAATTCTACAGCAAAGTGCCAACATTTGTGAGAATGCTGGCCCCTGAAGGAGCTCTGAATATACATGAAAAAGCATGGAATGCCTATCCCTACTGCAGAACTGGTGAGTGTCTGAGGAAGAACTCTGGATTCTCCCTTTTTGTTTTCTGGGAGCAGGGGGAAAAAGGGTAGGGGAGGGTATAAGGAAAGATGCAACCAGTGGAGAAGCTGTTCCAGGTCTCAAATTTTGTATTTCTGTTCTCTAAGCCCTTTGTATGGTCAGGAAAAGCAAAATACAGTGAGGAGGTAAAAGAACTGCCTTTGCCTGATGTGCTGCTAATGAGTGACCTTCCTCTGTGAGAGGGAAAGAACGGACCAAGAAATACCTGTTAATCTTCCTAAAGGAACAGCTGTGTAACACAGATAAAAGAAATACAGGAGGGTGATTTTATGTGCTCAAGTGCAGCATAGCCAGGTGGGAAAAAGTGGAAGATGCAAGAGGGGAGCAGGGCAGATCTCAGGTGCCTCTTGCTTAGTGCAGGTGAAGGGAGCAGGAGTTAAGTGATGGGTTTTGCTCACTTGCAGGATCTGAGGTCAGTGAGGGTTGAACAGAGAATGCTGCAGATGAAGTGAATCCATCTGTAAAGGCAGGGCTGAGGCTCTGGGAGCTGTGTAAAGTGCTGGAATAATGTCAAACCTATTTTCTACAGGAGTGGTTAGTATTTACTTACTGAAGTTACCAGCCATAGTGTTTAACCACTACAGCTTCTCTGGTCTTTACTGCTGGAAACTGAAAATTTGACTTTGCCTCCAAACCTATGTGGTGTTTTTGGCAGCATTTTGTACTGTTTGTATCTCTGGAGGATACATTTGCTGCTGGTTGGTAGTGGTACAGTTACCATGGGAACGAAACACTTCAAAATTCCAACTGTTCTTGAAACTCAAAATATAAACCCCCCCTTTTTTTTGACAATTTACTTAAGTGAATTTTAAATGAAGTGTTTTAAAAGAAGGAAAAAGCTCTGCAGTGGGAGAGGATAGTGTTACTTCAGTCTGTGAAATTACATGCAGCAGTGTAGTGGAATGGTTATTTCAAACACAAAATTCAGATACTGCCATCAACTTTAGAATAAATTTTTAATGTCTCACAGAAGATGTGGAAACGAAGTTGTTCACAACCTTTCTAAACTTTATGCAGTTTTCTTGCTGCATGTTACTTAAATTAGTTAGTAAATGTCTAGTTTATTTCCATGTTGAACCCACTGGGCTGATTTAAATGCCTGGCTGTATCCTCCACCTCCTCTTTTCCTTCTCCACCAATTTCTGAAACAAAGATATGGAGTTACTTCTTTTGTTATTCTCAAGCTGCTTGTCCTTCACTTACACACTAATAAAATTCCACTGAAGAATGGGATACTAAAATCAAGTACAAGACTTTTCAACAAAATCAAAGAAATTTCAGATTTTAATATGCTAGTAATGATAACAAAGCAAAAAAAAAACAAACCCTCAACTGTAATAAACAGCATCATAATATGAGATAAAAAGTGCTTTGTTGTGGGGGTTGGAGCAGAAGGCAGTTTTGATGCGGAGGCTGATAAATCTGTTTAGAGAATCTGCCAGCCTGACATGAAACAAGAGAGCTTGGAAAAGTTAGTGAAACCTTCTTTTGGCTGGGATTGGACAGGAGGGGAGAACCCTTGGGTGTAGGAGCCCGTGGACGTGAGGATCCATGGATCTGAGGACCCATGGGTGTGAGAGAGAACCCATGGATGTGGGAACTCATGGATGTGAGATCCCATGGATGTGAGAGAGATCCCATGGATGTGAGAGATCCCATGGGTGTGAGAGAGATCCCATGGATGTGAGAGATCCCATGGATGTGGGAACTCATGGATCTGAGATCCCATGGATGTGAGAGAGATCCCATGGATGTGAGAGAGAACCCATGGATGTGAGGATCCATGGATCTGAGGACCCATGGGTGTGAGAGAGAACCCATGGATGTGGGAACTCATGGATCTGAGATCCCATGGGTGTGAGAGAGATCCCATGGATGTGAGAGAGATCCCATGGATGTGGGAACTCATGGATCTGAGATCCCATGGGTGTGAGAGAGATCCCATGGATGTGAGGATCCATGGATCTGAGGACCCATGGGTGTGAGAGAGAACCCATGGATGTGGGAACTCATGGATCTGAGATCCCATGGGTGTGAGAGAGATCCCATGGATGTGAGAGAGAACCCATGGATGTGGGAACTCATGGATCTGAGATCCCATGGATGTGAGAGAGATCCCATGGATGTGGGAACTCATGGACCTGAGATCCCTTGGATGTGAGAGAGATCCCATGGATGTGGGAACTCATGGATCTGAGATCCCATGGATGTGAGAGAGATCCCATGGATGTGGGAACTCATGGATCTGAGATCCCATGGATGTGAGAGGGAGCCCATGGATGTGAGAGAGATCCCATGGATGTGAGAGAGATCCCATGGATGTGGGAGCCCATGGGTGTGTTGTGGGGCTGCCTTTTTTGACCATTTTCCTTTGGATGCTCTCAGGTGCTTTGGTTGCATGTGGGGAGACTTGGATGCCCTGCTGTGAATCTTTGGGCAGCAGAAAATGCTGTGCTGGCTTAGAGCAGCCAGGCTTTCAGCCCTCACTGGAATTGAAATTTAACAGCCAGGCACCCAGTAGGAGCCAAAGCTGAGTGTAGGAGCTGCTGGTGCTTCTGCCTGTGCCCTCCTGTCCAAGGTGGTGTTGCTGTGCTGTCCCTGGAGCCCAGCTTGCTTCTTCACAGAGCCTTCTAAACTGGAATAAAGCAGTGCTTTTACTTAATTGTGCCTCGTGGTATTTTTTTCTTAATTATTATGACTGCATCCTTCTTCCATTTCCCTATATCTCCTCTGAGAAGCACAATTAATATACATATTATGGGCCATTATCAAAGTAGTAATAGAGATGGAGGGAATTTAAATGCCTAGCTTATAACTTTCTGCAGTTCTGCACACTTCTTTGTGCTGTAATATGTTGTTTTTATGTACTTTGAATGGAAGCCTTGCTTAGACCCTTTGAGAGTATAAACTATAAGTGAGGTTGTTGTTATTGTATGGTTTCACAACTTCTGCAGCAGCAATGAAGTGAGGATTGTCATAGTTGTACCTGTGGGCTGGTGCCAAGGGGAACAGTGTTCTTCTCTGCAGTCTGACTTAAATATTAATGTTGCTTAAATGTTTTTAGAAAAGCAATTTGATGTGTGTTCCACTGTGAGTGTGACCATGGCCTGTGGCCAAATGTCAAGAAACTGAGAAGTTATAACTGCAATGAAACATGTAGGAGTTGCTGCTGTAATGCCTCAAGAAGCAGGTCCTAATTTGTAGCAAGCTAAGCATTGAAGTTTCAGGGGACATTTCTGAACAGATTAATTTGTTTCTTTACAAATGAGGAGTCTTCCCCACAGGGAAGAAGTTAAGGAGGTGAAGGAACCTGTTTTGAGGCAGCTGCATAGTCCCAGCAGACAGTCATGGCAAAGTGGGAAGGCCCTGGTTTGTAATTATTGCTGCTTTATTCAGATTTTGTTGGACTAGCAGGAAAGAAACCCCACTTCCTTCTTGCAGAAATAATGAAATGTTCTTTGAGATGAAGTTCAGCCTTTGAAAAATTAGCCTCAGCTCTGCTGTCTTGTTCTCTCCCTCCAGCCCAAATAATTGGCTTTCTGTACAATTGCTGTAAAAAGCAATTTTCACATGCTAGGGGTTTGGAACAGTCCAAGCCCAGCAGTGGGTAATGAAGGCAGCTGGATGTGCATGATAGGTGATTTGGGATGGGAACTGCAGGATGCTGGCTTGGAAACTCAAAAATTGTTAGAATACCTTTAAAACCAAACTGCTCCTTAATCAAGCCCTGATGTTAGACTTCAGAACAGACCAGAGAACTTCACCTCCAGCTTCAGGCTTCCTTCTGCTCGAGTAGAATTGCTCAGGTAGAGCAGCTGCTGACTGTTACAGGATCTTTAATTGCTTTTCTGTGTTGAATAATTGAGCCTGGCTGTCCAGGGAGCTCAGTTACCACGAGCAGCAGAGATGCAGAGGGTCTGGTTACTCCAGGCAGGGCTGCTGTGGCCTGAAATCCAGCATGGGTTTCCTTTGGAGCTGTGGAGAGGCTCCTTATCTGCAAGCTGAGAAAGGATTGGTAAAATGCTGTCAGCTGAACATACTTATTCCATCTTCTCATCCAGCTGGCTGCAGGCCAGGGAGCACAAGTGGCAGTGCATAATTAATTGCTGCTCCTCTGGGTTTCTCTGAGAATTTCCAGAGGAGAAGGGGGTGAAGTTAGCTGGGTTTTATCAACTTCCATGTCTTTTCCCTCAGAGGTACCTGGGAAGCTGGAGCTGAGAGTGGGAGGAGGGCAGTGGTTGCTGTACAGTCTTTCCTCACTAAAGTACTGTGTCTCTTTCTTTCCATGTGTTGATTTCTTGGACCAGTTATTACAGTAAGTATTGCTTTTACTGATATTCTGTAGAATAATGTCTGAAATGAGGTGTTCTGGGTAGAAGAAGCTCTTTAACTTGAGCTGAAGGCACTTTAGCTTTTATCACTGTAAGATCCCATAGAGGAACTGCCCGTCCCAAGGCTGGTGTGTCCATGTGAGCATGGACAGAGATCTGTCTGTGCTCAGCAGAGCTCAGCTTTACAAATGGGAGCAAGCCCTTGCTTGGGTAAACTGAGTAAAAACCAGTTAGGTCCTGCCATGCTGCCCCCTTGATTAATCTCTTCTCAATTAGATATTTCCTTTCTACATGCTGAATGTTTCACTGGCTTGTGCTTTTGTTTCTGCTCCCCTGAGGGAGGATAGGGTTACTTTGGGAGTCCTTTGCTACTCACAGTGATAGTGAGAAATGGAAAGTTTTTTGCTTACTTGGCAGAACTGTGCTTCTTGTCCCTTCCCTTTCAGTGTCAAGAGCTCTCAGCACATCAGTTTAATATTGTTATTAATTTGAAGAGTTGCATCAAAATATGTACTCAGTGCTAGATCAATAATATCTGTGGAAAGACAGTTTCTGCCTAGCTAACTTCTGTTACCCCTTCTAAACTCTAAATAGAGTGGCAGATATTGTCCTTTCAAGAAAAAGCTGTTTATAAACTCCAAATGTTTCACTAAAACAATAGAATTTATGGTGGTTTCTCTTGTGAACAGCTTGTGGTTTATTTAATCCTAAGTAATTAATGATCAATCAATTTTGCTGAAAGCAATGATCTGGTTACAAAGAATTCTGAAATTCCCTAAGTTGGACCCCAGTCAAATGGAAAGTTCATTCTTTGATTTAGTTCTTTGAGTTGACTCTCCTAATGCTTATCTGTGTAATAAGAAGACAAATTATATATTTGTCTTATATAATTATATAATCCTAGAATAACAAGAAGCTTTATTTTGATGACAGAATGAGTATATGAAGGATGACTTCCTGATCAAAATTGAAACCTGGCATAAATCAGATCTTGGAACACAAGAGAATGTGAGTACTTGTGTCATGTGTTTTACTCATCTCTTTAATGTCACAGTGCTGCTTTCTGTGCTGGCTTAGAGAAGTGCTGTGTGGAGCTGTCTATTCACAGTGTTCCTGCATTTCAAATGTTTGTCTCACTACCAGGGCAGACTCCCTTCTCTTGCCTTCTCACATGAACTGAATAAAATTAACCCCCAAGCACTTGTTCTGTGTGAGCACCTTTGCTTCCTTAGAAACTCTCCCGCTGTGTGTTTGCCTCTCTGTGGGTGGGAAGGGGAGCACTGGCTGTCTGCATTTCCATCTGGCTTTATATTTTCTTAGGCTGGGAGTGTTCTGTCACTGAAGCAGCTCCTTGAGTGTTGTTTTTTCCCTGCAGGTGCATAAACTGGAGCCAGAGGTATGGAAGAGTGTAGAAGCCATTTACATAGACATTGCTGACCGCAGCCAAGTACTCCCCAAGGTATGGTGGGGGGGGGTAGCAGCTCCCTGGGGGGGAGGCCCAGTGCTAAAAGGGGGGGATCATGGACAAACTGGGCCTCCAGGGGTGGTCACAGGCAGCAGGACAAGGGGGAGGATGGACAGAGGAAGAAAGGCCTTCCTTAAAACTGCTCGTGCAAGCCAGAGGAAAAGCTTTTAAAAACTGTCAGCACTGTCTGTAAAATGTGTTGCCTGTGCATGCAACAGTATTTCTCCAGCAGTGCAGCTGACTGAAGTGTTTGAATAGCAGGAAATGGCACTCCCCTTTCCATACAGATCTCTCCTAAACTTCCCTCTTTTTGAGATTGACCATGGCTTCACAAGTGTATCTGGAAATGATGTAGGCAATACTTGGTTCTAAGAACCGCTCCAGTTACTGTGAGAGAGAAAGGGATGTTTCTCTCCTGGGAAGAAAAGTCTGTATAAAAATGGAATGTTGGTTGAGTTTCCTGACTTTCAAACAATATTTGATACCATTTTCATGGTAGTACTGAGAGCCTGTCTGTACTTTTCTTCTAGTGAGCAGCATGTGAGCATCACACGGATACAGTGCTGTGAAAAATCCTAGATAGCACAGCTGCTTTGTGTAACAGCAGTGTTTAGCTCCCAGAGAACAAGTGGTTACAGGAAACATATCCTACAGAACCTCTGATAGCCTTACAAAGGTCATCTCAGTTTGTTACCACTTCTTCATAGGTCTAGGACACAACACAGTGTGAATACATTTCCTTGGAGAGGGTCTGACCTAATGCTGAGGTCTGAAAACAGTAGCTCTTGATAAGGCAGAGGCTAGTCTTGGGCCAGGAAAAGAAATCCTTTGTGTGAAAGAACAGCTGGAAAACAGTAGGATAATTTGTGTTTAATCTTTGTGTCTGTCCAACAGGATTACAAGGCAGAAGAAGATCCAGCAAGGTTTAAATCTGTCAAGACTGGACGTGGACCTCTGGGTCCCAACTGGAAGGTTTGTATTGATGAGTTCAGGAGCTGTATTAGGACAGATACTGGGGTTTAGAGCCAAAGATACATCTGGAAAACACTGGAATCTCTTCTGCAGAAGGAAATACAGAACTCAGTCCTGAATCTGTTCTTTTAAAATAAAAACAGATGAATAAATAATTTCTTTTAGAAAAAAATGAAGAGCTTGGTACAAAGAGAATGAGTTCCAGGAAATCTCTGGAGCTGTCTGGTGCTCAGCCCAAGGGTTCACCCAAGAGAATTCAAATATGAGATAGCTGAGTAATGACCAGCAGTGTGTAACCTTTCACTGAAATCCTTGGAATTTGAGGACATTACAAGTGCAGATGTAATACCAGTCTTTAAAAGGGACCCTGGGTGGGATTTGGGGAGCTCCTGATGTGCAGGTCTGATTCCTGGCAGGCAAACTTGGCAGAAGCTGAGGTTGATGTGATTCATTTGGGAAGAGTGGTTATGGCTCCTGTAATGGGAAATAGGAAACCTTATGGAGTTTTCTTTAAGACTTTATAATCATGACTCAGATGATATCATCTAATTCCAAAATGTTTTAGGTAGGGACTTTATGGAGAGACTTTTAAGGAAGCAAAGTAGCCGTGGTATAAGAGTGAAGATGCTGAAAGACATAATTTTAATGGAAGAAAGAGTGGACAACAGAGGAGAGGAAGGAATAGTCTGTTCTCAGAATGGAGGGAAAGCCACCTGTGAAGGAAACCAGGGTCTAGTTTCATCATGCCTTGAAAAAGGGTGAGCAAAGGTGTGACAAAACTTGTCAATGAAATATAAGAAAGGTGTAACAATGCAAGAGGATTGTGGGGAATTGTGGGAAGACTTCACAGTTAGGACTGAAGGAGCTGCTTTCCTGGAGACACTTGGCTGGAGGATTAATGTGAATCTCTTTGTGTCTTTGCAGAAGGACCTGGGGAAGCAGTCAGATTGTCCATACATGTGTGCTTACAAGCTGGTAACAGTCAAGTTCAAGTGGTGGGGTCTGCAAAATAAAGTGGAGAACTTTATACAGAAGGTAAGTTCTGGGATGGGGAGAGATGTGGGAATGGGGCACATCTCATCACCCACCTGCGGTACAGGCAATGCCTCTGCCTGAAATTCTGCACCCAGTTAAAGCTGGGTTCAATTTGCTGCTGAGGATCTTTCTGACAAGTCCTGGAGCTCTACTCACATTTTCCTCTCCTAGTCTGCTGCTTGAAAAACCTGTGTTAAAAATAAGCAGATGGTGAGAAACTTCATTAATTTAAAACATAAATGGTGTCTTGAAAAGAGCTTTTTTGTGGTGGAGTCTATAGCCCATGAGCTGCAGCAGGATGCTACACCTGGGAATGGTTGTGTGTGGTTTTCCAGGCAGTGCTGTGTTCATAAAACTCCTGTGCCTTCAGATCACAGAGACTTCTCAGTGGTTAATATTGATAAACCGCAGAGCTGCCTCTGCAGAAGCAATTCAAGGCAGCTCCAGAGGGGAATGACCATGGTGCTGCAGGATTTCAAATACCTCTGACAAAAGCCCTGAATAAAGCAGTGTCTTCAATCTCTTTCTATTTATGAGTATCTAGAGGTTTGCATCAAAGTATTCAAGCTGCTTTTGATGAGATATGAAACCATAATTGGTAAAAAACTGAAGTGTCCTTCCTTAATGAGGTCTTTCCAAGAGGCATTATATATCCCTGTCTAATATAATGATTTTGCCTACCTTATCTCTTATAAAATAGAAATAAATTGCTCCAAACCTGGAGTAGTTTGTGCACATTAGTCACCTGTGCTGAAAGATTTTCAGCTGTGAAAAACAAGTTTAGGCATTTTTTAGGTCACTTCAGAAGAAAAAAAAAATTAGATAGGTGCATGTCAGCCCTTTACATTTCCTAACTTCTAGTTTTTAGCAAGTTAAGGAATTAAAAAATACCTGTTTCTCCTTTTTTCTGCACTTCCAGACCAACTTTTGTGCTCTAAGTAAACCCAGCTTGGAGCACTTTATTCAGTCAGAACAATACTGTCAAATCAAAGGAAATTCACTAATTCTTTCAGTGCAGTGTGCAGACTGCTGTCTAGGTTTGGAGGGAAAAAAAAAAGGCATTTCTCTGGGGATTCAAGGCTCTAGATTAGATATTCTGATAAAAGAATAAAAATTAGCTATCTCCAGTTTCCAATTGTGGCAGCTAGATGGAAAGGTGGGCGAGGGAGCTGATTCTACACATCTCTGAAAATTGTTCCAGTGCTGTCAGCTCCATGGTAATTGCCCTGTGACTAAGCTGGTTTGTGTTTTATTCCTCCTTTTGCAGCAAGAAAAAAGGCTCTTCACAAACTTCCACCGGCAGCTCTTCTGCTGGCTTGATAAGTGGGTTGATCTGACTATGGAGGACATCCGTAGGATGGAGGAGGAGACCAAGAGACAGCTGGATGAGGTCAGTGGCAAAGCAGGGCAGGTGTGGGATGTGTGAGAAGCTGCTTCTCTCCAACACAGCAGAGAGGAAAGGCTGCTGCATTGTCAGGGCATGGTGTGAATTGTGCTCCTGCTATTTAGGTCATGCTGTGTGTGCTGTGAATGATTGGCCATGAGTCCATCGTGCTGGCATCTCCTCCTAATCATTGTGGAATTCTCCTTCTGTTTGTTGTTGAGGCAGTAAATGTATTGAACCACAGGTAATGAGGGGCTGAGTGGCAATGATTCATTTACTGTCTCAATATCTTCTGTTTGCTTTTACTCAAAGCTGAATGGTCGATTTTGTCCTCATTAGTTGCCAGAAACCTGTTGAGTAAAAGGTTTTTATAGCTCTAAGTACCATAAGCAGGTAGTGGGGGTATGTAACAGCATTCTTACTCTGAGAAACACAAGTTGGGTAATAATGAGAACCTTGTTCTGTGGTTTGTGTCCTGCCCTGCACCCTTCTCTCCCTTCAAAAGCCTCAGGATATTTCATTACAGTTTCATGTACACTCTTGCCCTTTGGATAATGGTTCCAAATCTGTTGCCAACCCACAGCTTAACCAGAAGTGATGCCTGCATGTGCATTTCACAATCACTGATTTGAGGTGCTGAGATACAATCCATGTCTTACACACAGGAGATGTTCCATACTGATAAATTTTGAGATAACACACGTGAGAATCATTACTTGAACACTTCTTTCCTCTTTCAGATGAGAGAAAAAGATCCAGTGAAAGGAATGTCGGCTGCAGATGACTAATATGACTCCTTCCTTGTGCACTGTAGGTATCAAGGAATTTGACAAAAATCTCTATTGCTCTATTTGGTTTAAAACCCCCAACATTTGTGTGAGGAATGATCCTGTTCATATCTTCTGACAAGTAAATCTGTGCTATTGATTGTTTTCATAGTGAAGCCATTTCACTGACAGGTTGATGAGCGAGGTTTACTGCCTCATTTCAGAACTATTCTAAAGAAAAGTCTGAGTGAAAAGTGTAAGAAAAATATGTTAGAATATTCTGTAGCTTACTGCTATTATTTCTGTAATGCATATGTTACTTTCCATGACTTGCAGGGAAACTTTGTCAGTCTCAAAAAAAGTAAGTTAGACATGCAAATGCTTAGAATACAGTTGGAAATTGAGCATTCCAAGCATTTTATGAGGAATTTATTTTTTCCATTGCTTGTTAGTAGTATTTACTAATGGACCAAGGCTTGGAGTAACACTTGGGCATTGTAGGAGAAGCAGCAATGACCATTTTAAAGCTTTTGACTTGTTTTCTTTCTATTCTGTTAAATATGTCGTCAGTTTGGGAGCTGGTTTTGCCAAATTTTTCTTAGACACTGCAAAAATATTGTATAGTATAGTATATGCAACATATACAATTGTGTTGTATAGTATTAGAGAGGTAAGAAAGCAAGGGGAAAGAAGGGATTGTCCATTTCTGTTGGGAAGAACAGGATATTAGGGCAGTAAAATGCCATCCTAGTTATCCTTGGAAGGAATGGGGTGGGGCAGAACCACATCCTCCTGGAGTGCTCACTATGTATTCTGTTTGCCCTCTGTTATCTGCTGGTTGCTTGGTGGTAAGTGGGGAGCACAAGGTGAGGGAGTGTCTTTGATAGAAATATTTTAATTTTGAATGCAGCTTCAGCCACTTGATTTTCCTCTCTCCATTTCCTGTGGAGCTGCAGTGTAACCTTGCATTGTCTGCCTGACTCACATTGCTCTCTCAAGGTTGTCTGCCCCCTCCCTTGGCACACTGCTCTCCCAAAGCCATCCTGAACCATTTCCCTGTTGTCTCTTTGTTTCAGTTTGCAAGACAGTCATCAGGAAGGCCCAGGGAATGCACACCCTTGACTGATGGACCATCTCTGGATCAAGCCTTTCTCTGTCCAGCTGGCAGGCGATTTTAAACCTCCCATAGCTAATTCTAGATGCCCCTTAATTAATATTGTGAGCAAATAGACAGTCTGGTACTAAGCACTCCAATGTTAGCACGTGCATCCCAAGGAGCTTCCTCCTCCTGGGGGGCCGTGTGACTTAGAGATCTGTATTTACAACTCCTCCCTCCTCTTTTTTTCATTGTGTTCAGACCAATTTCCATGTGGCCCTGTTTGATTTCCAAGTGACATTTTTAGCTCAAATAGTCTTGTGATGTGGTGACTTAGAATTTTTTTTTTGTTATTTTGGTTTTGTTTTTGGGTTTTTTTTTTCCAAGTGGGATAAACTGCCACCTTTGTTTCTGCCCAGCCCTTCACTGTTCTTTGAATGTCTGTTTGGAGATGGAAATAGTCCATATTTAAAAGTGCAAAACTCTTCCCATGAAATGTTCTGCTCTCACCCTTGCTCCCAGAGGGAGATATTTAATGGCAGGTAACCTGAGTGCAACATGAGGAGCAGCCAGAGAGTTCCTGGTTTGTGGTGAGTTGGGATTTGTGGCTTCTGCAGGGCATTACTTTGTTCTGTCTTAACAAACATGAATTAAAGACTGCCCAGAAGCTGCAGTCGGGCCCTGTACTGAGGCATTCAGCACTTACCTGTTGATTTTCCATTTTAGGGGCCTCTCTGGCCCATGTAGCTCTGTTGTCCTCCAGCTGTGTGTGTCAGTCTTACAGAATCTTTCTTGACACATGTTGCAACTTCCTGGTTCTTTATGAATTAAGACTTCCCATAACTTACAAAGCTGGAATGGTTTTGACTAATAACAACAATGTGATTCTCCCTGGACAAATTGGGATGTTGCAAAGGCTGGTGTGCAAGAGAGGTGTTGGCATCTGGTTACATCCAGGTGCCTGGGGCGGTGGTTCTGCTCAGCAATAATATTCTTCCCATTGCAAGACTGACTGAAATATCTCCTTTTGTGCTGTAAGAAAAACTACTTATAAAGTCCGGCAGTTTGCTAGGATAGCTGTTGGTTATTATAAATCATAGAGGATACTGTTAATGTAAAGAGATCTCGTTATTTAATGAACTCAGATATTTACTGTACCTATCCTTATGTTGATATCAGCTTTAGACAATCAACTCAGCAGAACAGAATCAAGGAAATGCTGCTTTCTTCAATACATATGAGGAAAAAAAAAATCCTACTTCTTTGCTTATCCCTAAGGCCCAATGTTTGATTTTTTTCCCTCCCCTAGTAGTAATAACTTTATTTTCCACTTCTGTGTTTGGCAGCATTAAGATGAAACCCTGAATGCCAAACAGTCGTGGGTGTATCACCACTTTTGAGGAGTCTTTTTAGCATTCTGTAATACTCTGACTCCTCCAGCCCTTCCCACTCCTGCAAGCAGGAGATCCTGAAATGCTCCCATGCCCTGCTGAGCAAGGCTGTGCTGGGATCAGAGCTGTTTTCAGTGTGAAGGAAGATGGGAATGCTCTGGAGGGAGAGGATGGCATTGGTTTCTGGGGAGGGGGCAGTTTATCCCTTTATTTTCAGTTTGTTATTTTGCCTTACTGATGTCTAAGTGCAATAAGCTCTGAATTGTACCAGTAACTCTGGCAGGCTCTTCTCAGTGACCTCAGACGGTTCTGCGGGGTTGGGGTGGGGTTTGAGGGGTTTTAGCAATCTCACCAGGCAGAAGTAAAACAAGTTTATTGTAAAATAGATAAAGAAACTAAATTTTAATCTTTGAGGCTATTTGGGACCAGGATGTTTCATGACATGTTGTATAGCTGTTCCACAAGTATTCTAGGAGTGTAGGCCCCAGTTAGAGTTCTTTCAGTTTGAAGTATTTTTAACAGAGAATTTATGCACTGACTTGTGTTCGTGTTTGTTGGTTACGTTTTGAGGGATTCTTACACTTGAGGGCACCCTGAGAATACACATAGCACACTTGTTCTTTCAGTTTGTGTTATCCAAGAGGCTTTTTCCATCTGATGACACTAATCGCCGTGGAAGCAGATTGTAACATTCCACCATTGCAATCCTTTTTTGATCCTCTGATTTCAGAGTAAGAGCTTTTACACAAAGCTTTCCTGATTAGTGGAAAAACTTGGAGGGAGGGAGGGCGGGGGGGAAACTACAGGACCTTCAGCCTGAATCCTCCCCCTCTGCTCCCTGCCCTTTGTTTTCTGTCCTTCCAATTTGATCCTAAGTGAAAGCATCCCTCAGCCTTTGGATAGACAAATCCTGTAAAGACCCTTCAGTCTCGACGCTTGGTTCCTGCTAGTGAGCATAGCAAAGATCACGCAGCGTTCCCGTGCCGTATCTTCCATCAGCTTTGGCGAGAACCCTCCCGGCGGGATCGGCTCCATCCCGAGGGGCTTGGATGCGCTGGGATCGCCATTCCCACCCGGCTTTGGGGCTCCAGGGGCAGCCCCCGAGCCCCGGCCTGCCCCAGGACCGCTCGCCCCTCACATCCCTCAGCCCTTCTGGGTTCATCCCGCCATACCCAACGGGTTCTCCGTGCTCTTTCCTTTGGCGACACACTCTTTGTAGAATGGGTTAGATTATCTCGTCGTTTCTTTAAATGTGAGTTTGTGCCTTTTTTGTCTCCTAAATCTTCCAATACAGGTATATTGGAAACGAAATCTAATAAAATACTAGACAGAGCCTCTCGCCTCCGCCCTCTTTGTTTTGGGGTTTTTTGGGGTTTTTTATTTTTTAGGGGGAGAGGGCGAGGTGTCGGTGCCATCCTACGGCTGCTGTGGGTCCTCCCGGCCGCCAGGGGGCGCCGTGGCGCGGCGCGTGCCCGCCCCCGTCACGCGCGCCGATGGGCGCGGAGCGCTGAGGGCGGCGCGGAGGCCGCGGCCGGGCCGGGCCGAGTGAGGGGAGAGCCGGGGGCTCCGTCGGCCCTTTCCCCGTCCTTCGGGCAGCGCCTCCCTGCGAGAACCCCGGGCATGGAGACCGCGGGCCTTCCCAGCAAGGAGTTGAGGTGAGTGGTGGGCGCGGAGGGGCGCGGGGCTGAGGGCGGCTCCGGAAAGTGGCCGCGAGCGGTTACGTAAATGGGCGAGAATTAGAGAAACTTGTGTGTGTGTTTGCTTATTAGCGCAGATTTACACAAACTGGCGGCGTTGCGTATTCATATGAAATAGAGGAGAAAAGCTGATTTTGTGGTGTGGAAGGTCGGTGCTGGAGTGGTTCAGGGAGGCTTATGGGGCATTTCGGGGTGCTCGGGACTTCCCGGAGCTCTGTTAACGTGTTGTGAGGCCACGAACATCTGCACTTCTGTCATGGACCGGCTGTCAAGAACTTGTCACTTTCCCTGAGGAAGAAGAAGCTTGAGTAAACACTGAGCTTCTGTTTTTACGGTGTTTTTACAATGTGTCTTCGCTCTCTGCCGGTGTCCTGTCTGGGCTGGATCCCTTCCCTACAGAAACCTGCTTTGATGGGATCTGGGTAACAGCCTGCGACGGGAAAATTTAAACAGCCAAACTAACAAGCTGACAAGAGCTCAAGTATCTTAAAAATCCTTTGAAGGCTTTATTATGAGCACTGTGACCCTGAGAAATTTTCCGCTATTGAGTCATTTGAGGATTAGCAGCGGTGATGCTAAATAATGACTTTAGTAGGTTGCTTGTATTTAGGACAGTGTTTGTTTCTACCTCTGAGATCTGTGTTTTTGTCAGTGCTGTGGTCACTGGGCACCTTGAGGAATTGCATTTCTGTCTGTAATGACTGATGGCTTCAACATTATTTCAGTTTTGTTTAATCGGGTAATTGTCTTTCAAAATTAGTAACTGGAGAGCGTTCCCAAGTGCCATCTCCGGTGGCAAAATTAGATCTGCAGCCTACCTACATTTTTTTCCCCTAGAAATTTGTTTTGGAGTAGCTTTCCTGTGACTTCAGCATAGCCTTGCAAAGATACACTATTAGTGAGGAAAATTATGTATCATTTTAATCTATTGTGCAAGGTTGTTTTCCAACTTTTCTGTATCCATTTCTGTATACGTCACCTTGAGCAGGCAGTTGGTTGTGGGATAGAAACACAGCCTTAATAATGGGTGTATTGATGGGATTCACTAATTATCAGTGTTTCTAAGGTCATTAGAGAACTGTAAGATTTATTATTTTTTGAGCCTCTCTGTCATGTAACAAGACTGACAATAAAGTGAATCTGTTTTTAGAAGCTCAGGTACTGAAATAACCATTTTGTAAAGAAACAACAGCGCTGTGATGTGAATGTTGAGAGTCAGTGGCTTTGCTTGGTTCTGCTCAGAACTTTGAATGTTTGGGAGCTGGAGATTACATTTCTCCTCTCCTGCAGACAGGCACATGATGGATTCAAATCAACAATAAATTCTTTTAAACCCTGAGCTCGTCGAATTAACCACGTTAAATCTATTATGAAAAAAACCAATTCACTGTGTGAATTGCAGCTTTTGTAACAGCCCAGCCAGCGCGCTGAGAACGCCACAGGTTTTTTTTTCCCAGCATTGCTGCACCTCCATTTGTCCTTTCGAACGCTGAATTCCACAAGATCTGGAAAACCCTTATCAATCTTTTAACTTTAATGGGCCAGTCGTTCAGGGCATAGCTTTACCTGGGAGCGGATGGCGTCGCTGAGCGGCGAGGATGCGGCTCTGGGGCTCTCCCTGGCCGAGGCGGAGCGGAGCCGGAGCCGCTCCGGCAGCCTGAGCAGCACCGGCTCCAGCGGGCGCCTGCAGCTCCGGCACAGGGTGGCCCAGCTGATGGCCTGCGTGGAGGACATCAGCTCCGATGACGAGATCCACGAGGAAGTGTCTCGCACTCTGGATGAAGCTTTCCTCATCTGGGGCAAAAAGATGAAGGATAAGGGCCAAGAATTCAGGTTTTGCTGCCTCCAGTTGGTTGTTTTGGTAGCGGTGTCGGGGCTGGCTGATAGAACTTCTGTCACTTTTCATCAGCCTGGGGAGGAAATTAGAATGTTCTTAGAGTGGTTGCCCGTCCACATTTCAATTTTAGCATTGGTTTTGTGTGGTTTCTGTTTGTTTTTAGATTACATTTAGTTACCTGGAACGTGGGCACAGCTTCTCCCCCTCCTGATGTCACAAGTTTGCTTCAGCTCAACTCTCTGGGCCCCACCACGGACATGTACGTTATAGGGTGAGTGACATTCAAGAACTCGCTTTGTGAGTTTATTGCAAAACTGCTGGGTCTCAGCGTGGTCTGTTTTGGTCTGTGTGATGTGAACCACTGCCTGGGAGATGGTTTAACACTACTGCTACCAGAGGCTGAGGACTAACTTAGTCTAACTAGCAGGGGACTAACTTAGAGCAGAGATATTTATAGCAGTTAGCTGCTGCTGTGTGGTGACAGAATGCAGAATATCTATTTTCTAAACATGCAGAAAGTTGGGAGTGCTGTTGTTTTGTTAGCTTGTTCATTTTGATATGAAAGTTATTGGAAATTCAGCGTGTTTTAAGGGAATTAGTGCAAGCTTGTTAGGCACAATCTGCCACTGTGTTTTCCAAACTATATTGAAATTCTGAAGTCCTGACAATCAGGTTTTTATAACACATCTTGAGTCTGGCATTGTCTTAAACTCTATCTTCAGGTGTATAGAACCTCCTTTAATTTCATTTTACTCAGTGTCAGATGTGTTAGATCTGTGTGTGGGTTAAACTGCTTGAGTGAGAAGCTGAACAGCAAGAAATTTCTGGGGTCTGTGTTCTGCAAAATTCCTATGAATTCTGTCCAAACCAACTGGTGCAATGTGAGTAATTGTGATGTATTCAGCTTACAGGAGGTGAATTCAAAAATCACAAATTTTCTGTCTGACTTGGCATTTGATGATCCATGGAGCATTTTTTTCATGACTGTCTTGTCTCCCTTGGGATATATCAAGGTAATTATTTACACCACTCTTACATGTCACAGCACTGAAGTAAAAGTCTTAATTTTTTTTCCCTCAGATTATCCATAAAAGAGAAGTTGATGGTGTTTTTGCAGGTGTCTGTCACTTCCATAGGCACACATATGTTAGAGGTGATTCTTCATCACACCTGTGTTTTCCTGTTTTTCATGTATGTGTACTCATACTGAGCAGCAGATTTCTTGTGGCCACAATATCTTTATCTCTCTCTTGTTTGTAGAAAAGTTTTTTGCTCTGTGCAATATTGGGGAACTGTATTGTGATGCTTCTAATGTAGTCTTGCACTATAAATATCCCAAGCAATGGCAGTGATTTTCGTTAAGATTGGTAAGGCTCCTTTATCTTGATTTTTTTTTCTCTTTTTCCAATTTATTTGCAGGTGAAAGTAAATTGCATATGTGTAAAACAGGATTTTAATGGGTGTGTATATTTATATTTACATGAGGACTTGGTTTTTTGGTTGAAGACCTATAACATTATATGGAAATTTAAATGCTAAGATTTTGGGGTAATATCAGGGACATAAGAGCAGCTAAAGTACTGGGTATTTTAATAATGCCAACAATAAATGTAGGAAGATATCCTGGATTTCTCTAGTTAAGAGAAATTAAAAGCCTTTTGTAGTGATTTTCTAAACCAAGCACTATTTCTGGCTGATTTTGCTGAGGTGATTGCATTATCTGCATGCTAATCAGACTCAGTAGTTGTGCTGTTCTTTTAATTGTAATTAAACAAAACAAAGGACCCATTGGGAATTACGAAAAGGAAAAAACCCACATTGTTCACTCTGGCCTAAGTCATTGCTGATAAAAATTCAAAATCTGGCCGTGGGCTGACATTCAGGCCCTGTATCCACACAGTTAAAAGAATTCCTGCTGGTATGCCTGGCTGATTTTGAATTCTAATTTATTACAGAGGCAGTTTGGAGCACACTAATGAATGGATGCTGCCACCTAATGGCTTTTAGCAGGACCCGATAGCTCCAGTAATAAGGGGGAGCTGTCAGGCCGGGTCAAAATCAAACCAGGCAGCAAGGAAAGGTCAGCCCAGGACATAGCCAGGAATTGGCTGAGCAGGAGAGGAGCACTTGGCCCTTGGCTGACCTGTGCTGAGGTTGGGTGTGGAGGCAGAGGTGTCACCCTTGGGACGTTCTGTCCCCTCAGTAGCAGGGTCTGTTTTCAGAGTGTTCAGTTGGTCACAGTCCATTCTCCACCACGACCCTGCTCCCTCTGTGCAAGGGCTGTGCTTGATTTGGCTCTGAGGGCTGCTGGGACTGGTGCTGCTGCCAGCAGGGGAGGGGTTCAGATGTTGTGTTCACATCCTGTGGATCTTGAGAAACCTCTGGGGACTCGGCAGAGTGAAATAAAGCAAATAAATAATAAAGGGACTGGAAGATCTTGGTGCCTCATGAATGTAATTATGGAAAGGAAAATGCTGACTACTAAAATATTTATGCATCATTAGTAATTGCAGTCCATTGTTTCAGTATTCTGTGGGGTGTTTTGTTGGGTTCAAGGACAATGAAAATGTTAAAATATATTCTGAAATAATTTAATTGTGTAGATAGGGAGACAAAGGAGGAATTCTGTTTTAAATTTTGGGCTTCTCCAGCAGTTGTATACTCAGTTTTATTCTAATGTAGTCTTTTTCTAAATTAATCCAGCATAAAATTGAACTACAGTTAATGTATTTCAATGCCTGTATTTTAAATTGAATCATGATCATTAAAACACAATGAATTTTGTGTCTCATGCCAGGATCATTGTAAAGTCCATAAATGTTCAATGAAGGACATCTTTATTAGGCAGTTTCCACACACACAAACCCACAAAAACCCCGTGTCTTATGTGCTCTCTAAGTGTTTGGTAAATCAGATTTTACAGGCACTGCAAGGCAGGAGTTTCTGCTGTTTGCAGCTCATTGTTTTTGCAGATGCCTGGAATTGACTGCTGTGCTGTTGAAGGCATTTAGAATATTTAATGATCTGCTCAAGGGTGCTTCAGTTTGAAAAAGCTGCTGCTGTTGGAGCACTTGTAGGTGTGAGTTATAAAGCTTTTAGTGAAAAGTGAAGGATTTGGTCAGGAGCAGGATTCTTACAGGCAGAAACAAGGGGCTGGTGAGGCAGAGGAAAAGTCTTTAAAGAGATTTGGGCAGGTGCATATTTTGAGGTCGACTTCAGATTGAAATATAACGTTGGAACTGTGTTAATTAGCTGAGGAATTGATCAGATTTGTTTATAAGGAATACATTTTTCACAGCACTGAAATGAGTCAGCATTTACTGTGTCACAGTGTTGAGGCCAGGCTTGGTGAGGGAATTGCATGACTTCTGCTGTGGCCTTCTTCACCTCAAAGCTCCTGTGAAGTAAAGCCAAGCAACCCCTGGAAATGACAATTCCTTGTTTTCTGTCTCCCAGCTCTCCTCAGTTCGCATGCAGGGGCTGCTGCTCCTGATCTTTGTGAAGCACGCGCACCTTCCCTTCATCCGGGACATCCACACCCACTACACCCGCACGGGCCTCTTCGGCTACTGGGTAAGGACTGCCCCTGGTCACTGCTGCTGCTGCTGCCCTGTGCCTCTGCATGGCTCCCTGCTGGCACAGAGAGGATGTGGCTTCATGAAAAATTAATAACCTGACAAGCAAACTCATTTGTTTGAACCTCATGTGCAGCGTGGAGCGGAATTTCAGATTTCAGTTTATTTGCTGATACGCAACAAGTTATGCAGAAAGAGGTTGTACTGATTTAAATCTTAATTGCAAGAATTGAAAGGTTGCAGGTGGTGTTAGTTCCATTTGAAAGTTTCAGGGAATGTCGTTCATCTCCCGTGGCAGGGGAACAAAGGAGGAGTCAGTGTCCGCATGTCCCTCTTTGGGCACACGATCTGCTTCATGAACTGCCACCTGCCGGCTCACATGGAGAACACCGAGCAGCGACTGGATGACTTTGAGAAAATTCTGGAGATGCAGTTTGAAGGAGAGGATATTCCAAGTCCCTTGGATCATGAGTGAGTTGTTCGCTCAGTTCTGTGTTGGTTTTATCTATTATCTATTTATCTCTTCTTGCACTGAAGAGTTTTGTGTTTGGATTTTTCATCCATCATTTTCTTTTAAATGTCCCTTCAGCTTTGACCCTGAACTCTGGGAGGAAAAGATAACCTGAAAGACAGATGTCTGTTTTACAAGACTGTTCTTTTCCAGTCTCTAATTACATTCATTTGTTAGCATACAGACTGTACATGCCATGCAGGAAAGCTTTAGAAGCTAAAGCCTGTTTATACCAAAAATCCTTTGAGTTGCTGTTAAATGTTCAGAGATGTAAGACACAGGAGAAGTTAATATTCAGGCAGTAATAAGCAAGCAGCAAGAATGCAAAGGACTTAATTTACTGTTTCAATTACTTCATTTTTTTTTTGTTTAGCAGCAGGTTGTCCCTTTGTAAGCTTATCTATAGCTACTTAATGTTTGTGTTAAAGCTGTTTGCTTTAAGTAATAAAAGTGATTAGAGCACCTAATTAGTGTAATGGTAATGGTTAACATTCTGTCAGATTCTTCCCTTGAATTAATAGATTCATATAAATCTTCCTTGTTTGATGTATCTTGGTTTGGTTTTAAGGCTTCTCTTCTGGTTTGGAGACCTAAACTTCCGGATAGCAGATTATGGGATACACTTTGTCAGAGAATCAATCAATAACAAGCGTTTCAGTCTGCTCTGGGAAAAGGACCAGGTGGGTTGGCTCAGTCTCTTTGGGGGTTTGGTTTTGGTTTTAATGCACACAAACACAACGTGGTAGTTAAATTACACCTTGAGCTTCTGATTTCTGTTCAAGAGCACAAACTCAGAGCAATCAAGAGGTGGAACATGAGGTGGTCATAATCCCCAGTTAATTGCAAACTTTTTCTGCTTTTGTGCAGTTTCTTACTCATTTACAATGCTCATGTTTGACTGAAGATTTCTTTAAACTTCATGTCTTGTCAGTTGTTCCTCACCTTTCTCTCTCCTCACAGTAATTCTTTTAAAGACAACCTTATTCTGGATGTTTTGGGTAGAATTGCCTCTAAACTTTTAGATGGATTGTGTCAAGAGTTCTGGCTATAACAAAGAGGCCCTTCTGAATTTACCTTTCCAATGTTTTACTGACTGCAACGATGAATTCTTGGAAGATGCTTTCCCAATCATCCTTTAAGCTCTGATTTTTTAAACAGAATCTTTAAAAGTTACTTTTTATTTCTGCAGTTAAATATGGCAAAAAAGAAAGAAGAATTTCTGAAGGAATTCAAAGAGGGTCCTCTGCAGTTTAAGCCCACCTACAAGTTTGACCTTGACTCGGAGGTCTATGACACAAGGTAAAAGATAAAATGAGTTTAGATGTGGAATATGGGAGTGAATGTGGTGCTTGGTTAAATATCACTTTAGTAATCAGCAAACCTGAATTTCCTGTGTGCACTGGGGCTGTTGAGGTGTTCTGTTAGGCTTGCATTGATCAAATCTGAATAAATGAATATTTTTGGCTGAAGAAGCTGGGGTCTGCTGATTGTATGAGGGAAGTAATGAAACAACCCAGCTGCCTTTTGGGAAAGACCAGATTAACAAAATGAATGAGCACTTGTTTAAGCTGCTTCTGTTTTGTTCTTTCCTATTAAAAGTGCTCATTGGTTGTCAAAAATGAGCAAAAGAATAATTGTCTGTCATTTTTGCTTCCCTTCTCTGTTTAAGCATTTCATTTGATATGCTGGTATTTGAAAATTCATGTATATTTGTCTTTGTTGATTACTTTAAGTTGAAGATGGAGTATCTTAAATTTCCAAAGTTTTTCTGTGATATTAAAGTCTCTGTTTGTGAAGTGTTAGTCTTATGTTTCCACAGAAGGATAAGTTCCTGTCCAAACAGGGTTTTGTACTGATCTTTTTCTTTACTTCCAGAGAACAGAAGTCCCTATTTTGGTTTAAGTAAGAAGAGAACTTTCTGAATTTTGTAGTGATTTTTTTAATATTTCAGAATCAAAACAAGGCTCCATCTGAGCTTTTGCTTTGATTTTTGTGAAATATTTGAAAATCAGATGACAGCTGATTTTCTTTAGGAATTTTCTTAACCTGTCTGAAAGCTGCAGTGTTATCTACTCTGCTGTTGCACTTAATATTGGAAGTTTATTTATGTGGACTCAAAGATATTTTGCTTCCTAATTTAATATAACGAGATGTAATGGGACCAGCAGTAAATCCACCTTAAAAAATACTTAAAATAATCCAAACCTGGACATTTTACAAATTATTCATAGCCTGGTTGTGTGTATTGGCTGATTAGAGAACAAAAAGTGTGGTTACACATTCTGTGTGCATGCATCCTGCTGCTGTTCAAGCTACCAGGGAGACTTTGCTCAGGTGGGGTGACCAGCAAGACCTCAAGGCAAACACCCTGCAGAAGCTGCTTTTACTGAAGCCCAGAGAATTCTATCTTTGATACCCCTTCAATGTGAATTCTGAGGGTTTGTTTCCCATCTAATATTCCATTTTCTCTGAAGCAGGGAGTGTTTTACCATAAGCTGTTCTTTTGGTATTTCCTGCACAGCAGAGCAGACATCTGGCACCTCCTAAAGATTTCTGTCCATTTGTAGAATTACTGCAGTAAGTGGGATAGGGGCCCTTGGTCATTTCAAATCTTTCTACTTTAATAAAGGTAGGAAGGGGTAAAACAAAATTATGTTGAATATTGAACTAAATGGCCTTGGTTTTGATATTTAAACTGACAGTTTTCCTTACACATCCTGCTTTTAACTTTCATAACCCAATCCAGTCCATTCTAATTCCCCTTCCATTGGGTATGATCTTTTCTCCATTTCAATTTGAAGTGATCCACCCATCCAGAGAGTTGCTGTTAAGCCTTCCTCCCACTACAGAGACAACCACAGAGGGCTCGTGTCTTCTGGTGTCATTGATATGGTTTAAAAGGAAACTCTGCATTGTGATAACAGTTTGATGCATAGTGCAGTTGCAGGCACAACTTCCTTGATTATGGAATTTTGAAAGCCTGTTGTTAGGAGACAGCAGTAGCTTGCAAACCTGAAATGCAGGCTGGTACAATTTAGAGGAATTCTAAATAAAGCATTGCTGTGGCACCTGTGGTTACCATAAGCTACCCAAGTTTTTGTCCTGTCTTTGTTGTTAAAAGAAACTTGCTCTCAAATATTTTGAATAATTTCAAACATCATTCAGACTCTTCCTACACATTCCTTATGTTTACACCCTCATTTTTCAGAATATCTGTATGGAGCCTGGGGCAGCTGTTGTGTTATCTCTAAATCCATGCATGTTTTTACAGGGTTTTAGGAGAAAGTATCATTTCCTGTATGAAGCCAACTAACCCACTGAAATGTCCTTCTCCCCTTCATTTTACTCCTCTTTCAGAAAGCCTTGATCTGTGCTAAATGGAGCTCAAATTAAGGAAACATTGCTTGTAAAACACTTTAATCAGAGCTGTAAAATGAAGCTTGGATATGATTGCCTCCTTTTATTAATATGTATCTCCCAGTCTCTGAGTAGATTTTGCACAGCATTCTTAGCTTTTTGGCAACTTGTTTCTCTGCTCATTTCACTTTTTACCTTCCATTTTTGCAGTGAGAAGAAAAGAAAGCCAGCATGGACAGATAGAATACTATGGAAAGTGAAAAATCTCAGCGAGGTTGCATCAAAAGAAGGCGAATTCCCTGAAGAAGAGAACCAAATTTCTGTTACTCTGAACAACTATGTCAGTCACATGAGCTATGGCATCAGTGATCACAAACCTGTCACAGGAACTTTCAAACTTGAGGTGCTTCCCAGTTATGTTGTTAAGAAAAAGTTTGTTTTACTCAGTGTTGCCTTACAGCAGCTGATTTCCTCCGCCACAATCTCTGTTTCATTCTGACCATAGTGAAGGCAGCAAATTGCTGTCAAGTTATTTCCAGTCAGTTAAAGAGTCCAATTGTGGCAGAGAAGAATAACTGAAAGAATGCCAGGCTTGCCTGAGTTGAAACTCTGTTTTTTGGTGTAGATGAAGCCTCTTGTCTCAGATCCCCTGGTTGTGCTGAGTCCTGAGGGTGAGTGGAGTGCAGAGCACGATGTTCTCATCCGCTACTCCGCGGCACCTGAGCTCCCCAGCAGTGCCTGGGACTGGATTGGGCTCTTCCAGGTAATGTTACCTCAGCAAAGGTGGGGAATGGGCCTGCAGGAGGTCCTGGGGAGTTTCAAAGCACTATTCTTGCTGGTGCAGAACTCTGTGAAATAGCTGTGTGCTTGATTGCTGTTAGCTTCTGTGTGCTGACAGTTTAGCTCTACAGCATGAGAGTTCTTCCACACCCTCTAAATTCTCTGCTAAGATAATCTGGTTGTTTATTGAAGTAAAATGTTTTAGAAGCTGTGGAAAGGAGTTGATGCAAGAAAAATAAAAGTCAGTGGAAGGGTGAGAGAACAGAGTAGTCCCACCCTCCCAGAAACAGAAGATGTGTGCATGCCCCCAAAATATTTTCATCCTTAGAGTGTGTTAATTACTTCAGTGAAACAGTAAACATGGCTCACAACTTTGTTTTTCGTGTAGCATGGCTTTTGTTTCCATCATCAGGAAGCTGATAGTTTGTATCTTTCTCTGCAGGTGACTTTCAGGCATGTGAAGGATTATGTTACTTATGCTTGGGTGGAGGATGATGAAATTTCTTCCAGCAGAGACAGCAAAGAAGTCAGTTGTATTTCTTTTTAATGTGGTTTTCCATAGAGTAGCATTGGAGGTCTGTTCCATATCCCCTTCCCCTCAGGAGTTCTGTATCCTCTTCCCAGTTAAAGCTAATTGGGAACAATATTGTTAAGATCCCTCTCCCTAATTCTTCCTATTGAATGTTTTGGTCCCTCTTTAAAAACTGCTGTCTGCTACAAAGCCTTCTAGTTGTGATTACCTAAAGTGATTTAAACAAAACAAAACAAAACAAAAAAAAGCCCTTATTTTGATGCAAATGATAAATATTCAGAGATACTTATCTGAAGAAATAGAAGTTGAAGTTGGGAACGGTGGCTCCTTGGGACAGGAGCAAACCAAGCTTGTGGATTGCTCTGCTGCTGCCACCAGGAGGCAGCTCCACTCCCTCTGCTGCTCTCTGGCTTTGGCCCTTCCCTTCCAGCCGCCCTGGGTCCCTTCTCCCTTGTCACTGAACCAAGCCTGCCTGCTGACATGGTGAAGGATATTCCTTCTCCTCCCTGATTTAATTTTCAGATGGTTTCCTGAGTTATTTCTGTCCCCATCCGTTTTAGCTTACGTTTTAAAATGTGCTTATAAATAGCAAACACTGATTTTGATGGTGCCCTGAAGGGGTTTTTGTAAACTTCTTTTGCTGTGGAAATTGCTCATTGCCTGTTCTTATTCTTGCCAGGTTTACATGAGTGCTTCAGAAATACCCAAGATGGGAGGAGAATATTTGCTTTGTTATTTTAGCAATAACTTGCAGTCAATAGTTGGCATCAGTGAACCTTTTCAGGTAATACATTAGGAGGAAGCATTGATTAATGTTGATGGGATTTTTTTTTTTTATTATGACTTAATTTGTTTTCATATGCATCTGAACATAACTGTGTTCATCCTTGGGAAAGTGGCAGAAGAAGGAATTTTTAAAAGGATATGTCCTGGCTAAAAAGAATTTGCTGATGTGCTGAAAGACTCTGAGTAACTGTTACAGCATCTTTATATAATGGGATGGATAATACAGAGCAACACAGTGCTTTTGAATTGTTAATTTGGTTTTTATCCTGTTTTTCCCTTAGATTCAGCCTAGCCAAACACCAGTAGAAGAGGATGTGCCAGAGGAAGAGAGCAGTTGGCTGCAGAAACCTGACAATCCAAAATCAGATGGTGATTCTGAAAATAGAAAGGGCATTTAATGCTCCTGGTTCAGCTGTCAGATGATTCTTTATGTCTTAGTGATTGTAAGCTTTTGCTCTTAGAAGATGGAGTAAGACAGGTAGGAATGTTCAGACACTTTGGAAGCTCGTAGAAGATAATTTATTGTGGAAATGGTTATTTTTATTCTGGGGAGAGTAACTCTCTTGCACTGGATGAGAACTGTAAAATAGCACTTAAGGAATGCTGTATGTTTTAAGGTGATAGACATTTCTGATGCAATGATTTAACCTAAGGAGGATGCAATGTTTAATAGGTTTTTTAGGCTTGTTCCTTTTTTTGTAGAGGATATTTTATTTACGATGCAATATTTACTATGCTGTAACCACTTAATAATTGATTTCCAAATTTGGAGTTTAAATGAAGTTATTTAAAAATTATTTATTAGCTACAGCTAGTTAGCTTGTTTTGAAATTTTCTTTGACTTTCAGATGGAAGCTAATTACCATTTGGGAAACACCAGTGACAACAGGTCACATGAAAAACAAAATCTTTGGAGTGTGTAGTCTCCATTGGTAGATCCTTCTCTCCATGCCTTACTGAAGAACTCTTTGTAGGACTTTCAATTTCTGATTCTTCCAAATTGCAATACATTTATCAAAATGCACTATTCCTGATTTTTGAAATTCTTATTTTATAAAACAATTAAGCAATTTGCCTATTGCCTTCACTCCCCTCATTACAAAATGTGAAATAAACCCATTTTTATACCAGTCCCTGGCTTGGAGTGAGCCAGGATCCCACAACTTCTGAGGGAAATTGCAGAAGTTGAGAAATGCTTTAGCACAGATGAGCAACCCATGGTTGGTGATTTGGCATAATCTTTGAAAATTGTAAATATCTTCAATTTATAGCAATCAGTCTGCAAACTTTGTGTTTTTCTAGAGGTGCTCAGACCTTTCTGTATCCTGTGCACTTGAGGGTGGAGATGGAATAGAAATTTCCTGTACCTTTGGGAACCTGGAAGGTAGTTAGCTTCTGAAAGGCTCTTTTTTCTGGATGGGGAAATAGAGATCTTTGGAAAGGATGGGAGCCATTGCACAGAATGCCAGACTGCAGTGCTGGGACAGAGCTCTTGGAGCGTCCCCTGCTCTGTACCCACAGCTCCCTCCCAGGCTGGGGAGCAGAGTCAGTCACTCCTCACTGCACAGGGGTGGAAAAGAGCAGCTTTGGTTCAGGTGGAAGAGCAAGGGCTGTTGGGATGTTCATGCTGGAATTCTGCTTCACAACTGAGTGGAATCCTTTTTGCTCTTTTTCTCAAAGCCTTATTTTTTTCAGGGTTGTTTTGAGATAGAAAGTTAACAGCTTGTTAGGATATTTGTTTTGCTTTTGTCATTCACTGTATAAAACCTTTTGAGGTCCGGGTGTCTTTGTGTCCTGCTGAAGCTCTGCCATAGGTTTCTGGTTAGGTAGTTGCAGTGGGCTTTGGGAACACTTGGCCTCTGTAGGTTTTAGTTGTATCTCAGCTTGATGCTTGGTGTTGGGAATGCTTGGTGAGTAGTGAGGGCAGGTTCAGAGGATCCTGTGTTCATTGCATGGATTAACACTGCCTTGAGGTTTACAGTTTGTACATTCCTGTTACACTTTGGAACCATATTAGAAACAGTTTGCCCATTTATACTGATCTCCCAAGAATTTGTTTTGCACTGAATTTTCCAGATATGTGACTTCTCTTGGCAATTAGGGCATCAGACAAACCCTGCTTTGAACTGCAGTCCCTTCTGCAGTTCCTGAGCTGTCTCTGGTTTCCCTGGTGTAACTCTCTGACCATTCTCCATGCAAGGAGATTCTGTGGAGAGCCCAAAGAGCAGTGGGCTTGGAATTCCAGCCCACAGCTGGCAATTTACTGTGGACCAAGATCCAGTTTCTTCTAAGCAGGGTGCATCTGCTGGGCAGGAGCAGCTCAGAGGGAGCCATGCAGCCTCTTTGCAGGCCCAGACACTCGAGATCCTTTGTGTTTGTGGGAGCTGAGACCCCTCTGTCACTGGACACAGAAGCTGCATTTTGTAAACTGATCCTTTGAACCACGGCACTTCCCGGAAAATGCCCCCAGCAGCTGGGATTGGAGCTGCTTGTGTGTAAGGAGGATGCTGCACAGAACTCTGCACTTCTTTCTTCAGTATTATGCACACAGAGGCACTTTTGTTTACTACTGTTACCTATGGTAGCTTTTCAAACTATTCCATGACCTGTAATGATGCAATTTCTGATGAAATTTCTCTTTTCTTAAAACACCTTTAATTGGATGTTATAATCACTGGAAATGTTTTTATACTCATGTGTTTTTCTTTTCATGTACCTCTAAAATAAATCCTGGCAGTGAAGTGTTGTGCATGGCCTCTGTTAATTTGAGGAGGAACAGATTGGTTTGGGTGGGAGGATTAATTTGTAGCTTTCCTCCAAGGAGCTTGTGTTGGTCGTGTTTGATGCACAGATACAAAGTATTTTAGAAGGAAATTAGTTACAACTTATGGTAGGGCTTGGGCTGCAAAAGAAGAGCAAGGATAAATGCTGTTTTTCCTTTGAACAAAGCAGATTCATCTTATTTTTTTCCCTATTTCAATGAATCCAGTATTGAATGCTCTTGTGGTTTTGTATTTTCTGTCCCTCTTCCCCACTGAGGTTTTTGACATTTTCCTTGTAAAAATGCCCAGACCACTTGATATTGTTTCTTAATTTTTGAGAGCAGGTTCTTCTAATTTCACTTTCTCACAGTGAATTTTTCATGGTCTGATTTAAGGTGTCTCTTTTGCCTTTATGAAAGATCTGCTAAGTTATGCATCATATTTTAAATTTTCTATATTTTAATATAAATTTGCACTCCATTTCCATCTAAGGATAACTTTTCATAACTCCCTGCTGTTGAAGAATTAATTTTCAAATGGGAACTATATATCCCAAGGAATGTTGTCCAGTCTAGCCTCCTTTAACTCCCATATATTTCTGATTGCTGGCTAAGCTCAGGATGTGCAGTGTATCATTGCACACAGATAGTACAGCTCTGTGTAAACAGGAAATATTTCTAAGATGTCTTGCGTGTTTTTGAGACCCTAAAAATACGTTCTGATAAAAACCATTGTTTCTACTACCACTGCTTCCTTCTCTGCTCTTGGACACTGAGTGACACTCAGATGAACTTGTCTGAATTAATATACTGCAGTGGAAAGGCCAGTTGGACAAAGCTGGAGTTAGGTTTTCCTTGAGAGAGGAAATGATACCTTTTTTAAGAGCTCTGTGTTGCTAACAGGAAACTTCCTGTGGCCCTTTCTGCCCCTGGATTTAGGAATTGCTGTTTGCACGTGATTGACACGAAGCAATTTCTATTTAATACACAGTTACTCTGGAAAATGATCTGCTCAGGAGCTGCCCTGAACTTGTTTAATTACTTCAATTTGAGGAATATCATGGATCTGTGTTTGTACATCCCACCTCCCTCCATTACAGTGGAACTGTCATTTCCACTTACAGGGTGTCTGCAATTAAGGAGAACTTTGTGCAGCCTAGAAAGCAGCAAGAGAAATCTGTGTGGGAACAGTTGAGCACAGCTTGGGAGAATCACTGGAGTCAGACACTGAAGTGTGAGATCTGGGGATGCAAACTGGCAAGAGGAAATGCAGAGGTGCAGGAAGAATACAGAAAATATGAATGTAGGCAACACAAAAGGATGAAAAATAGGATAGAAAATGTTTTACCCTGCTAACCATGCTTTGAAACTGGCAGTGCTGGAGTACAGACAGCAGCTCTGGTAGGGAATGCTTCAGCATCATTTCTCAATTTCTAATTACACTGCAGCTGTGGTTTTACAGCTCAGGCTCATCAGAGACCACACTCTGCTCCTCTGTGCCCTTTTTTATTTTGTTCTTTTATATTTTTTCCTGCAGCTTCTTTCTGCTGTCTTTACATTTTTTTTTTCCTCTTACCACTCACTTGTAGCCCATTTTCAGAAGGCCTTTCTGCACATAATTCTGGTATCTGCATCACAGGAGCCATTCCACTAACACAGCTTTGGTGTTCTGACCATTGTGATTTCTCTCCATAGAAAGGGGAGGTAAATCAGGCTGGGTATTGCTCCTCATTACTGAGAACAGGGTGGGTTTGTTTGGGGAAGTGACAGTGTTGAGTTGTAAAATGTGATAAAATCTATTTTTTTAGTAGAACTCTGGATTGGAAAGTAAGTGCTCAAGGAAACAGTTGTTGGACTGGAACAATCTTGTGTATAACAGCTAAGGAAGCATAAGAATAATTCCAGATATGAAACACAGAACCTTTCTTTGCAATTGCTGAACAGAACTGTGTTACCTGTATTTGCTCTGGAGTGGCCAGTGCTTGTTAATCTTGCTAATCAATCTTGTTAAGGCTTTCTTGGCAAGCATTATCAACTGCAGTTGGTTTGTAGTAGAGTTGAAAATTCAAATTTGGCTCTTCCAAGAAGATAGAAGGAATTATCTCCTGAGCAAATACTAAAATACCTGAAATTTAGACTGATTTTTTTTCCCCCAGTCACAGGCAGGATATGTGATATCTTTTTTTGGAGGTTGGTAGGTCTGGCCACTCCATTAATGGATGGCATGATCATTGTAAAGCTCTGTAATTGCACTTAAACCAGCATTCACCAGATTATTTTTCTCCTATTTGTAGGAATTTTCATGCAGTAACGTGCCAATTAATTTCCTTTTCCATGATTAGTTAGCTACTCAAGGACTCAATTAATAACAACTCCATTCTGCAGCAGTTTGCAGAACTTCCTGTAGTTACCATGGGAGCAGTCAGGGTTTTTTATTGCTTGCTCTTGGAGGCAAAGATGAAGGATTTTTTCTGCACAAAGTCTCTTGGTAGATTTTTGAAGTCCACCATGGGATTGTTTCGTGCCAACACCTCTGAAACAGCATCCGCAGCGACCTGGCTTTTCTGAGCCCGGTGGGACAGAAATGGAACAGCAACAAAGCTGGAGGCAATAAACACAAACATAAATTTAGGCTTCTTGGAACTGTCGTGGCACATTGGAATGAGTGGAAACCAGTCTTGAACTTCATTGTTTCAGCTCACACCTTACACTTGGTATAAATACAGAGGTTCATCTTTTCCTCTCACAACAGGGCTCTGAACCACTTAGTCGAGGTTGGCAGCTGCTGCACACTGAAATCAGAATTATCCATAAAGAACTGAGGGATTTACTGACTTTCCTTGGGAAAATGGAGCTGCAGGTTGAGCGTGTCCCTACAGGAGAAATCATCCGCGTGGTCGGGCGCAAGGCAGAGCGCAGCACTGTAAGCCCGGCTTTTATTGTTCCCTTCTGGTACTGCTGCTTACACAATGACCAACTTAGATCTGAACTGAGCAGCTCCAGGGTAAGAATGGAGGGTTTGCAAGGCTGGTTGGTCACTGGAGGGACTGGAGCTGTGTTGTGAACAGTTTTTTTCTCTCTGGGATGGAATTAGTAGCAGTGAAGTGAGTGGGAGTTTAGAAAATCGTTAAGATTTATTTTCTGTAGAGATACTGCAGTGAACCAAAGCTGCTGTTTGGCCTGGCTGTATGAATTCTGTCAGAATTCTGGGAGCACTTTCAGACTGCAGAGGAAGGGAAGGAGCTTTGAAATAGTTATTTTGTTCCTCTTGTGTTGGTTGTGCTGTCACAGGATTCAGGCCCTGAATGTTATAGCAAGGTTCACATATGGAAAATCAGTGGTACAGGCACATTTTAACAAACTTATAAATATCTCGAGGAACTGACTATTCTGTTAAGTTTATTCACTTGTTTTCAGGGCTTGTATGTAAGCAAATGGAAATCCATGAGCTGATCTTTTCTGGTTTGACACAAACAGTTTAGAAGGATGGTACTTTTCTAAGAATAATTTCAGTTTTCTTGGAATTAATGGCTGTTCTGCGTGTTTTGCTTCATAGTATTTTCTATCTTCATTTGTATAATTTTTAATTAAAGGAGCCTAAAGAAAAGGAACTGAGTAAAAATTTAAAAGGTTTGGAAGTACCTAAGTGTAATTGTGAATTTCTCTCTCTCTCTGTCATAGCTATTTAAAACCTCTTTAACAGATCTTCAGCTCTGGTAGAGCCATCTTGTACTGAAGTGCACATCTGTGCATGTTGCTGCTGTTTCCTAGCATTGTCTTTCTAGTGACTAATCTGAAACTCAATCTGAAAATGAGCTGAGACATTTACTGTGTGGTTACACAATAGTCAGGTAGAGTCATTTTACTTCAGAAAAAACCTAGAGCTCCCTCTGCCTTGCTGGGAGAGGAGACAGTGACAGCTCTGATGTTCTTTGGTTTGCAGTGACTTATTTGTAGTGATAGCAGGGGACACTGGCAGGGCTGAATTGTTGTTCTCAGGGGTGAATGTTCCTTTAAACCTTAGCGTGTGCCGGGGTCCTGGGGGAGACATCAAAGAGAGAAAAGGTATTGGTTCAACTTTCTAGAAAGTTTTAAACACTTATTAACATTCCATGAAATGATAACTTGCTACTGTGTGTGAGTCAAGCAGGGTTGGTATTGCATGAATGGGGCCAGAGAGGAGTGGTTTAAGAGAAACTTTAAGATACTTTAAACTGCTGCAGGAGTGGCAAGAGCAGAGCTTTTCTACTCTTTTAGCTCCGAGTGGCTCAGGCTGTTGGAGTTCAGTGTGTAGAGTTTCCTGTAGATCCTGACGAGACTGCCTCGGGTATTCCACACCTGTGTGGGATGAGCCAATGTGCTGCTCACAGCGGATGGTTACCCGAGCTCGGTGCAATGAACTCCACCTGCGTCCTTCCCAGGAACGTGCACTCCCGATGACTCGCACAGCCAGGAGGGGCCGGTAGAATTCCCGTCAGCGTTCCAGGTTTATCTTGTCCGTCTGCAGCAGACAGGTGCGCCTGCCCTTGGAGCCAGCCGCTCTCTGCACAAGCTGCTCAGCAGGATGCTGCTGCTGCCGCGGACACCGTGACGAGCGCGGGCCGGCCCGGGGCCGAGGCGGGGCGGCGGCGGAGCTCGGGGCCGGTGCAGGTGAGGGCGGAGCGGCGGCCCCAGCCCGCATGCCCGGCGCTCGGACATGCTCACTAGCGGCGCGCCGCGGGCTCCCGCGGGCAGTCGGCGCCGAGGCGCTCGCGGAGCCGCCGCAGGGCCCCGAGCCGCGCGTCCCGGGGCACCGCCGAGCGCAGGTGAGCGGGGCCGGGGGGGCCGAGCGAGCGCTCTGTCCGTCGGTCGGGGTGCGCGCGGTGCGTCCGTCCCGCCCGGCCGGCCGGCGGTGCCGGCGCTCGGGCACATGGCCGCGGGCTGCGGGGCGCGCGGGGCGGCGCGGGGGCAGCGCCCCGGGCGGCCGCGGCTCGGCCGTTCCCCGCAGCCGCCGAACCTTCCCGGAAACTCGGAACGGTCTCCACGGAAGGAACAAATGAGCGGGGTAGGTAGAGCAGCCGGCATCCCGGTGGCGGCACGGCGTGGCTCCGGCTGCCCGCAGCAGCCGCTCGCTGCCCGGTTCGCGGGCTGGCGGCGGCTGCACTCCGGTAACGCTTCCGTGCGCGCATCCCTGCCCGGCACGGGCCGAGCGCTGCCCGCGGGGAGCCCCAGCGGAGCCGGGGCCGGGCAGGGCGGGGCTGCTCCCGGCTCAGACGGGGCCGTGACACGGCCGGGGCTCCGGGCGGCTCGGCTTGCCCTTGTCAAGACAGGCTTCCTGTACATCCCGAACTTGCGTTACAGCTCCCAGCGCTGCTGGGTGTGATCCGCCCTGCTGGGCACAGCGCTGACTGTTCGCATTGGAGGAGTTCTTCCTTCTTTGCCAGTGCTTGCACAGGTGCCTCAAAGCACTTCATGGAGAAGTGTCCTCTCTAGTTAGCCCTCTCTCACAGGTGGAGATGGGCAAACTTCTTTAGTTCTCCAATTTGGACCACAGATCTGCATCCCCGCTGAGACTCAGGGTCCCCGTTTCAAGTGCTGCTTTCCATGCCGGTTTTCTCCAGTTCTGATATACCTGGAGTTAATTGTTTTAAGTGACAGTGACTCATGGGAGGAATCTGACTCTGCCTGAATGAGCAACTCATTCTAGTAACTTGAATTTTCCAAGTAAGCTGGCTTGAGCTGCATTCTTGTCGTTGGGAGGATTGCAGAGGAAAAGTGGTTCTGAGATACAATACAGAGATTATTCTGGTATTTAATCTCTCTCTGGCAGTTGCTGGGGGGGAAGGCTCCTCCAGAACTACTTGTGGATGGCAGCTGCTTAGTTTTTAAAAGTGACAAATGAGAAAATTTGCTTGGTTGGTGGGACAAGCCATGAAAACAGAACCACATCTTAGAGTACTTGGGAAGAAAGGCATTTTTCTTTCATCCCCTTTTGCAGCAATAGACAATTGCCAGTTGTCAGCACCTTTTCAAAGCTTTTAGAAAGTGCCTAAGGCTTATGGAACTGATGAGTTCTTAATTTTCACAGTAGGCCCTGATATGGCAACCACTGTCATAACACTTCAGGGGTTTTAGTTTTGATAGTGGATATAATCCTGTGTTCTAGGGAGGGGCTGTGTAAATATGAATTTTGTGTTCTGCCTGGCAGGGACCAATGGAGTCCACATGTTCTAATTTATCATGGTATAAAGCATAGATTTATTTTTAAAGCAGAAAAAAAAAAAGGTGTGAATCATAACACACTGAGGAGTGAGAGATCCCATGTGAGTCAGTATCCACAGTGTGTAATTTCTGTTCTCTCCTGCATAATTAATAGTGAAGAAACTTGTGATTTACAGTACATCTTTGGGATTTATAGGGATTTATAACAACTGTAAGAGAACTTACATAGATCCTGACAAAATGAGCCAAGCCATTTTTATTTTTTTATTTGATCTAACCCCATTGGAGGAAGGCCAGTAAAAAGCTGGGGGCTAAGAATGCTTTATAACATTAAATATAGTGGTTTTTTCTATGAATAAGCTCAAACTCTATGGGTGCCTTTATGCAAAGCTGAGATAGTCTTAGTCTTATTCAGATATCTGGGATTTTTCTGTTTGTAGTGTCATGTTGCTTATTACTGCATTAGGAACCACATGCTTTCTAGGAACAGGACAAATTCCTCTCTCCCTGTCCAAAGGAACAGTCTGCTCCAAGTGCAGGAAAAACAAACTGCAGCAGCTGCCACAGTCCCAGAGCAGTGCATGAAACCCAGCTCCCAGTGCCCCTTCCCCTGGCTCTTACCTGGCAGCTCTGAGTGCTTCCAGCATAGAAAATATTGAGGAGCACTGGGCTGCAGCACTTTGCTCCCCAGTTCAAAGGACTGATGAGTGAGCACTATTCTCAGATAACCAGCCGTGCCTTCTGGAGGACGAGAGCGTGTTTGGGAGAAGCTGGAGTGTTACAGGTGCTGCAGAAAAGGAGGTGGAGGGAACTCAAAGCACAGCAGATTTCCCCGGGGCTGGTCTGTGCCACAGCCCTTTGTAAGAGGTGTAACTCAATCACTTGTGCTTTCACACAGGCTAAAGAACCATTTAGAAAGGCTGATTTGTGTGGTGGGGAAAACCATCTGTGTTGTGCTTTGGGTTACCTCTAGCAGTGGCAGCAGAGGTGGTTAACTGCTGAGAGCTGATCCAAATCAGAACCGAGCAGCCAAACAAACAGGGGATTTGTGAGCAGCAGTTCCCCAGCCCAGCTCTCTGTGTGAGCACAGCAACATCTGCACAGAGGCAGGGAAGGCTGGGGTCGGGTGTGCCCTTTGTGCTGGCATAAAGTGATTGCAATTATGGCATGTGTGTGTCTCCTGTCGGGGCTTTTCCTGTGTTAAACGCTGCTTTACTGCTGTGGAACCAGCTCCTGAGTGATGTGGTTGGCTCTGCCTAGGATTGCTATCCCTGGCTTCTCCAGAAACCATCCATCCAACCTTGCTGTCAGCTCTAGTGGGTGAGGTTTGCATGCCTTGTGTTCCTCTGAGATTGTAGCACAGTTCTTTTTCTGCCTGCGGGGAGCCACTTGTGCTGTGCCTCTCTGTGCCTGGATTCAGGGATCTCTCTGCTGGAAATATCCTGCTCTGTGTTTTGTGCCCTCCTCTGCATATTTCTTGTTGATGTATTAGTGGGGTAGGTGGGCAGCTCTTTCCAGAAAATACTAATAAAGATGTAAGCAGGCAGCACAAGTCAATGTGAAAGGCTAACAAGGCTTGTTGTGGCAGAAGGTTTGGAGTGGACAAATCTCAAGTAATTTGTTGCAACTGAACCATGTTCTGTGGGAGTGGAAGTGTTCCTTACAGCCCTGCCCTGCCTTATTTAAATATTTAAACATTTAAATGTGGCAAGGAGCAGCAGGGCCAGTACCTTTTCTATTGCTGTATATCTCCAGTGTAGTCTGTTCTGTATTAAATTCCTGTACTGGAAGGCAGTAAAGGTTAGTATTTAGAACTCCTGTGGCATTCATGCATGCATGGATAGCTCTCCCTGGCAGGTTTTTTTTCTTCAGGAAAGCATTTGGTCAGGTGCCAATGTCCAGCTTTCCTGGGACACTCTCAGCCCTTTAACCAGTACAGTGACCTTGGGCCAGCCTGGCCACCACCCTTCCTGTGATTCAGTTCAGCAGCTGATAATAACTGGACCTAGAATCTGACATTTTGGCAGTACCTTTGGAGTGTTTGCCCTGTGGGCAGTGAGGTCCCAGGGCTGGGAGCTACAGCAGGCTGCAGTCACTGAAAGCTCTGTCACTGAATGGGCAGTGTCATTGTTGGTGGTGAAGAATGTCGTGTCAAAATGTGTTGTGATATTTGCCAGGAAATGGAGAGTCCATGAATGAGTAAAAAGTGCTCTGTGACACAGCTGTGGTGGCACTCAGCCTGCAGGCTGGGCTCTGCAAGCTAGAGCTGTGCCTTGACATTTATTTTGGTAATTTCTTTGGAAGGCACTTTTCTAGTAAAATTTCACCACCGAGTTTGCTGTAAAGATGATGAAAGGTCTGGAGGGGAAGTCCTGTAAAGAGCAGCTGAGGTCACTTGGTTTGTGCAGCCTGGAGAAGAGGAGACTGAGGTCAGACCTCACTGGGGGCTGCAGCTTCCTCATGAGGGGCAGCACCAACCTCTGCCCTGTGACAGGAGGAGGGAACAGCAGGAGCTGTGCCACGGCAGGTTTGGGTTGGATTTTAGGGAAAAGTTCTTCCTCAGAGGCTGCTGGGCACTGCCCAGAGCTCCAGGAGAGTTTGGGGAACACTGCCAGGGATGCTCTGGGATTGTTGGGGTGTCTGTGCAGGGCCAGGAGTTGGAATTGATGATCCTTGTGTGTCCCTCCAGCTCAGGATATTCTGTGATCTGACTCTGTATTTCCTTTTAGTGTTCTGGTGCCTGACCAGAGATCTCTCCCCTTCCAAAAGGCAACACAGAGATGTGCTCCTACGCTGGGACAGGGCACACTGGAACAGGAAAACAGCCTTTGGAGGGGGTTTGAGGCTGCAGGGAAACCTCCTTGGTGCCTCAGCAGCTGAGTTTCATTAGGCAGAGTGGTGCTGGTGCCTTCTGCCAGCTGACAATCACCAGGTGTATTTGGCCATTTTGCTAATGAAGAGGGGGATTATGGAAGGAGCTGTAATTCAGCTAGGGAGCAGTGCTTGTCAGAGGATTTTATTGAGCTTACAGTTGCATTTTTCTTCATTACCATATCCTCAATATTTTATGGCTGTCTTTATGTCTGTTTTCATTGTCACCTGATGCCTGGTCTAGATGGGCTATTCCTATCCAGGAAAGAAGCAGCTTTATTTCAGCATTATAATGACAAACTGAGAACAGAAAAAAAGGTAAACTCAGCTTTCACACTGCACATATTGTTCATGGCTGAAGGGTCCAGTTAAGTCAATGTCCAATTATATAATGAAGAGATAGTGATCTGTTTAGCTTTTTAGAAAATTAAATTCCACTGGAACAATATAACTGGGACTATGGAAGTAGGAGGAAAACTATTTTCCATTCTGAAGCAGGCCTTTGTATAGAGTTGAGTTTTTTTAAACTCACTAACAGTAACTAATAACTTGTACATTATACAGCCCACACTGAGTCATTGTTTACTCAGGGAAATGACTTTCAACAGCCAGACTTGTTTGTGAAGTTTAATAACTAAAATATGCAGTTCTGTGCTTTAGAAGGCTGCACACTATAACCAACATTTTGGAAAAAACAAAACCTGGTGCATATTTGCAACACCACACAGCACTGCATTACAAATGCTGCTGCTGCAGCTCAGGTTTTGATCTGCAGTAAAAGCTGGGGAGTCCCATGGTGTGGTTTGGAGACAGGGAAGATTATTGCACAAATTAGTGTTGGGCTTCTCTAGAGTTTTATTGAATCTCTAAATTAGAGACCAGGAAGCCTTGTTCTGTGTCCACACACCTTGTTGTTTTAAATAACAGGTTGTCCTCCACTCTTAGGACTCTTGGAGTCTGTTTGAAATTGCCTCTTGTTCTTGGGAGGGAAAGCCACACCTTTGCACCAGGAAGCCAAGAATTCTCTCTCTGACAGAACTGGAACTCAGACAGAAAAGCAGATGTTTCTTTTACCTCCTTTGAGTGAGCACTGGAGTTCAGTTGGGAGCTTTTCTGCCTTTTCCTGACTCGTGATCTGCTGTTCTGTGTTAGCATGGGATTTTCTCACAGATGTTACAGGAAACTTCCCTCCCCACCCATTACACCTGAAAAGGTTTTAACAACAGCCAGGGTTTGTGTCCCTGGTTGGTTTTGGGGTTCTGCATAAACAACCAAGTGCAACAACCAGCAGAGCACCCCTCCCATTTCTCAAGTAAACCAAGTGCTTCATTTTAAAGAGTGTATTCAAAAAGTTTATTTACTATTTTCCCCAAAATTACAAGGTTTTTTTGAGGCAATTTTGTTGGAAAACAGAAAGGAAAATCTTTGTCTCATAATGAAGGCGAATACAAAATATGTGACTTGCAAAATCCTCATCTTATTTGTGCATGGATTTGTTTGCTCTTATAAGTGGGTGAGGGGATCAAAAGCAAGTTCTGCAGAAAAGTACAGAGTGTGTTTTTGTATGTGCCCAACCATAACACTCTGTGGGAACACAGATTATATTTAATTTTGCTGATCTTCTGTCCAGAAATCTGGTGGAACAGCAGTTTATGGAGCTATCAGCAAAGCTTAGAGCATCAACTTTGACCATCTCAGAAATTCTCATGTTTTAGTTTATAAATCCATTAAAACAACTGTACAGTGCTGTGGTAATCCTAGCAGGCTTGGAATTACTGAGAGAACCACCAGGTTTCCTTGGGCACAAACCCAAGTTCTGACTGCAAGGTGTCAGGATGGACATGGGTTATTTCTGGTCTGCTAGGCTGTAGAAAAAGTGTGGATGGACATATCAAGGTGAAACGTGGTTGTTTGGAAAGAGAATTTACGAATTCATAACCTTCAGGGGGTTTGAATATTCTGTGCTGCTCTGAGAGAAAACCAGAGGCTGAAAACCCAGAAGGAAAAGTGGAGGCTGAGAAAGGGTGGGAGACCAATAGAAAAAGCAGAAACTGAAAAGGAGTGGGAGGCCAAAATGGTGTGGGAGGTCAGCAAGGAAAGTAGAGGCCAAGAAGTGGAGGCTGGAAAAGTTAGATGGAGATAAAATGTGTGGGAGGCAGAAAAGGTGGTGAGGCCAAAATGAGCCCATATCAGAGATCTGATCAATCTCATTTTGCTCTCTTGGCCTCCACATCCTCCTGAAGAAGGGGACTCTCAGACTGTTGAACTGAAGAAAGTTAAAGCTCAGCTTCATGGAATAACTTGGGGACAAGTGCCCATTGTCCTGGCTCTTGTATTGCTTCAGTTGGAGCTTAGTTTCAGTACTTAAAAATTTGGTTTCCAGCAGAAAGCAGCTCTGTAAATTGTTTGAGTCTTCATTGTAAAAGTAGTGCAGGTGAGCTGTAGTGCTGCCTGTCTGTTCAATACCTTAAATTATTGCCATTTAACATCACCAGAGATGTCCCCTAAACCCACAGAAGAAACAGAACCCTCATGACTGCTTTTGCAGGGATTTTAGAAAGCTAGGAGGAATTTGAGATAGTTTATGCAAGAGGTGTTTCCAAACCAGGTCTGTTAAAGTCCCTTAGAACTTTTAAGAAAAACAACATAATGAAGAAGCACAGTGTCTTTTTACTTTGCCTGATATAATTAAAGAATACAAGGGCTGATGGTTATGAGCCATTTACATATTAGGCTAAAGCTTTCAGTCGTTATTTGATTAAAATATAAACTAATCTGATTTGAGGTATTTGTGGCTTGATGCAAGGAAGAAGCAGAAAGGAAAGGAGAGTGAAAAAAAGAGATGAGCTGCACTTCCTGGAGAGAAAAGCAGGGCATGGCTGGTGCTGGCAGCCTGGCAGGTAGTGAGGGCTGGGAGGGACTGAGGACTTCCCTGCTGCTCTGGCACACTGGTCATGAGGGCTCCATGTGAAGAGGAAATGTTGCAAGAGATGTGGTGTTCTCTATGCAAAAAAACCCTTGTGTTCTGCAGGAGGCTGTTTGATCTCTGTGTCTCTTCAAACTGAAACCTGGGTGCTTGCCAAGTGTCTGCTCTGAAGTTTCCGGATCTAGGTGGGGACAGGGGAGTTCCAACTGTAACCTGAATGTGTTGAACTGGCAGCTGCTGGTGTCCAAAGCACTTGCACTGGGAGGAAAATTCCACAGAGTGGCTCTGTGTAGGATGAGAATGTGAGCTATGTCCAGGCTCACAGCCATGGAACTCAAAGCTGCTCTCCTGTAACTGTTTGTTTTTCTCTGGAGGCTTCAGTCAAGTTCGCTGTTTGTCCCTGAGTGCAGCTTTGCTGGAATGCTGCCTGCCTGCCATCAGAATAAGGGAGCACCTGTGAAAGGACTCTGGTGTCACCTGAGAGGAAGGAAAGCAGAAATCAGTGTTGCTGCAGGGTGAGTGTACACATCAGGGAAGAAATATTTGTACGAGCCAGTTATTGCCTTCCTAGGAAAAATTAGGTTGTGACAAAATTTTTTGGTTTGGAAAGGTAAATTCTGGTGTAGCTGTCAGCTTGGTGCCTGGCTGTCTGTTTTGAGCAGTGAATTTCTCTGTGCTGAACTCTTGAAAGTGCTTTTCAGGCCACACTTGTACTGGTCTCAAATTATCTTAATTGCAAACCACTTATCTGAACTGATGAGTAGTTAACACAAATGTGACACGGTGCTTGTTAGAGTAGAAAATCAATCAGTGTTTAGTGTGGGCTGGATTGACATTTCTGGATTGATAGGGGATGGGGAGGTTCATTTGGGTCAATAAATGCTCAGTGATGATTGTGTGGAGTGAGCTGCTCCTCTCCTGTGTGCTGGCAACCAAACCCCACCAGCATCAGCCCTCATTTCTAAGGCCAAAAAGTGTCAGTTTTTGCATTTTTGGGAGCAGCAGAGCAGTGCTGGGACAGGATCCCCACGTGTCAGCTTAGGTGATTTATGGTGCTGCTCCCCTGCTCCTGGGGCACTGCAGCTGACAGGCTGCACCCCTGGTGACATTCCTGGGCTTGTCCCCAGGGCTGCTGGGGGTGATTCTGTCCTTGTGTCACTTCTCCAGGGTTTCAGTGCTCCAGGCACGAGGGTGTGCAGAGGGGAGGGGATGAACAAGCAGCCAGGGAATCTTGGAGCTTCATCCATGTCACTTCCATGAAATGCCCTTTCTTTTGTATTCCCCCAGTATCTAAAATAAGCTTATCCTGATATCAGTTCTGTTTAAAATCATAGAATGGTCTGGGTTGGAAGGGACTTAATCATCTCGTTCCACCTTTCACTGAACCAATTTAAATTGGTTTCACTGTAGTCCTCCTCTCCCTGCCTTGTCCTTGCATCCATTTGACCCTTTGATCAACCCTTTGAAGCAAAGCTGGGGGAGCAGTGATGACAAAACCAACATTTTCTGTTTGTTTAGTTCCCTGAAGTGTCTGCTCAGAGCTGAATGGATCTTAGTCCCAGGACAGGCACAGCTGGGACAGAGGCTGTCACAGTAACCTCAGCTGGCCAGGCCAGCTGACAGCAGCCTGGGACTGCCCTCTGGCACCTCAGAGGACATTTTCTGTGCCCTTTTCACCTTGGACAAGTGTCTGTAGTGTAATGCTGTGGGAATGATGGCTCGTGTGCCTGTTCTACTCTTACACTGCTGTGTTTGGATCCTTGAAGTCAGTGCTAGTGAGAAGTTTAGTTTGTTTGCTAGAAGGTTCTGCAGTCACACTGGGGGACTTTTGTGCTCTGATGTGTGGGCTGATTGGCACCAAAACCTCCCAGCATGTGGATGTGGAGCTAGGCCAGCTGTTTGGGACACAAATGGTAATTAGTTGCTTTCTAAATGTTGGCTTTATCAAGGTTTACAAACAGAACAGGCAATCTCCACTCCACTGCTCATAATGAGCATTCCCAAGCTCCCACAGTCCCAGCTCCTGAGCAGTGCAGGAGCACCTGCCCCTGAGTCCTGCACTGCTGGTGCTATCAGATCAGGGAGAGAGAGGCCCTGATAAATCCTTCCAGGCTGCACACACTTGGACACAGAGCCAGGAAAGGCTGCTGTCTGTTCTGCCTCTTGCCAAAGCATCCTTAGAGTGGCTGGCATCCAAAACAGGGATGTCGCAGACATCTTTTATGAAAAATCCTTGCCTTAGGATTTTTCCTCCTGAGAAGCTGAGAGGCCTCAGGAACAAAATGTAGACATTGATTATCTGCTGCTGTGGAATGCAAGAGGTAGATCTTTGTTTGGCCCATGTTGGATGTTTCTAATCAATGGCCAATCACAGCCCAGCTGGCTCAGACAGAGAGTCCAAGTCACAAACCTTTGTTATCATTCCTTATTATTCTATTCTTAGCTAACCTTCTGAAGAAATCCTTTCTTCTATTCTTTTAGTATAGTTTTAATATAATATACATGATAAAATAATAAATCAAGCCTTCTGAAACATGGAGTCAGATCCTCGTCTCTTCCCTCAGCCTGAGACCCCTGTGAACACGGTCACACAGGGAGAAGAGCCCAAGGCACAGGGGTCCAGTTGGGCACTGGTATCTGGAATATTTGCTCCCCTCCCCTTCCCAGAGCACTGTTTTTTCCATGGATGGAGCCTGGGAGAGCCAGTGCACTGAGGGTGAGGATGGGGGAATACCTTACCCAGGTGAGGATGCAGAGATTCCCACGTTTGCCCTGCTTTTCACCAGGTGTAAAGGTCCAAAAAACCTTTGAGCCCTGTGGGACTCTAACAAGGCATTTGTGGTGGGTAGTAGAGCAAGGTTATTCTGTTGTGGTATCCGAGCGTGCCATGAGAGACACAGGCAGAAAGGGGAGGGGACAAGGAATTAATTCTGCTGCCAAAACCTTCCGTGCCAGAGGTCGGATGTGGCTCCGTGCCCACTCCAGGCATTCGTGCAGGTTCCTGCCATTTGTTGCTGTCACCACCAGCAGTGGCACACAAGGAAACAAAATTAAAGAAAGGCATCCTGCAGCATAGACCTCAAGATGCTATTTCTAGATGGAATTGGAGCTCTGTGTGATGTAGTGGACTGTAGGCTCATTGTAAGGCTAGAAAACAACCCAAAGTGGTTTGCACTGGAATTCTTGATGCTGTGGTAGGCAGCTGGATTAAAATGATTTGGAGTTTTGCTCCTTTTTGATGCACCGTGAGTGAAGAGGCTTCACAATCAGCTGTGAGCTGGAGTGGGTTAGCACTTGGAAAAGTCAATTTTGGAATACTGAGGTTTAGCCCTGCAGGTACCTGCATGCAGCTACTCCTGGGAGCCACCAGCTGTTGTGGACTTTGTCAGCTCACCAGACAAGTGTGTGCTGCCTCTCACACACCCCAGCAATTCTGAGAATGCGAAGGGCTCTCAGATTCCAGTCCTGGATGGCCCTTCCCCTGCAGCTCTAGGGCCGGTGGAAGCAGGAAGGGAGGTCAGGCTTGAAATCCGAGCTCGGAGGAGAGGAATCCGCGGATGGCCAGCAGATAACGCCCATCACTCGGTGCCCCGGCCACTCCCACTGCCCCTGCTTTGTGCAAAGCCTCATTAAAGGCAGCGCCCCGCCTGCCTGAGCCACACATCCGTGCACAAATGCCAGATTCTCTTCATTCCAGACTGCTGACTTCAAGGAGGACTTGCTCTGACAAGCTGGAAATGAGGGCTGGCAGCTTCATCTGCAGCTCAAAGGCTTTATCTCTCTTAGACACTCTTGCTAACATTTCCCACAAACACTGCTCTGCAGGTAGGAGCTGTTGCACACACAGGATCCATCAGGCACTTATGAATAAAGCCTTACCTTGTGTAACTCCCCTCAGAACAGGCAAGGAGCACTTCACAGAGCACTTGGCACCAGGCCTGTAGCAGAGCTGGCTCTCCTTGTGCTTCAGCCTCATTATCTGGGGAGCAGTAGGAAGAGTCAGCTCAGCCTTTGATTCTCCTATCCCCCTGCCAAGCACTGATGTTCTTTCCTCTACAAAAATCCTACAGTCCAGCCTCCATCTCCCACTGGGACTGTTTCCATCAGCTGAAGGCTGCAGCTTTCCATCACCTCCAGCTTCCACACCATGTTCTGATAGTTCTCCACCTCAGCCTCTCCTTCCTCTCTGAGCTCCCGCCTTCACTCCTGCCCCTCTGCTCCACGATGAGCTCTTGGACTCCCAGGATTGTTCAGGCCCCAGCAGCAGCTGCTGTTTCCCTGGTGCTGCCTCGCTGCTCCATGAGGGATGCCAGCTGTGTCCACCTGTTAGGGTTGTTTTGCATGTGCCTTTAAGGCAGCTGCTTCTGCTGCATTTGCAGCCTTAAAGCTGGAATATTCATATTCCATATCTCAATCAATGGATGAACTCAGCCTTCACTAAATGCTTTCCCAGGGTGAAATCTCTTTAAGATGTAATAATAGTTCTAGAGAAGCCATGCCAGAACAAGATAGCCAAGCTGTTCTTTGATTGCTGTTTGTTTCAGTATTAGAGCAAGTGTACTTTTACATTCACATATTTAACATGTGGAATGAGATAATCTTAAGCTTGATGCAGTAAGGTGTGCACCCTCATATAAAAATTTATCATGAATCAAATTTGAGTCATCATCATGATTGTGACATGATTTCTGCTTAAAAGGGCATCTTTGATGTCATCACCATGTTGCTTCACAAGCAGCTTGCTGGTGTTATTTCGGTTGGGGAGGGTGTGTGCTTGTCTATAGCTTCTAAAAACCATCAGGCCAGTGTCAAATGTCTGCCCAGTGCTCCACAGTTTGCACAAGTGGCTGCTAGCAGACAAAACTCCTTTTTTTGGTCTGATTTTTGAGGGAGGGCTGTAACCACAGGGCTTTGACTTGTGGCCATATAACCAACCCTGCTGAGCAGAAAGGGAATCCAAATGATATCTGCTCCAAATGCTCTCTCCTGACCATGACACTGTGCTTCCTGGACATTGTGTGAACTAAAACTTGTGAAACAAAAGCTCTAATTTCCCTTTGTGAAGCTTAATACAGAGCACACAGCTCTGGAGCAGCAGGATATGAGAATTAGAATCATTGGTGCAGGGAGGATTTTGAACAAGAAGCAGGCATGAAATACCCAAAGCATTTAACCTCTGTGTTTTATTCATCCTGCAGCAAGTGTAATTTAAAGTGGCACCTCTATAATTGATGAAGTATCTTTTTACCATTTGTTTAATTACCAGTTTCAGTGTCTAGAAAGCAGCAGATCAATAATTTACAGTGATGAACTTCCCTGTGTCTCTGTTTTTCTACTTCAGCCATGCAAACAACAGCTCTTGAAACAAACCCTCAAATATTGATGCTTTCCTTTAGGTGAAAGGAAAGCATCAATATTTGAGGGTTTGCTTTCCTTTAACCTTTTTTCCCGCCATAGGTGCACTCCAACACCACTGAAGCTGAGGGCAGAGCACTGCCCTTGGCAAGGCAGGGTTAATTTAGGGCTTGCCCTGCATTTTGTATCAGCTCTCAGCTTTTTGCAGCCTCCTCTCATTGCTGGAGTGATGAAGGCTGGGCTCCTGTTGTTGCTGTAACAGCAGATGCTGCTGCCCTGGCTTTAGGAGAGCTGTTAAAACAGAAAATTTAATGTGATGAACCAAAGCTGCTGCCTGTGGTTTATATGTATTTCTTTCATGATGGGGTTTGATAACAAATGTTGACTTTTCTATGTGAAATATCTATTTTGGAGAGTCTTGGATCCTTCTGTCAGGTTAGAACTCAGATTCCCTCATGGTCCTGCAGCTCCTCCCCAAGGAGAGGTCCTTGATGTGTCCAAGAGGAGCTACAGGACCTGTACCTGTGAAATCAGAGGGAAAAGGTGTTTCCTTCCCAGTGGGAAGGGCCTTGAGACAGTTCCTCTCGTGGTCCTGGCTGCCATGGACTGTGGGGTTTCCCACACAGCATCAGAGCAGAAGATCTAAATCCACCCAATTTCCATGAGATCTCCAAATCCAGGATTTCCAGCAGGATGGTGAACTCTGCTCTCAGTCTCCCAGTCTCAATACCTGTGATTCTTCTCACTTTTTAGAGCCAAGACAGATATCTTATTTGTCCTAGACTTGACTTTGAAAATGAACAAACAACTTAGTGACTGCATCCTTGGGCTTGGTATGAAAAATAAACAGGGAATGCATCCCTCTCCTTTCTCTTAGGAGTGCCAGCCCTCATCTCCTGTTGGAGAACAAGATGCTGTGGGACAGTTGGCATTTCTGTTAATGTCACAACTGTCAATCCCTTCAGGATCTCTCCTCTCAGCTGGAGCTCACAGCCCAGAAGCAGGTTTTGTTTAGAAAATAGGTGTAAAGGGTCATGAGGAAGATTCCTGGGCCTGTTGTGTCAGCCTCAGCAGGGTTTGTGCAGTGTTGCAACCACCAAATGCAGGATTAGGAGTAAATCAGACAGAGAAAGAAAAAGGGTTTGGACCCAACCACAGCTGGGGAATGAATGTTTCCATTCTCTGCAGACCCATGTTTATCCAGATGTGCAACACACATTCCTGAGAACCACAAAGGGATGGACTCCTTCACTGTTCTTTAGTGTCTCTGTTTCTGATTAAACTGATGCCTCTGATAATGCAGAAAGTTTTGAAAATGCAGAGAGCAGGACTGTGCAGTTCTCCTTAAGAGAGAGTTGAAACTACCTTGGAGATGAGATATTGCTTGTAATCCAAAGGGGGCTAAGTTGCAGGCCAATAATTTATTTATTTTCTAACATCAATGTCATCACTGCTTCTTTTACATTAAAAAAAATCTTGATTTAAGGTGGTTTTGATCCAATAGGAATGTCAGTTTTAAAATTCTTGGAAAACAATTTTCAATCTTGGAAAGCAATATTCTGAATTGAGAATATTGTGAATTTGAGTGCAAGCTGCTGCAGGTGGACATGGGATACCCTTCTGAAATGATGGCTGTGTTTTCCAGGCAGCCTGGAACACTTTTGCCATCACAATGACAGCTCATCATTCCCTCTGGATGTTAAGTGATGCTAAATCTATTTTGGGACAAAAAAAGATTCACCAAAGCATTAAATCCTCCATGAGTGACACAGGGGGAGGCTCCTTGGGGCGCAGGCAGAGCAGCCAGAGGAGATGAGCTCACACAATACCCTTCATCTGGTGCCTTTTCCCCTCCTTTTCAGCAGGAGCAGGGCAGGCAGGGCAAAGGGAAGCAGCTCAGACATCAGCTGCAACATCATCTTCCCACGTGCTCAGCTCTCTGCCAGCCTCTGGCTCCTTCCCTCTGCCTCTGCAAACTGCTCAGCCCCTTCCTTTCAGCACAATCTGGAATTTCTACAGCTCATCCAATGTTTCTTATTTTGGGTTCATGAGCTAGCTGTTGAAACTCTCTCCTTAAACTTTTCTTTGGGGGCTTGTGGCATCACAGTCAGTGTAAAGTGCTCTTTGTTCCCTTACAAAGAAGGGTTTGAAAAGTTCAGTCTCATGTGTGTCACTGATAGTTTTATTAGAACTTATTTATAACTTTTCACTGCCCCAAAATAACTGCCTGCCTTAGGCCAACAAAGTCAGTTTGAAACAGAGGAGAGAGGAAAAAGGAAAAAAAAAAAGAAGTAAAAAAAAAAAAGAAGTGGAAGTACAAATTGTGCCTGTAAACTCTTCACTTATAAATCATCAAATTAAAAAACTGCTCCACTTGTTTGAATGTCCAAAGCATTCAATGTGCTCCCAGGACTTAACTCCACTTGGGAACTTGGAGTTTGCTACAGAATTTTTTTACAGGGTCACCCCCAGAAGGAAAATAAGAATTTGTTACTCTCAGGTATCACCCAACACTTGCAGGTTGCTGACTTGGCTTTTTTCCCTAGGGAACCTGTGGATAATCCATGGAACAAACCTATGGCAAATATAATTGTTTGCAATATAATTGCAATACAAAATGTTGCTCACAGCAACATATCCCCATATTTTGGGTACAAATGATAAAAATATCCCAGATATTACATTGATATAAACATCTTTATCCTACTATAAACTATCCATAGAAAGGCATTTTGCTGTTACAGTAACACTAGAGAGGAGTAGGGTTAGTTTTTTGTTGGGGTATCACTCATGTACAAACTATTTTCTAAAAAATCCAAATTTAAGCAAATATGTTCCATATGTGAGCCTCTCTCTCTGTGCTTTTGAGGAAAATTTTAGTCATTTGACCTTTATTTTTCTGACTTTGGAAGCTTGACTATACTCATAAAATCTAGATATTACCTGTGCTGCAGTCTCCACACAACAGAAAAGTTCATGGCTTTGAAAACAAATTAGGAATTCCACGATAGCTTTATTCAAGCTTTATGAAAAGGAAAAGCTCCATGCTGCCTTAAAAGAAACAATTTCATTTGGCTGTTTTGGAGGGAGGTATTTCCTTTTTAAACTGTTTTTCACAGTACCAATGATCTGATTTTGGGTGTGGTTTGTTTTAATGTAAAGCTATATTGGTGAAAGGTGTAATTTAAAATAGAAAAGGACAGGAGAGGTCAGTGAAGTGAAGTACTTTCCTCTAAAGCAGTCTGATATAATAGATAAATTTGGTATTTGGATTTCTGTAAGATGATGTGTGTTGGCACAGTTAAGAATGCTGTCTTTCAGGTAGCCTTCCTTAAGTTTCAGATTTAACCTACTAAAGAAAATAAAGCAGTTTAAACTTTCTGCTTTAGTGCTGGCAGTTCTAAACAGATAATTCCTATATTTAGAGAAGAATTTTGCAGTCATTGGGGGCACAGGGGAGGCTTGGGATCCTGTCAATACAACATTAATGGGGTGGATCAACTCTGCTTTCAGTCTCCCTGTCTCATACCTGTGATTCTTCTCACTTTTTAGAGCCAAGACAAATATCTTACTTCTCCTGGACTTGACTTTGAAACTGAGCAAACATCTTAGTGCCTGCATCCTTGGAGCTGGTATGAAAAATAAACAGGGACTACAGCAGTGTTAGGGTCCAGCCTGACAGCTGAGGCTTTGTACTGATTTAAATCCACAGGGAGCTCCTTCCCAAAAATGTTTTTCTCCAAATTTAACTTCCAGATACCACTGACCACAAACCACACCAGCAGAGGCCATCTTGCTGAATTGCTTTATAATTGTTATGGAGCAAGTATTACATGAGAAAAGAGGCATAAGAGCACTTAAAATTAGAGCTTTTCTGTGGCTGTTTTTCTCTCAGAGTCATAACCACTTGTATTTCCCAGCTCTGAAAAACCTGCCTGTTGCCTGCACTCATTTTCCCCTTGCTGTGCAGTCAAGGATGTGAGGTATTTTACAGGACAAAAATTAAAGGTCAGTCTAAAAATCCTCAGAAATCCAGATGTCCCTAAAGATAAAGCCCAAAATGAAACATCCTCTTGGCCCAGAATAGGCCCTGGAAGGCTCTGAGTGCACACCCTGTCCTGGGCAGGTGTTGTGGGGACAAGGGCCAGGTACAGGCAGCTGCTGAGATCCTGGTGGCACTGGAGGAATCCTGTGGGACAGCAGAGGGGATTGGGAATAATTGGGAATCTCAGTTGTGTTTTCATGGGGACTGTGAAGCTCCTGATGCTGAGATGTGGAGAGAGCTTTGCTGTCAAACTTTAATCTCTCATCAATGACTCTTTCTCAAGGGTGGCCTGGGTTGTGGGGTTTTTTAATGTTCTATTTTTAAGGGGTTTTTTGTTGTGTTTTTTTTTTTAATTTGTTGTGGCAAACTGAGCCCTGCAGCTCAAGGAGGTCTCACCAGCTGACAGGAAAATATTGGCTGGGATTTGGCCTCGCTTTCCCCTGGAAGTTGTGTCATTCTGCAGAGAAGAGACATAGGATGTGGCAGGGCTACAGATACAGAATTGTTTGTACATTTTGTCACAAACATCTCTTGCTGTCAGGGAGGGGGGAAAAAAAAAAAAAAACAACAAAACTCTGGGTGATAAATCTGTCTAGCAATTTATATCGTGCTCGTTTCCGTGGCAGCTCTGGGGCTGTGTTTGCTCAGCAATCTGCCCTGCACTGGGTGCTCCTGGACTTATCCATAAAAAAAGCAGAGATGGAAAGATCCCCCTTGATGGGAATCACAGAGAAACCTCCCAGTTCTATCACTTTCCCCAAAGGAGGCCTCTGTGAGCATTGTTGTAGGGACTCCCTTCCATTTGTATAAGAAGGAAAATGTCTCCTTGAACTGGGCTTGCAGGTTTGGTGTCTGCTGAAGGGATGGTGGAAAGGATGCACATCCCTGGCATCTCTGCTGGGATGTGCAGCTGCCTGGAGCTGCTGAAACTCTTGGCCTAGGAGACATTAATTCCTGCTATTTTGTGGGAACGCTGCAAAAATGAACTTAAATGGTGCTCAATGTCTTTGCTGTTTAAAGCAAGATGAGTTAGAGAACTGTCAGTTCATAAAACATTGGTGCTCCATGGATCTGCAGCCCAGGAAGGGGAGCTCTCAGCCTGCCCTCTGCATCAGCACTGCCCATGTTGTGTTTTAGGGCATGCCTGTGTCTTTTCCTGCCCTTTCCCAATCAGTGACATGCTCAGATTTGCTTTGCAAGTGTTATTTTATAGATTTCGAAGTCTAGTCTGTCTTTTTCCTGCCATGGAGAAAAGCAAGGGCATTACAGAAGGACAGGGCATCTCTAATTTGTCCATTTGGTTGCTATTTTGGGCTGTAGGACAGGACCCTGCTCAGCTCAGGTTAAATTCTGTCCCTCTGTGGAGGGGAGCCCTGGGTGTGCTGCCTTGCCCTGATGTGTGAGCAGCCTCCTCAGGATTCCTGTACATCCTTCTCCTCCAGACTGCAAACAGTTTAGTGCTGATCTGCCCTTATATAGTAATTTCCTATTATTAGAAACATTTCCTTGGGATCTTGCTCAGGGAGTAGCAGAGGGAAATCCTGTTTCCTTCATCTAACTTGCAGGCAAAGCACCAGTGCTCACTCTTTCCTTATCTCGTGTGGATGGAACAAGAAGTTTTTGTTGTGATTTGCTTTCCAGCCTTAAGCCCTTTCTAACACTGAGCCTCTTTTCAGAAATGCAGGAAAAGAAATGTGAAGGAATAGGAACTGTCAGTCAGCAGTGTGAGCTGTAAAGTTTTGTCTGCAGCCTAAACATTCCCTGTTCTTTTTCATCGTGTTTTCCTCACTCAGATCGAGTCCTTCCTTTGGAAAACCAGCTCTGTGTTCAGTGCTGGTTTGTGTGAAAAGCAGTGTGCTAGGATATTTCACCTGAGAGTGCCAGGGATGGGCAGACAGCCAATGGCTGTGTTAAAAAAGAGGAACAGCTTTAAATTAAGGAAGGAGAAGTTTTTGTTCTGCGTGCAACGAGAAGTGTTTTTACAGGCGAGACTCGCTGGAAGCACAGAGATATGCACAGGCTTTGAACACTTAATTTTTCCTGTGAAAACATTTTTTCCCCTTAAAAGGAAGCTGTAGGTTCTGCCACTAGGAGTGACTGTTTGGAAAGTCAGTCGGCAGGAATGCACATCAGCTGAACTGAGTCAGGCTGTTTGTGTTACCAGCTCCCTCCAAACCCCAGCCCTGCCACAGCCACTGCAGGGGAGCTGCTGCAAATGATTGTGTCACAGCAATCACAGGGAATTAACTGCTGGGTTTAAACGTTGTTGTTGGAGTCAGTGCAACAATTGCTGTTGGGATTGGAGTGTGTTTGTAAAATCAGGGAAACCCTGACAGGGCCGTGAGCGGGAGCAGCCACGGGCATGAGACAAACTGGCATCACATTAAGGGCATCTGGTAACTGTAAAGTGGGACTTTGTTCTGATGGCCACTGTCAAAGCCAGCCAGCCATTTCTGTTTCACTGCTTCAGCAGAAAGCAACAACAAGGAAAATTTATCTTAATTTGTTAGATTAACCCAGTTTCTGTTTTCGCTCACGTCATAGACCCAGAATTATTGTGTGTGTGCGGGAGCCATAACTAAATACAAGCCTGTCATATGTGCCTTTTAATCCATCACCAGGGGCATCAAAACAGGGACAGCACTGGCAGAGAAAGTGCAGGAATCCAAGGAGACGTGTGCATCTCCATTTTTTGCAATATTCCTTTTTTTTTTAATTTATTTGTGAAAGACTGAGCTTGGGAAGAAAAGAAGTTTGGTGTTCTCACTGACGAAGCTTTCTTGAAACAAACAAAACCAGTATTGACAGTTTTAGGCATTACAAAGCATAAATTAGAATCCAAAATAATAATCTAAATATTCTTTGTTTTCTGGTTTTTGAACCCTTTTGGCCACACCTCACTATTTTGAAGGTTTTGTCTGTAACCCTGCAAACACCTTCACACAGAATCGGGGAATTCAGTCAACTTGTGATGTCATGAAGTTTGCAGTAAAGTGAAGGAACTTTGATCATCTTGAGGCACCTTTTGAGTGAGTATAACGAGCTTTTGGTTTAGCCTTTCTAGGTGTGCAGTTTCATAACTGAGCAGGAATGTTGTGTCTCCAGGGGCCAATGCCCTGTGTTCAAACCTCTGCTCATGACTCCTTGTTTGGAGCACTCTTGAGAGGGGAAGAGGAGATGCTTTAATCCAAAAACTGGGTAGAAAAGAGCAGTTCTTAGCAGAACTAATAATACAGGGAGGAGATTTTGCCTTTTTATCAAACCTGTTACAATATTTAGCATTGGCTCTTTAGCAGAGCATTGATTTGTGCTTATCCTGCAGTCAGAGATTCATCCTCTGTTGGACACAGGGTGTTTTTCCTAAGCAGTGGGACAAAGGTCTCAGAACCTTCAGCTTCTGCTATAAGGTGTTTTAGGAATGTGAGGTATTTTAATCAGTTTTAGATCAGGATAATCTGGACAGCAGGACACATGTGACAGGTTAAAGACATTTCTATTTTTTGATTAAGATGTTCCTCTGACCTGCAAGAGGAAGGGCTCTCAAATTCCTGGCCTGTTTAGGGTGGTTTCTTTCCCATGGTATTTTTGCCAAGTGCTTTCTAATTATGGAATGTGTCTTATTCTGTAGTACTTTTGCAAGGCAGAAACAACGAAAATTACAAAAATCCAGAAAGCGCTCCCTCACTGATAGACGAACTTGACACCTTTTGGAACAACGTGGATGTGATCCACGTTGATTTTGAACAGCATAAACCCAAGGCAGTATCTCATACCTCCAGATTTATATTTTGCAGTGGAATCTGCACTGCAGAGGGGAACACTGGTGGTGTTTTCATGGGACCAAACTCTTTATTTTTTCAGCAGAGCCACCGCTTGCGGGTGTAGCTTAGCGAGCCTGTTGGAGCAGGGCTGACAGGAAAGGTTTCCAGTCCCCTTGCTTTGAATGTGAAATTGTATGCAGGGAATCAGCTGCTTATCTGCAACGAGCAGAGCAATCCCAGTGCTCTAATCCAGGGTTTAAATGAGTCACTTCTAACTGGTGAGGCCTGGAAAACTTGATTCATCCCTCGGCCTGTAGTTGCCTGTTGGAGTGAGCCAGACCTTGCCAGCCATCCTCAGCAGAAATCACAGACAAGGGCTGGGCTCTGCTGCTGGAAAGGAAGAGTCTGGTTTTATCACCTTCATAATCCGGGATCAAGATCTTATAAAGTAAAATTATCTCTGCTTTCCAACTTTTCCCCCCCCCCTCCTAATTTAGGCTAACCCACATGCAGGAGAGTTTTCCTCACCAGCAGAAGTTGGGCAGTAGTTTGGCCACAGAAAAAAAGCATTTTGAGGAAAGGTCTTTTCAGTGAATAAATAAATAAAAGGGTTCTCCTGCATAAAAAAAACCCCAAGAGAAATATGTAAAAAATGTACTTCTAAGTGCTGGGCTGTTGTATATTCTTCTCTTATGTGGCATTTTCTGTGATGGGATGTGATCTGAGAAGTGTTAGGAGGTGTAAACGAGGGAAAAGGTGAGGTTGTTTATGTGAAGATAATTCTGCTAATACTTAGAATTGTAACAGGAGTTTAACTGAATCTGTTTGGTGACAATTAGACTGGTTTGAGGAGTGCTGGTGGAGCACTGACATTCTCCTCCGGAAGAGTTAGAGCTGCCAGGCCACAGCTTTAATTATGCTTGGAAAACTCCTGGCTCAGGGCTCACTGCTGTGTTTCACTAATAGCTGGTGTGGCTCAGTCTGGGAAATGGAGTTTTTATCACCTCTGATCTCACCTGTGCACAGGAGAGGGGCTTGGAGCAGTGTCCACTTCCTTCAGTGGCAGCCCAAAGCCGAATCCTCCTCTGAGCCACATCCTGAAGCTGCTGCCGTTAAAAATTCACCCAGCTGAGATAAGAAGTGAATGAAAGTCCTGCCAAACAGAGTTGTGCAAGAACCACAAATAATGTTCAAAATGGAGGCTGAGAGGGCAGAGGGGCTGTGGCACTGCAGTGCTCCCAGCAGCCAAGCTCCATCCCAAATCCTTGGCACGTTCTGCCTGTGACATCCACCACAGCCAGGATCTCTGGGATCTCTGCCTTGGGCAGAGCTAATTAGAGGGGAGTGCTGCACCCAACCACTGACAACATCTGCTGCTTGTGTTTGCTTTTAAATAGCCTCCTCTCTGAGCAGGATGAAGCTTTTTAGCTTTTTGCTCTAAATCTTTTTACCGCAGAGCTTGACCTTACCCTTCCCGTAGCAGAATTTGTGAAGGATGCATTTTGATAAGAAGGGGAAAAAACAAAGCAAACAAAAAACCCTTTAGGCAGTGCTGAGTGCAGATAGTGCCAGTCATGAAACATCAGCAGCTGAGCTTGGGAATCATTCCATGGCTCTCTCTGCATGTTCAGTGATTAGAGAATCTGCTTGTCAGCTCACAATATGAATTGCCTGGAACACCTGAGGGGTGCCATCCTCTCTCTCAGCTTTATTTGCACTATCTGTAACTCCTTTTAGGATGGATCCACAGCTTAGTCCATTGAGGAACAAAATAATAAATAAAATCATAGGATGATTTTAGATTGGAAAGAACTTGTGGAGATCTCTGGTCCAACCTCACTTCTGGGCAGGACCAATTTAGATTGAGTCACTCAGGCATTGTCTGCTTGAGTTTTAAATATCTCCAGGGATAGAGTTTCACAACTTTTTGGGCCCCCTGTTCCAGTATTTGACAACACTCACTGGGAAAAAAAATTTCTCAAGAACTCATTGGAATTTCCCTTCTTCCAGCTTGTGTCCACTGCCTCTTGTTCTTTCACTTTCCCCTAATGCTAGTGAAGGCTGTGCAGTATTTTTGTCAGAATATCCTTATCTCAGGAGGTGGGTGGGAAATGAGGTGGGGTTTTCACCCTCTTGGTGTAGCTGTGATCATAAATAATTCTGTGTGAGAAAGCTGATGAGCTCAGAGACAGCAAAATGTGCAACTTGTGTTTGCAAGGGCTGGGGACTGAGGGCAGCAGTGCCTTCACTGTGTCCTCTAGAAGGCTCTTCCTTGGTAGTGCAGGTTATTTTGTAATAAGGACCTCACAACTTCCAGATAAAATGGGTGTTTTGGTGCTGGATGGTTCCTAAGGAATCTGGAATAAAATCCTGCTGAGCCAGGTTGGACGAGGCTTGGTGGTGTTGGAAATAAGTGAAATTTAAGGTCCCTTCCAACCCAAACCATGCTGTGACTCTAAATCCTTGTGAAGGGAAAGTGCATCCAAACCTGGACTCCTTGTGGCCTGTGATTCTCTGAGGGGGTGATTCCCAGTGCAATGCCAGTTCCAGGGCTGGGACTGTGGGTTTGCTGTGTTTGGGGTGAGCTGGGGCAGCCCTGTCCTCAGTGCTGCTCCAGGACAATAACCCCCTGTCCCAGAGCTCCTCTTTCCTGTCTGATGGCTGTGCTTTGTGTGCTGGGCTCAGCCCCAGCTTTTCCAGTGCCTGGGATTACTTTTCTTTCCGTTTTTCCTGTCCTTGGGCAGCGGGAACTCCACAGGCAGAGCGCAGCTGATTTCCCTGGGACTGCCTCTGCTGGGCTGCTCCTGCTGGGAGGGGAGTTCTCTCGGAAAACGCCCTCTCCAGATGCTCCAGTAGGAGCTGGTGGGAGGGAGGGAGTTCTGACTGCACTGAAAATGCCATGAAAAAAAAAAAAAATTAAAAAAATAAGGCAGCTGACAGAGGAGAGAACTTGTCCTGAGAGTGCTGCTTTTTGCAGCAGCGTAAGCGAAGGCTCTGCGAGGGCAGCGGGAGCTGGCAGGAGGCAGAGATGAAGTTCCGAGGAGGGGTAAGGTTTATTTAAGATTTATTTAAGGTTTATTTCGCTCCTCTGGGAGCTCTGCAGCTCTCAGATGTGTGTTTGGTCTCAGGGGAAGAGAGGAGAAACATTTTCAGGGTTTCGGCAGGAAAGTGAAATGCTTTGAGAAGGATCCCTTCATTGGAAAATTGGGTGAAATGGGCTAAAAATTCAGGGAATACCTGTTTGGAGAGGGAAGCCAAGGTGGGAGTTGAGAAAGTGGGAAGAGAGGGGAAGGCTGTGCTCAGCTTTAGGAGGGTAGAAAGGGTGGAGCTTTCACTTGGGCACAAGGATGTGAAGGGACTGTCCTGGAGCTGGGCTTTGCTCCTGTCCCATTCCTGCCATCCTAGACAGGGGCAGGAAGTACCTGCTTAAGGATTTATTGCTCCTCAGTTCCTTCAAGCTGTTTTAGTTTAGGAAAACTTTGTCCATTCTTTAGCAGCAGCCTGAACACCTGGCCCTGTGTCCTGCATGGGACAGTCCCAGGCTTGGGAAAAGGAGTTTGTGGCAAAAGATTGAGAGGACTGGCATTGTTACCTGGAAAAAGAGATGAGGACAAGAGAGGAGAAATAAATAACAGTGCCACAGAGAGCACAGAGATCCTTTTTCTGGGTTGTGTAGCATGGGAAGAGAGACACTGAGCTAAGCTAAAAGTTGCCAAAGAAATGCAAAGATTATTTTCATACAATGAATAATTGGGCCATGGAATTCACTGATTCTGGAAGATGTTGAGGTCAAGACTGAGAGAGTGTTATAAAAAAGTGTGTGAGCTTTTGCCTGGATAAGAATGCTCAAGGCTTTAATTGGTAAAGTGACCAAATTTAGGAAGAGAAGGGTTGAAAACATCACTTGTCTAGACTGGAGCAATTCTCTGCTAAAAAAGAGTTACCATGGGGCTGGAGCATCCCATACCTGCTCAACCCAGAGATCCTTGCCTGTTTCCCCAAATATTCTGGTGCTGACCACTGAGAAAGTGATGAAGGGAAGGGCAGAGCTTTCAGAGAACCTCCTGAGTCCTTCTCTGCGGGAGTGGAGGTGACAGAGCTCCACAGGGTATTTCTGCTGGCATCTGCTGTGCTGGGGCCAGCTGTGGGCCTGGAGAAAGACTGGCAGGGGTGGCAGTGGGACAGGCAGAGGTGGCAGTGGGACAGGCAGAGGTGGCAGTGGCAGTGTGGCTGGCAGAGGTGGCAGTGTGGCTGGCAGGGGTGGCAGTGTGGCTGGCAGAGGTGGCAGTGTGGCTGGCAGGGGTGGCAGTGTGGCTGGCAGAGGTGGCAGTGGCAGTGGGACAGGCAGAGGTGGCAGTGGCAGTGTGGCTGGCAGAGGTGGCAGGGGTGGCAGTGGGGCTGGCAGGGGTGGCAGTGGCAGTGTGGCTGGCAGGGGTGGCAGTGGGACAGGCAGAGGTGGCAGTGGCAGTGTGGCTGGCAGAGGTGGTGTCTGGGATGTTCTCTGAGGGAGCTGTGGGTGTGGAGGTGCCCTTCGCGTGGCCCCGCAATGCTCTGGAGCCCTCTCTGGAAAGTTTGAGTGTCTCAGAGCCCTGGTGGTGTCAGAGGTTCTGTGGGGGTGTGGAATGCAGGGGAAGGGCTGCCAGGGGGGTGGCATTGCCAGGGCAGGGCAGCAGGGAATGGGGCACAGGGCGTGCCCCAAAGCTGCAGGGGCACAGGCTGGCCCTGGCTCCTCGTGTTTGAGCTTCTGCCACCCTTCACCTGCTCAGCTGCTCTGGAAATCAGCATCAAAACTCACTTGAAGGGACAGCAAGCTGATGTTTCACCTTTTTAAAATGCCTTTTTGAAATCTGTTTGTCCCCTGAAGCTGCTGTGGGATGCCCAGGCCTGTGGGCACAGGTCTCCTGAGCAAAGTGCCACCAGCAACATCTTTGAAGCAGCAGCAGCAGCTTGTGCCATCTGTTCAGGAGCAAAAATGTCAGCTCCCTAAATATAGAAATTCTGTGTATTTACTTTTCCAGCCCTGGTGATCTTTCTGGTTTGCCTAGTTCATTTTTCTTAGTGCTCTTTTATATTTAGCCTGTTGATTGAAATATCATTACCCCTCTTAATGGTAAACATTTTTCCTGTCCTTCAAATCAGTTATCACAAGTGCCTTTTCCTTTTCACTGCTAATTGCTTATTTCCTTACTCATCCCCCCACAAAGTAAAGTCTGGAAGGTATAATTACGTTATAAATATTGAACAAATAATATTACCTGCTTATTATTTCAATTTGTCCCTACCCCAAATGTGGAAAACTTCAAAGTAATTACTTTGCAAGAATTAGTTAAGGATGTAGCATTTATATTTCTTTAATATAATTTTTTAAAATAGTGTATTCTGGAATTCCATCCTTCCATCTGGTTATGATGGGAAATATCAGAGGGACAACCAAGTTCTGAGTTCTCTGACTCCAGACATTCCATTGCTGGTGATGTATTTGTCCAAAAGAAGCAAGAATAAAAAATAATTCTGAGAAATGGTCCTTGAGTGGCAGCTGCAGTTCAAGTTGTTCCCTCTAATTCTGCAGGTCTGGGTCACCAGAGCTGTTACCTGGTTTTGGTCCCAATCCACCTGACAGTTCTGCTTTTCCCAGGCTGTCTTTTGAGAAATCACTTCATTGGCCTGACATAATTAAAAGCAAATATCTTATCAATTATTATCTCAGCTCAGGTGGCTTCAGAAAGGGCAGACAAATGCACATGGCTGCTTGCAGGGGATTTTTATGGGAGACACAGAGCTGCCTCTCAGGGAACCTTCTTTCCAACCCAGCTGTTGACTGACAGAGGGAGTTGTGTCCAAAATGAGCAGCTGCTCTGCAGTGTGACAGGAGAGAGGAGGATCCTGGGGGCACTTCAGTCTGTCAGGGATTTCTGGCAGAATCCCTGATTCTGGTCCACCTCTGCCATCTTTGTTATTTCTTTATCCATGCAGAGGGAAAGAGAAGCTTTCCCATTCTGCACCTTGGGAATTGAGGCTGTGGATACAACAGTTGATTTTTGTCTGCTCTGCTGGCTGGCCCACGTTGTGTCCAAGCCCTTTCCCAGGCTGTAGAATGAAGTAAGAAATCAAAGGAATTTTTTTTCTTTCCTGCAGCTTTGGCCTGACAGTGAAGAATGTCCAACTATCCATGAGACAAATGTTTTTTAGCTGCACCTCCCCACGACGAGTTCCTTCTTGGTTCAGGCTCACATTGTCTTCCAGAATCTAATCTGAATTTCCCTTCCCACTCACATTTGGTTCTGTTCTTCCGTTCCCGGCTTTGTGGCTATTTCTGGAGCCTGCAGATCAATCATCTTGCACTTGATACCAAGATAAGGGTGCCTGCCTCTTCCCAGAGGGAGCCACTTCCTGGGGTTCTTCCAGTGAGGCTACAACCCAATCTGTAAAAATACATTGCCAGGAGAAAATATTGCAAGACACATTTTGCAATACAAATTCAGTTTATGTTGTGACTTTCCTTTCTGAAGCAGTTATGGAGTTTCCCTGCTCCATACAAGACCATTCATTTTGAGAATTCCAGGTGTTTTCTCATGGAAAGTTGCTGGTGTTGCCTGCTCCCTCAGTGTGTCTGGAATTGAGTTTTAAACCATTCCAGTGCCCCTCTGGGAAAATCAAGCCTGGGAATGATTCTTTGCTCCATGTTGGGTATTCCATGGCCATGGAGCAGCTGCTGGACAAAGCCAGGGGGAGTTTCTTGCTCTGCTCACATCAGCCCCAGACCCCTGTGCTCATGGCACAGCTGCCCTCCCATTTTCCAGCACAAATTCGCCCCAAAGTGCTCAGCCTGGCTGACTCCAATCCTTTGGATTTTGCTGCACAGAGCAAAAGGTCCTGTTTTTCATTTCTGAGGTGTATTAGTTCTCCATGTCCTAAGCAGAGGAAAAACTTTATCATGCTTTGGCATTAAGCAGAGTTTAAAGGAAAAATATGTGTTTACACCTTCACAATCCCATGTCAGCGATTTCCCAGTTCAGTTTAGGAAACTCCTTGGTACAGCCTTGAGTGGTTTTGTACTCCCAGGAGCTTGGAGGTATTTGCTGGTCTTGTTGACTCTTGTATGAACACAAAGAAAAGCTGGAACCCCAGCCAATGTAAACCTGGCTCTGCAGGCTGCATTCAGCCACCAGCTTACACCAGTGGAAAGTCTTTCCCAAAATTCAATCCCAGGGCAGAAAAAGCCCTTGAAGCTTTGCTGTGGTGGTGATTGCTCTGGCCTGGTCCCCACCATTCCAGACTTTTCCCTTCCTGGCCCTGAGCCACTGTTGTGCTCCAGGCTCTGGAGAAGACATTAAAAGCAAAGAGTGGGTTAAAGCAATGTGGGAACAAATCCTGGAAATGGCTCCATGGGGTGGCTTTGGGAAATGTGGTGGCAGAAGTCACATTGGGCACCCTGGAAGGGGGTGACCCTCAGGACAAAGGGTTCACAAAGAGGAGATGGAGAGGAGGCTCAGGCACTCCTGAGCCCACAGGCACCAAGATCACAGGCAGATTGCTCAGATTTTTGCCATTCCCTGCTTGCAGCCTGTGCTGGGTGTGGCATCAGGTGTCCCCATCCTACAAAGGTCGGGATCCTCAGGCAGGCTCTCCTTTTGATCCCATAGGGGACCTCTAAGGTGGACCTCTAAATAACTGATTCAGTGTGCTCCCTTTCCTCCTTTCCCTGCCTCTGACGCTCTCCCAGTCCCACAGGGAGGTGATTTAGCTCAAAACCTGCAGAGAAAACCACCAGATTCCTTTTTCCTGCTCTTTGTTTTGCTGATGGAGTTGCCCTGGTTTGGTTTGGAGGTGTTACCCTGTCCCAGGGAGGCAGCAGAGCCTGAGGAGGGATTTGATGCTGAGCTTTAAGTTAAACCCGACCTGCCTCTTAGGAGGGAGTTTCCCAAGCATTTCAAGGCAGCAGGAACTGGCCCTGCTGCTGAATCCTGGCTCCTCCCTGGCCCTGCTGTGCTTCCCCATTACCCTATCCCTGACCATGTCATTACACGTGGGACCAGTGGGGGAAAATGACCTGGATTAAAACAATCAAAAAATCGGAGTTAGTTTTAATCCCTGACAGATTTCCAGCCTGGTTTATTGCACAAGTCCTGGGCCAGTGCAAACCAAAGGCTCACAGCAGCTTCCAGAAAAACTGATTTCCACAAGGAAGGTCTGGTCAGACCCGCAGCCTGTGTTCTCCCAGTTATCTGGAATATACTCCCTGCCACAGGGCTGTCAGAGTGGTCCAAGCTGATCTCTTGCCTGGAGCAGAGGATGTTGTAAATATATATCAGTCAGAGGTGGTTTGGCACAAAGAAATTCATCAAGAATTTCAAAGGGAATCAGTGTTGTCCATAGACAAACTGCTTTAATTGTTAATTAGCTCCACTGCACCACATGTAACCCTCCAGACTGGGTTTTCTAGCATTAATTTACAGCCACCAGATCTGGTGTCTGCCTGCTAACAGAAAATCATTTGATTATTTTAATTTATTAATTTTTTTGTTATTTTAATTTATTCAGTGCCTTACATTCATCGTTCAGTAGGAACATATGATCATCACTGTGATTATTTTTTCTTCAGTAGTGTCTTCCCTCCCCACTTCCTTCCTTCTGCATGACTGCTCTGTTTCCATTTTGCAAAAAGGGTTCATTTTTGCCTCCTTTTATGGCCCATCTGTTGATGTCAGTGGCAGTGAAACAGTTAACACTGACATTTGAAGCAGCTGGTAGACTTGGACATATGCAATAAAGCAAAATGCTGGCATGGAGCAGTGCCTATTGCTCAGCTCTGGCTCAAATTTGCACTCAGCTTGGGCTTGGGAGGGTACCAGACTGAGTGAAGTTTATATTCAGGAGGCTCTGACTGCATCACATCCCCTGGGCACATTTAATTATCACCAAAAAGCCACTTGCAGTCGTTTGTTTGGCTTTTGTTTTGTCTCAAGCTGGCTGCAGATTTGAGGTGGTGATTTTGTTCTCACGGCGAGGGGCTGGAATTGAATGAGGAGACAAAAACCGGAGGAAACCGAAAGTTCTTGGCCTTAAATGCCTGTCCCAGAGGAGGTTTCTGTGTTGTGAGGGGGATGGATTGGCTCTTCCCTCTGCTGGATGTGCACAGCTGGGATCACTTTGTGCTGGCCTCAGGGAGGGGCTGATGAAAGAGCTGCTCAAGTGACGTTTTCTGTGCAAGGCTTCAGGATTATATAAACTGGGATTAACTCTGCAAGGGGGGAAGTTTTCCTCAGTCCTTGTTGAGGCAGCTGTGTTTTAGGGCTGTAGCTGTACATTTCCCCACTTGAAAAGGAGTCATTTTCCTCTGGTTTTGCCTTTGTTCTCAGCACCTTGGCCAAAACCTGCTCTGGGATTGCACTGCTCTGATAGAGGGATTCCAATTTCTAGGCAGAGTTTATTTGTATGTGATTTATCTCTATTTTCCTTTCCTTATCTCATCACCTTCCTTCTCCAAGGGTTATCCCTTTTCTCCTCACCTTGGCAATGAGGGTAGAAGACAACAGAGCATTTTGCTGAAGCTGTGAAGGATTTGGCTTGGAAAATTTTGGCCCCTTTCAGAAGGATTACTTCATGAGAGTATCTGCAGAATTCCTCCCAGGCTGTGTCTTTCCAAGCTTAGAACTCAGGCCTTCCAGACCATGAGACTAATTGGAAAAAATAAAACAGGAAATCAAATGATGTTTCTGAGCCATTAGAGTGGGTCTGGATTTGAGATTTCCAGAAGGAACTGATTTTCCTATCTGAAAACTGCTGGGTTCAGGCAATCACTTCTGCCCAGGCTTACAGGGAAGAAGCCAGTTAGAACTGACAGAAATAGGCAAAACTGCATTTACTAATCATTTACCAAATCAAAAAAACAAAAACATTTACCAAGAAATTGGTGAGTCAAAACAACTGCAGACTGAGAGGACTTGCACCTGGTTTAACCCAAATTGATACTTCAGTGATTCTTCCTTTTATTACTGTTTAACAAAACTTCAGGTAAATTTTCTTCCTGACCAAGGCTGGGGTTATTTTTCTCCCTGCACATCACCAGTCCCTGTGGTTTGACCACTTTTACATCTTGGGAAGGTGCAGAAAGGAACCCTGTGAGTCAGTAAAAGTCATCTTCATCATTGTGCAGGGTCTGGCACTCCCAGTTTGTGTTGAATCTGGGATTGCTGTCGGTGCATGAGCCTGCTTCAGGAATAGACCCCTCTGGTCCTTGTGCAGCATCCCAAAATATCACTTGGTGCTTTAGGGAAATGGCTTAGGAGAAGGGTGCTGCTGTGAGCAGTGTGCAGAGTAAGAAGGGCTGAAGAAGATAAGGAAATCCTGCAGGTGAGAGGCAGAGGGTGTCACGCGTGGTTTCTCCTGTCTCTGGTTTCTGTGGTGCCTCTCATCTTCTCCATCTCTGTCCCTTGAGTAGAGATTTCCCCACAGGCAGCCACTGAGTCACCCCTGGGTGCAGATTTCCCCTCCCTGCTTTACAGTGAAGTCAGGAGTCAGCAGATGAGGGCTTTCCACAGATGGTTGTGTCTCACCACATCAGGTTGGAAATGGAACCTTTAAAGGAGGCTCAGGGGTTGGAGTCTCTTGATGCATCTCGGTGTCACGGTCTAAATTCAGCAGCGTGGGTGCAGAAATGCCCATTTCTCATTTCTTCTCATTTTCCTCAGAAATTTCCCATTGGGTGCCTTTTAAGTTGGTCAGCAATGTGAAGCTGTTTGCTTCTGAGATGAATCATCATTAGTCATAAAAGATTCCTTACCTCGAAACAGCTTCCCGTTGTGAAATCAGGGACAGGAGAGAACACATTTCAGTCTCCCTCCTGCTAAAGGATGCCTGGGAAAGGAAATCCAAGTTTTATTCTCTTTATCCAATGTTTGTTTCTTTGGTTGATTTGAAGTTATTGGAAATCTAGCAGTAATTTTTCCCTAATGCTGACTTGTCTTCCCTCCAAGCAATTAGAGCAGACAACTGATGATGTGTTATAATCACTGTTTTCAGTGGGATTATTTAAATATCCCACTTTAATCTCTCATTTTAATATAGTTATCCAAGGATAACTGTGGTTCTTGTGGACTCAGGGAAGTGCCTGCAAACCCACAGCCATCCCATCTTCCCCGTGTTTTTGGCTGCAGGGGTTGGGAGCCAACGGCATCCGGCTGAGCATGGAGAGCGCTCTGACGGCGCGGGACCGCGTCGGGGTGCAGGACTTTGTCCTGCTGGAGAACTTCACCAGCGAGGCTGCATTCATTGAGAACCTGAGGAAGCGCTTCAAGGAGAACCTCATCTATGTGAGTGGCACAGGGACAGTCCCCAGGGTGGCCCTCAGTGAGCTGCAGTGGGTTTGCTGCACGGGACAGGCCCGGCGCTGCTCTGCAGCGGGGTTTGGGTGTTGGTGGCAGCTCACACAGGCCATGGGGGCTCGTGCCAGGACCAGTCCTGTGCCAGCACCACCCATTTCATGGGTATAGGGACTCACTGCAGTGCCCCTGTTGAGATCTGGTGGCACTGACAGCACTGAAAATCCAGCTCCAAATCCAGCTCCCACCACATTCTTCCATCTCCTGAATTTACTCACATCCAGCAACCCAGACTTGAACTCAATCCTAAATGTATGTCAGAAATAACCCAGTATTGTGCCTTGTTGGAAACCCTAAAACCATTTGAGGTGCTTTTTACCCAGCAAGGATAACATGGCTGGCACAGCTCCAGCAGTGTCACTTTCCCAGAGCTGAGTTCTCTTCCTCAGCACCCTTGACCTGTTTGGAAGCCTCAACATCATCCCCAGCCCACCAGGGTGGGTGTCCAGCCTCCAGAGCCACCTGAGCTCTGCCCCCAGCCCTCCTGTAAGCTCTCTGCTTTCTGTTCTGTTTCCCAGACCTACATTGGCTCTGTGCTGGTGTCTGTGAATCCCTACAAGGAACTGGAAATCTACACCAAGCAGAACATGGAGCGGTACCGCGGCGTCAGCTTCTACGAAGTCTCTCCTCACCTGTGAGTGGTGCCAGTGCGGGTTTGGTCACTCCCACCCAACTGGGACACATCAAAAAAGGCAAACAGGACTTTGCCCTGTCCCAGCTGCAGCCCTGGAAGTCCCAGGGACAGAGAGGATCCTCTGAGGGTGTGGTGTGAGGCTCTTGCTATTCCTGTTCCTCTCTCCAAAGAGGATGAGTTGCCTTTGCGAGAGCAGTATTTGGAAAGGGAGTTGGTTCCTTCCTGGCTGCAGGAACAGAGTTGCTTACCCAGCCCTGGCAGGACAGGAGTTCATTGTTCCAGGGTTATTTGGGGTCCCTGTGTCCGGGGCTAAGTAGGGGAAAGAGTTTCTGCTGTGTGGGGGTTTCTTTCCTACCTCTGCTGTTACTGCCTGACCAATATTTATCTGGTATTTCCCTTGTTGCTAAGATACCGTCAGCCTGTTGGAACAAGGAATGTATTTATTTACATGGTCTGGCTTGGTGAGCATTCCCAATTTCCCATTAAAAAAAAGAAAAGTTTGAGGTTTAAAGTTATTTTTGAAAGCGCTTGAATTTTTTTGTCAGACTGAGAGAAAAAGATGACTGAGAGCTGAGGCCACATGGCTTCAAAATGGTTTTTCTTCAGGACTAAAGGCCAAATTCTGAGCACTTCTTGGAGGATTTTTTATGTTGTGTTTTGTTGGGTTTTTTTTTAAGAGATCTTGGAAGAGTAAATGATATTATTTTTGAACAAACTATTTGGGTTGTTTCTTATTGCTGGCACATAGCCCAGGAGAGTAAACAAACCAGAATGTGCTGCAAGCACAGAGAGGGGGAGAAACACCATTACTTGGGAAAGTCTCAGCATTTGAAATTGGATTTGTTAGGACAAAAATATGATTTTTACTGTGTGAACCCAGATGGGGGAGAATTAAACCTGAAAAACCCTGCATTCAAACCTGCCCAGTTCCCTTTGCCTGTGCTCAGGGAAGGGCTTCTGTGCCCTTAGATGGGAATTTTGGGACTCTCTGGAAAATCCTTGGGGCTGTGGCTCTGTTTTAAAGTGTGCAGTAGGTACAGGATGATGGCAATGCTCATGGATAGCACGAAGCACTGAGCAGATGTGCTTTGATTCCACTTAAATCCCACTGTAGCTGATTATTTCTTAGGCTTTCTTTCCTTTTAACAAGTCCCTACAGAAGCTGTGAAATGTGCAGCTCATAAGTGACCCCTGGAGAACTGTGATCCTGGGTACTGCTGCTCCCACTGGGAGAACAGAATTTTTTGCAGACTGTTTTTGCTGTTCCATTGCATTATTTGATTATTTTATTGCATTATTTGATTATATATGCATTTAAAAATCCTCCGAGGAGCAACAAAATGCCCCATCTGCAGTATGGTGCTCTGGGTTTCTCCTTTTCCAGTAACTCATCTTTTTTCCTCTTTCTCCTCTTCTAAACTGACTCTAGAAAGCCAAAACACTTCCAGATCTCTATTCCAGTGTCAGATACTTCAGCTGGGTTTTCTGGGAAGTGCATCACACTCAGAGGAGGAAAGTTATCCCTATGGGCTTGGAACCCAGTATATTCCCAGAGATCTGTCACATCCTGTCCTGTTTATGGCCTGCAAATGGAACCATAAACATCTTTATTTCTGTGATTCTGTCTGTGCCTGGCTGGAGCTCTTGGGGCCATGAAGGCACAGGGGCCAGAGGCACTTCTTCAAATCCAAATTAAATCTGCATTTATTCAGCTGTTTTCCAAAAGACTCCAGAGGCAGAATGTGGATGGGAAGAGAGGGACATGATGTATTTTGTGGGGTGAGTTGTGTTGCCAAGGGAGCTCATTGGTGTTGCCTTAGCACCAAGTATTAATAGACTGGAGAAGGCCACTGCTGTTATTTTGGTGTGATTACTTCTAATTAATAGCACAGCAGGAGAGTTAAATTAAAAAAAAAAAAAAGGAAAAAATGAAAATAAAAATGAAAATTTAAAGAGCCAAGCTACTAAAATGTTGTCAGGTGTGTGAAGATGACAGGATATCTGCTTGCTCACCACAGGAGAGAGCTGGAAATGGTGTTAGGGAGCTTGTCCTTTTCCTGCCCCCCTGAGCAGTTGCCACCATTGTCACTCATCCCTGCTGCCCTCTGGTCCTGTGGGTGTGTGTGTGTGCCTGGGTGTGAGATCTGTCTGCTCACAACACAGAAATTAAAGAAAAAGCAGCAAAGGAGGAGGCAGAAGGGCAGGGCCAGACCATGCAGGGAGAGGGAAGTGCCTGGGGTTTGGGGCAGAGGGGACCTGCAGGATGCTCCTCAAGCTGTGGTGGCTTTTCCAGCTCTTCCCAGCACCCAAGACAAGCTCAGGCAGCAAAATTCTGTTTGTGACCTTCTGAATGTGTCATCACTTAGAAGACAAGCAGGAAAAAATACCAGTGGAGAACGAGGTGTTTTCTGTCCCATGGGACCAGGACAGAAAGAGAGATCATGATGTTGAGAGATCATTTATATTTAGAAAAGCCAGTTGTTCTGCACAATTCAGTCGACTTCTACCTATTTTTGTCAGGAAAAAAAGTCAAAAGAAAACAGTCTCAAATGATCTGACAGTTTGTGTGCTGATCCTGCATGGCCTGGCTGGTGGCTGAGGTGTGACCAGAGAGATCATTTATATTTGAGAGATCATTTATATTTGAGAGATCATTTGTATTTAGAAAAGCCAGTTGTTCTGCACAATTCAGTCGACTTCTACCTATTTTTGTCAGGAAAAAAACGTCAAAAGAACCATCTCAAATAATCTGACAGTTTGTGTCATCACCCTGCAGAATCTTGGCTCGGTGGCTGAGGTGTGACCAGAGAGATCATTTATATTTGAGAGATCATTTGTAAAATGATCTCTCAAATATAAATAAAAGGCAGTTGTTCTGCACAATTCAGTCGACTTCTACCTATTTTTGTCAGGAAGAAAAGTCAGAAGAACCGTCTCCAATAATCTGACAGTGTGTGTGCTGGTCCTGCACGGCCTGGCTGGTGGCTGAGGTGTGACCTGAGGTGTCAGCGCTGTCCCGAGCTATCCCCAGCGTGCAGGAGCTGTGATCTCACCCAGCCCACGGCCTGGGGCAGTTCTGGGGCTGTCTCAGCCGGGGTTTCTCGGGCACACCCGCTGATCCCGCTGTCCCCTCCCAGCTACGCCATCGCGGACAACTCGTACCGCTCGCTGCGCACCGAGAGGAGGGACCAGTGCATCCTCATCTCCGGCGAGAGCGGCGCCGGCAAAACCGAGGCCACCAAGAAGATCCTGCAGTACTACGCTGTCACCTGCCCCGCCAGCCAGCAGGTCGAGACCGTCAAGGACCGGCTGCTGCAGTCCAACCCCGTCCTGGAGGTACCTCCCAGCCACGGGGACGCTCCCGAGTCCCGCTGGGGACAGCGGTGACACAGCGCGTCCTGGGAATGCCCTGTGGGCACATCACAGGGAACCCTGCTCTGATTCCCGGCCAAAGCGCTCCTGGCCCTTCCCAGCCCGCCAGGAGCAGTTCTGGCACGGGTGGGGTTTGGGGACAGAGGGGATTTGGTGTGGGAAGAGCTCTGGGACCCTGCAGGACTCTGCAAAGGGACACGTCCTGGTGGGCAGCTCACACCGGCTGGGTTCGTTTTGTGGTGCTGTGGTGTCCTCTAGTGTCCAGCCCTGGCTCTGTGCAGTGCCCCGAGATGTCCCTGTGCCCTGAGATGGCCCTGTGCCCCATTTCCCTGTATTCCTGTGCCCCATTTCCCTGTGTCCCTGTGCCCTGAGATGTCCCTGTGTCCCTGTGTCCCAGGCAAGGTGAGCTCCCAGCAGCAGGAAGCCCTGCAGCCCCTCTGGCAGTGAGCTGTGGCAAATGGCTGTGGGGACAGAGGGAAAGGCTGTCAGATGTGACATTTGTTGTCAGCAGTGGACTGCCATTAAAAATCAGCTTGCAGGGGGACGTGGAAGTGTTTTCAGGGATGTTCCATCTGCACTGCTTGCACAGGGTGTAAAGATCAGCCTTAGAATTCAGGGAGAAATCTGTTTCCTTCTGGGTTTCCAGGAAGGAAAATCCTGGGCTGTAAATAAATAACTGACAGCTTCACCCAAGTGTTTATAAATAATCTGACTTGGTACCATTTAATTTTCTCTGATCATTTTCATTTCAGGCCTTCGGAAATGCAAAAACCCTTCGGAATGACAACTCCAGTCGGTTCGGGAAGTACATGGATGTGCAGTTTGATTACAGGGTAACTTGGAATCTGCTTTGTGTTTCTGAACTGGTCCCAGTTCTAGGAGCTCTCTGTGTTCCTGTATTGTTGTGAGTGTGTAGTGAGAGCTTTGCATTTCCTTGCTGACAGCTTAAGCAGAGCCTGTGGTAGCAAAGTTTGGGTCCAGAGGGTTTTATGGCACTCACTCTCCTTTCATTCCTCCCTTATTTCTCTTTATAAGGGGACACTGAGATCAAGCCCTTTTACTTCTGGGGTATTTTATTTCTAGTGCTGTGTGCCAGTGGATACTCCCCAGGCAAATCCACATAAACCAGCTGAGAGATCTGAAGATAATTCCTGTCCTGAGTAACTGCACAGAGTTTGTGCCCACTCTGATCCCAACTGCCCCACAGCAGCAAGGTGGACACAGTGCAGGGGCTGAGGAACTCAGCACTGCCATCCTTCAGGTCTCCTTTAACCCCTCCACACTCAGTTGTTGTGCTTTCCCTTTTTGGTGAATTTCTAGAAGGAATTTTAGCACTCAAATCCACCACCATGCTGAAATAGAGCTTGTGGCACAGAATGACAGCTCATTCTGTTGTTTTTGGGAGCTTTTGCTTCAGATCTCGTCTTTGAACAGACAATCAAGAAGCAGAAACATTTTCCTCTGTGTTGATGAACTCTTTCCACGTGTCTGGCTTGGTTTAGGGAGCTCCTGTTGGGGGCCACATCTTGAACTACCTCCTGGAGAAATCCCGAGTTGTGCACCAGAACCACGGCGAGAGGAACTTCCACATCTTCTACCAACTGCTGGAGGGAGGGGAGGAGGACCTGCTCAGGAGGCTGGGTCTTGAGAAGAACCCACAGCAGTATCACTATTTAGTAAAGGTGAACATGAACTATAATTCTTAAAATATTATATTACAGGGTTGAAATATCTCCAACTGACTTTGTCATTTCCTTCCCTCACTTCAGAAATAACTCTGAGGTGACTGCTGTAAAAAGAAACACAATGCATTGAGCATGGATCGTGTATCTTTGATGATTATTTACTTATTTATATCAAGCTGTGTCTTTTTAGGGTCACTGTGCAAGGGTCAGTTCCATAAATGACAAAAATGAGTGGAAGATCATGAGGAGAGCCCTGTCTGTTATTGGCTTCAATGACGCTGAGGTGGAGGTGAGGTTCAGCAGCACAGATTTTCCTACTCTTAAGGATTTTTTTCTGCTTTGATTTAGGATTTCTGATTGAAATCAGTGAATCAAATCAAAGTGAATGTACTCCCTACAAAAATCCTGGCAAATATACAAAATGCTCTCCTAAAAAGTGAATTAACACCAAAACCTTGCTGTGTGTTCATTCCCTCATCCTGATCTCTGCCTGTTGCTCCCATGGCAGGATTTGCTGAGCATTGTGGCCAGTGTCCTGCACCTGGGGAATGTCCAGTTTGCTGCTGATGAGCAGGGGAATGCTCAGGTCACTACAGAGAACCAGATTAAATACCTGGCCAGGGTGAGTATCACCAGTGAGGGAGATATTACAGGAAAGGTCAATTGTAGAGGATTCCTTACTTTGAGCTTAATATCATCATACAGTTTTAGACTGTGATTTACAAGTTCTCATAAATTTAACTTTAATTTCACCTAAATAGAATGCAAATATTATCATCAAACTCATTTAATGGACAACTTCTCTATTTACCACCTGACCCACCCCTGCCTTGAGGTTTCCACCTTGGGGCAGTGAGGTAGGAATAGACTGGGGGAAGAGTTTTAAAGGAAGAACCACTTTAGTGCCTTTGCTTGGTCACTTCCTTCCAGCCAATTCATTTGTAAGCTCATATCCCTGCCAGAAAGCAGGGAAGGGAGGGATTGATGCTGCAGAGTTGTTCAGTGTGAGTGGGAAATAAAGGGTTGTTTCACTGGACTGGGATTTTAGGAGAATGGAATGTAGAACTGCATAAATTAACTGAATATCCTGCATGCAGCTGCTGGCAGTGGATGGCTCAGTTCTTCGGGATGCCCTGATCCACAAGAAGATCATAGCAAAAGGGGAGGAGGTAAGAGCAGGGGATTTGGGAGGCAGAGGGGGTTCAGTGAATCAGCTCTGCCAGCAGCTCCCCCATCACCTCTCAGGAGGCCTGCACTGCAGGGATCCCACTGGTGATGAGCAGGATGATTTGGAGTGGCTGTTCAGTGATGATGAGGCAGGAGAAGGGAGGGGATCCCTTGGTTTGAGTGCTTTGCTCTGCTCTGCCTGCAGCTGGTGAGTCCCCTGAACCTGGAGCAGGCAGCCTATGCCAGGGACGCCCTCGCCAAGGCCGTCTACGGCCGCACCTTCTCCTGGCTGGTCAGCAAGGTCAACAGATCCCTGGCTTACAAGGCAAGTGAACCCTCTGCTTGCTGAGATCCAGCCAAATGGGACAGCAAGCTCCACATCTTTCAGCCTCAAAGCAAGTTCTGTGCTTTCAGTCATTTCTAAATTAATTTGTTATTAATCTAATCCCAGTTAATTCTGATGGAGATCCAGGGATGGATCATAGCTGTGAGCAAATACCTACATTTGTTTTACCTACATTTGTTTTCTGTTCTGTTGCAGGAAGAGAAGTTTCCAGGCTGGAGAAGTACAACAGTTCTAGGATTGCTGGACATCTATGGGTTTGAGGTTTTCCAGCACAACAGGTTTGTTTTGATAAATTCTGAGTTACATTGTTCAGTTTATGGTGTTTTCTCTCCCTTGTGAAACAAGGCTTTATTCCATTTCTTAGTAAAAGAGGTGGCATTTAAATGTCAGGACATCAGGTGAAAAACTGCTAATCACGGGGCTTCTAACACTTAAGACATCCAGCTAATAATTAGCATTTACAGCTATTAATGGTGCTGGTATTTTAAATAAACTGTTGTGTTTTTTGGTGTGTTCATGCCTTACCTTTGAGCTGTGCCTTTGTCCAGCTCTCCAGCCCAGGGGTGGCTGTTGTGGCATCTTCCCATGGTGGTGACAAAGCAGGGATGGGACTGGCAGAGTCTGGAGCCTCCCTGGCAGTAGCACTGAACCAAGACTCTCAGATTTGCAGTGTTAGTGGGCCTTTATTCAAGGTTTCTGTGTTCCTCCATGTTCCATCCTTCATGTCCATTTTTACCTCCTTCTGGAACTCTTTGAGTTTCCCTAATAATAAATTTACTAAATGCATGCAGTCAGTAAATAAGCACTTAACAAAAATCTATTTCTCTCGATTCACTGTATCCCTGCTGCTCCCACTGTTTGCACCTCCTTCTGTACAAACAGTGATTATTTTTCTGCTTTTTCTTTGCAGCTTTGAGCAGTTTTGTATTAATTATTGCAATGAAAAGTTGCAGCAGCTCTTCATAGAGCTGACCCTGAAGTCTGAGCAGGAGGAGTACGAGTCCGAGGGCATCGCGGTAAGAAAGAGCCCAAATCCCCCCTCCCTGTCCTTGCAGAGATCCTGCCATGGGCTCCAAACCAAGGAATTAAAGAACTTTCCTTTTTCCCTTCTTTTGGAAACCCTGGTAACTGTGTGAGACAGCTGGAAGTGAGTAATGCCATCCCAAGGTTTTAATAAAGGCAATGTTAGGAAAACAAATGTGATGAGTGAAAAGGCTTTGACAGGAAGATTGTTTAAATCAGATGTTCTCTGAAATGTTCTGAAATTTACATTTCTTTTCCAGTCTAGAGTTGTTTTCACTTAAGTGCGATTTCTTGTCTTTGCAGTGGGAACCAGTTCAGTATTTCAATAACAAAATAATTTGTGATTTGGTGGAAGAGAAATTCAAAGGCATCATTTCTATTTTGGTGAGTTGAAAACATCTTTTTGAATGAAAAATTTTGAGCAGTGTAGTGGAAAACAAGGGGAAAAATCAGTTTATGTTGGAAGTGTCTGAGTAGGTGGGAAGAGCAATAATACACTAAATATTGACACCCTTAAAAGTCATTGCATCACCTCCATGGGCTCTGGGGAAAGCAGCTCCCAATCCAGGCAGTCTGGAAGGAGGGAAATGTTTTCCTTTTCAGCTCAAGAGTTCTTCATTTGTTGAGCTAAAAGTTGTTTATCTGTGGAAAGGCCAAACTGGAGGTGAGTTTCAGTGAGGCAGAGCCCAGAAATCCCTGGAATTTGTGTGTTTGTAGGATGAGGAGTGTCTGAGACCTGGGGATGCCACAGACACGACATTCTTGGAGAAACTGGAGGAGACTGTGAAGAACCACCCTCATTTCCTCACGTGAGTGTTCCCTCAGCTCAGGGATCCCTGGGTGTGAATAACATCCTCACCATGCTGGGTCCCACACAGAAGATGATCATTCTCTTTTACAGAGAGATTTGATTGATATTTAAGATAATATAAAATAGGTTGTCAACACAAAATGTCTGACTGAGCTTCAGAATGCAATAGGGGCAACAAAACTCTTGTTACTGACTCGCCTCTCACCTTGCAGATTGTTTACTTCAGTTTTGGGGCTCCAAATGTCTGTTTATTCAGAATGTTCTGCTTTTGTTCTGAGTGCTCAGTTTAGGATGTGCACACACATAACCAATCTGCCAGGAACACTGAAATTCCCCTTTTAATTAAACATAAATACATTTAATGACACTTCTATGATGTGCTGGTTGATAATTTCATTTACCTGAAAATCCTGAAGTCCAATTTGCATTCCTTGCTCACTGCTGCACAGTCCTGCTCCAGGACTGAATGTGCTGGAGCTTTTTGAAGTGAATCCTGCAGGATTTTGTTTCTCCTGAAGGTTTTTGCTCCCTCCCCAGGCACAAACTCGCTGACCAGAAGACGCGCAAGTCGCTGGGGCGGGAGGAGTTCCGGCTCTCGCACTATGCTGGGGATGTCACCTACAGTGTTGCAGGTAACACAGAAAAACCAAAAACCTGGGCCTTAAACACATCCCCACATTATTTGATCAAGCAGATTAATTTCAAATCTCAAATCCCTGCCTTGAAGTCCCAGTGGAACAGCCTGAGTGCTTTGTTTTTCTTCCAGGTTTTCTAGATAAAAACAACGACCTTCTGTTCCGGAACCTGAAGGAGGTGAGTGTGCAGAGAGGAGGTTCCAGGACAGAATGAGGAGCTGGGTTTCAGGAGGTGGCACCTGAGGGAAAGGATTCCTCCAGACTCCACCTGGAGGCTGTGTGTCCACAGGGCTGCGCTCTGAAAAGGCAGATTGAGATCCCAGTGTTCATTTTGTTAATTTTAATAGTTTTGTCCTCAGGTTTCTCTGGTAGCTCTCTGTACTTCATCTCTGAAAACATCTCTCTCTGCAGACCATGTGCAACTCAGAGAACCCCATCATAAACCAGTGCTTCGATAGGACAGAGCTGACAGACAAAAAGAGACCTGAAACGGTGAGAACTCGAGGGCTGGAGGGGCCTGTGGCTGTTCCCTCTTTTTGAAACATGAACTCTGACATGCTCTGAATGCAAACCCCCTCACATTGTATTCTGCTGGTTTGTAGCCAGCTCCAAGTCATCCCTTCATGTGCAGTTTTCTTTTTTTTTCTCCTAGGCAGCAACTCAGTTCAAAAACAGCCTCGCCAAACTCATGGAAATCCTGATGTCCAAAGAACCCTCCTACATTCGCTGCATGAAACCCAACGATGCCAAACAGGCTGGTATGGCCCTGGCACAGAGGCAGAGCTGCATCCCAGTCAGGGAGGCACAGAAAGGAGCCAAAGGAAGATTCTGGGGTCATTTTGGGGCTGTGCCTGAGCTTCTGTAGGGAGGGGGTGGCAGTGCCAGCAGCCAGGAGTCACAGTGGGATCACTGCTCTTGGGTAGGGGAAGATGGTGGTTAAAGTAAATAATTATTTACTTGTGTAAATTCATTCTAATGACCCTATTCTCCCCCAGTTTTGGTTCCTCTATGCATAAAGCATCCCAAAGGAAAACTTCATTTTGGAGCTAAATATAAACAATTAAAAAGGGATGGGTGGGGGGAAGGCAGGAGACACAAAACTGTGTGGGACTTGTGCTGTGAGGATTCATTGGAGATTAAAGATAATCCTGTGAGATACAACCAGAGCTGACCATTCCCCTTCTCTGGAGCAAGGCCCAGCTGGGCACTGATTGTGTTTGTCCATTCCCATGCCCTGCCAAGAGCGATTTGATGAAGTCCTGATCCGACACCAGGTGAAGTACCTGGGGCTGATGGAGAACCTCCGCGTGCGCAGGGCCGGCTTCGCCTACCGCAGGAAATACGAGGTGTTCCTGCAGAGGTGAGGCTGCTTTGGAATTCTGGGCTCTCCTCTCCCTCTCCCTGAGCTTCAGCCCACTGGTGTTGAGGCTGGGAGCTGTTTTGAACAGCACAGGGGCAGCTTTACCACCTAGAGGGCTGGGAAACTTGGGCTCTCTCCCTTCCCTTGCCCCCTCTCCCTCCTTGGATTGCACTTCTCTCCCCAAGATTTCCTCTCCTGCCAATTCCAGGTACAAATCCCTGTGTCCAGAGACGTGGCCCACGTGGGATGGGCGGCCCCACGATGGGGTGGCTGTGCTGGTGAAGCACCTTGGCTACAAACCAGAAGAATACAAAATGGGACGGTCAGTTCTGTCTTCTCAGTTTGAGGTTATGAATCATTGCATGTCCCTGTTGTCCCTTTGAAATGAAGCTTCTCTAGATAATGGGGGAGGGAAAGATTACAGAGCCTAAAGGGGATGCCAAAAGCAAGTTGCTCCAAATGTAATTTTGCATTTCTATTTCCAGAACAAAGATTTTTATCCGCTTTCCCAAGACCTTGTTTGCCACAGAAGACGCTCTGGAAGTGAGGAAACAGAGTCTGGGTAAGGCACTCACAGTTGCAGTAGATTTCTATTTTAAAAAGCTGAATCTTTTTCTACCAAAATGTGCCTGGTCACAGTTGTAAATTGCTGCTTTTCTTGCAATTCCAGCCACAAAAATGCAGGCGACGTGGAGAGGTTTCTACCGCCGGAAGAAATTCCTGACCATGAAACACTCAGGTATGAGAGACACAGGAGGAGGGAGAGGTGTTCCCCCAGCAGCTCCCACAGCAATTCCCATCCTTTTCCTGACATTTATCCCATGTATCATATTATTAAAACTCATATTCTCGCCCCCATGCCCTACTGAAAGCTGGTTATTTCCAGAGTGGGTTTTCCTGAGCATTTTTGGTGCCAGTTTTGTGTGGAGTCAGTTTGGGGATGAAGGAGCTCCCTTAATGCAAAATCTTTGTGTTATTTTTAGCCATCACCATCCAGTCCTGGTGGAGGGGAACCCTGGGACGCCGAAAAGCTGCCAAGAGGAAATGGGCAGTGGAGACAGTCAGGAGGTGTGTGAAGAGCAGCCCAAGCCCTCAAACATCACACTCCTTAACAATAAGATGCCAAAAATAAACTTTCTTGTCACTACAGAGTTTTTTTTTAATAAATTACAACTATTAAATAAAGCCCAGGAAACAGAACCTTTAAATACCACTAATTTGGATGAGATTTTAAATTTCCTAACAATATTTTCCACTCCCCCAGGTTCATTAAAGGCTTCATTTACCGGAACCACCCGCGGTGCCCAGAGAACGAGTATTTCCTGGATTACATCCGATTCTCCTTCCTCATGAACCTCAAGAGGAACTTACCAAAAAATGTCTTGGACAAATCGTGGCCAACTCCTCCCCCATCGCTCTGTGAGGTGGGAATGAGCCCTGGGATGTGGGAGGGGAATCCAGGCCTACAGGACTGCAGCTTCTTGGAGTGTGGTGCTTTTGCAACACCATTTCCTCTTGGGCTTCTCATCCATTTCTGAAATTCCCTTCCATTTTCTCTTAACAAATTCAGTTCCCTCTGTTGCTGTTATTATCCTGTATCTGCTTGAATTGATTTATCTGCTCCAAACAAAATAGTGCAGAAAATCCTAGTTACCTTATTTAAAGAATTGTTTGGATTGAAGGTACAGCTGGAAGGAAGGAAGGGCACAGCAGTGCAGAGGAGGGACCCTGGTGTTTATTCCCCATTCTAAGGCAGCTGAAGTAGTCCCAGTGCAAACCCTTATAGAGAAAGGCAAAACATCAACTACTTATTATTTAATTCTTGGTCAGGAAACAGCTTTTTAAGCCAGCAGTGCATTTTCTGCAGCTGCTGCTGCTCTCTTGGGTTTGTCAGTGGTTCTGGACTGTTGGATGTTCCCTGTGGTGTTTTTGTCCCTGTTGGGTTCGCCCCTCTCAATTTCACCCTCTTGGGTTTATCAGTGTTCTGGACTACTGGATGTGTCCCTGTGGGTTTGTGAGTGATTCTGGGCTGTTGGGGTTCTGTCCCTGTGGGTGTGTGAGTGATTCTGGGCTATTGGGGATCTCTCCCTGTGGGTTTCCCCTGGTTCTGGGCTGTTGGGGTTCTGTCCCTGTGGGTTTGTGAGTGATTCTGGGCTGTTGGGTCTCTGTCCCTGTGGGTTTGTCCCTGGTTTTGGACTGTTGTTGGGTGTTTGTCCCTGGTTCTGGGCTCTTGGGTCTCTGTCCCTGTGGGTTTGTCCCTGGTTTTGGACTGTTGTTGGGTGTTTGTCCCTGGTCTGGGCTCTTGGGTCTCTGGCCCTGTGGGTTTCCCCTGGTTCTGGGCTCTTGGGGATCTCTCCCTGTGGGTTTGTGCCCAGCTCTGAGCATGCCCTGTCCCACACTCCCTGCAGGCGTCGCAGCTCCTGCGCAGGCTCTGCATGCAGAACATGGTCTGGACCTACTGCAAGAGGATCAGCCCCGAGTGGAAGCAGCAGGTACAGGGCACCTGTGCAGGGCTTCCCTGACTCTGCCAAGGGCAGAACTCAAGGGGATGGAGAAGGGGAGCAATGGGAGGGGTGGGCCAGGCCCTGCCCTGGGCTCAGAGCAGCACTGGGGAACTGGAGGGCTGGGAGTTTCTACTTTCTGGGGTGCCACAGGAGCAGTGCCACTGATCTGGGTTTAGGTTAGACACACAACACTAAAAGCCTGCAATGTGCACAGAAGAGACCCCATTCTATACATATTTCAATAGATACTATTTAAACAGGCTGTGGAGCCAAGCCCCCAGATAATTTCTCTATTGAAAAGCCCTGCTACTCTGCCCATGGAAGCTAAAAATATAAGAAGCTGCATTATTCTGCATGTACCATGTAAAGTAGAGAGTAAGAATCCTGCAGACACAAACCCAGTCATCTTCTAAACAGAGAAGTTACAGGAACCATTTCAGCTGCTCTAATGTAGCTAAAAAGAATAAAAATGATACTGAGATTTAATTCATCTCATGGAAAGGTAGGGGGAGGGAAAAAATAGCTCAGTAAAGAGACAGAATAGGAGATGTTGGCTGTAACTGCCATGGAGGTTTTTCACTGCACCATCTCTCACCACCTGCAGTGCATGGACACCTGCAATGAGAGGCTGAGCCTGTGATTAGGGACATGGAATTAACTCAGCTCAGCTCAGCAGCTGCTTTCCCCCAGCAAACCAGACTCACTGATAAGGAGCTTCTTTTATGCCCATCTTCCCTGTAAACCATCCCAGGTGCCTTGTCCTGTGTGCCAGCCTTGGCCCCCAGTAGAGCAGTGGGCATTTCCCACTTTCCCAGTGCCTGGTTTGTTCTTGGAGCAAAGGAGCCCAGGGCTCAGGTCACTGACAGGGGCTGGAGCTCTGCCACCTCCAGGGACTGAAAGTTTAGGGTGACTCCTCATCCAAAGAGGAACTAAATTATGACTGCTAATAAAACCACAAAGGGAACATCTCTTCTAACACAGACGTATCTTTTTAATGAGGAGAAATTTTATACTAAATAAGAACACTTCTTTTGTCCTTGCAGTTGGAACAAAAAGTAATTGCCAGTGAGATATTCAAGGGTAAAAAAGACAATTATCCTCAGAGTGTTCCCAGGCTCTTCATCAACACTCGACTGGGTGAGTGGGGGTTGCCAAGTTTGAACAGGAGGAGGGAAGGGGGGGATTAATGAACTCTTTTCTTGCTGGAAATTCCTTTCTGACCCCCCACCTCTTTGGTTTTAATACAGGTAGAGAAGAAATAAATGCTAAAGTCCTTCAGGCATTAGAAAATGAAGCACTTAAGGTGAGAAATGTCAAGCTTTTGTCAAGCTCCCAGTTATTCAGCAGAAGGGCAAATTCAATTTCTGGAGAAAGTACAGCAAGAATTTTACATTATATTAAGCTTGTAATACCAGAGGACAGTCTGGGAAGAGTTGATGGATTAGAAAGTGGAGATTTGGGCAGTTTAATGATGGCAGTTAAGAATTTAATGGGTTACAGCTGGAGGGGAAGGGGGAAAACCCCCTTGGGTGTCCCAGTCCCCAGGCAGGGCCGGCACCAGGCTGTGTCCAGAGCTGCTCTGGGGCAGCGAGGAAGTTCTGGCACAGAGAATTTTCTGCATTCCTGGTTTCCCAAGGCCTGGTTGGTGCCTGCTGGGGGCTGGCAGTGCCCAGCTGGGCTCTGGCCCTGCTGACTTGTGTTTCAGTATGCAGTGCCCGTGGTCAAGTACGACAGGAAGGGCTACAAGGCGAGGGCGCGGCAGCTGCTGCTCACCCAGAGCTCGGCCATGGTGGTGGAGGAGGCCAAGATCAAGCAGCGCATCGACTACTCCAACCTGACAGGTGGGGCTGGCACAGGGCTGGGGCTGGGCAAGAAAGGCATGAGCTGATCCTGGCAAGCATTTTAGTATCTTGGAATTGCGTTTTTCTAGAATGAAGCTCCATAAAACATCACCAAAATGACTCAATTCGCCTCCCTCAACCCTCCCCCGAGGGCTTTCCCAGTTGCAGGGTCTGGCCCTGGGGGAGCTGCACCATTCCTGCACAGCAGCTGCCTGAGCCACTGCTGCAGCTTTTGGCCCTTGGAATATCTGACAGGGGGGAAAACTGCTGCCCCTGCTGCAGTGTGGGCCCTGCAGCCTCCAGCGTGCAGGGGGAACAGCTGCTGCATTCCTGGAGAGGCTGTGAGGCCCCCCAGCTCCAGGCAGGGCAGTGATGCTCCTGTCTCTCCCCAGGCATCTCCGTCAGCAGCCTGAGTGACAACTTGTTTGTGCTGCACGTGCACTGTGAGGACAACAAGCAGAAGGTACTGGGGGCTCATCCCTCCCTCCTCCAGGGAGCACATCCAGCTGGGAGGAGGGGGTGACAAAGTGACAGGGATGTGACTTTGTGCCAGCTCTTTCACTGCTAGTTGCCTGTGTTCACTGCTGGGGCTTAGCAGTGCTTGTTTGCCCCCTCTGGTGCTGTCCCTGTCCCCGTCCCTTACAGCAGGGCAGTTTTGGTGCAGTGACACCAAAGCCATGATCCTAAAGCATGGACTCTCCTCCCAGGGTGACGTTGTCCTGCAGAGTGACCACGTGATTGAGACACTGACAAAAACAGCCATTCTGGCCAACAAAATCAACAATGTCAACATCAACCAGGGCAGGTGAGTGACACCAGGGCCCTGCTTCCTCCTGTGCCCAATCCACCCCAGCCAAGGCTCCAGAGCACATGTGCTGCAGCTCTGTTAACACCCAGCTCCTGGACAGTTCTCATGCTCACCAGGGCTGTTCTCACCCTCTGCTCTTCACAGCATCAAGTTCACAGTGGGACAAGGCAAAGAAGGGATCATCGACTTCATCTCGGGCTCAGAACTGCTCATAGCCAAAGCCAAGAACGGGCATCTAACAGTGGTGAGTGTGGATCCACTTACCCTGGATCCCAGCCAGCATTCTGGCATGGGACACAGCCATGGGCTGTTCCTGCCCTGCTATCCCAGCCTTTCCCCTAGTTGGAGCTGGGCACAGGGCTCCTGCAGCCCTCAGGGGCTGCCAAGCTCACACTCAGCAAGGGACTGTCCTCACTTTTTATTTCCACCCCCCAAGATTCATTTACTTCATAGTAAATCAAATTTTAGATACATTTAAAAACACAAACAAAATCCTCTCCCCTTCTCAGCTTGTATGTGGTGATGCTGGCAGTCAGATCAGCCCCACAGCTGGTTTATGCCCTGTCAGACCCCAGCTTACTCAGAAATAAATCCAGCACAAATGCAGACTGCACTGACCCCCCTTCCAGCAGAGCTGAGAGCTCCCATTAGGACCAGAGGGCTGCCTGCCACAGCAGCCTCAGCCTGTTCAGGAATTAAAATTCTGCAGCATTCTGAACACACTTTCAACCCTGTCCTCCTCCTGCAGGTGGCTCCTCGGTTGAATTCCCGATGATGAACAATTCCCTGCTCCAGGACCTTCCCCTCCATGGAATTGGCTGAACCTTGCTCCCAGCAAACCCCTCCCTCCTCGCTTTGCTCTTTCTGTTACTACCAAAGACCTGCACTTTCAGAACAACCACAAAATCCATCCTTGCTCTCTTGTCTTACTCTCAAAGTCCCAGACAAAGGCCTTCTGCTCTCTTCCTTCCCCGACTGAAGTGGGTCCAGCACAGCATCCCTGCAATCACAGCTCAGGACCTTCAGCTGGGCTTGGAGGAAGAGTTTAAGCCCTGATGGAAATGACCAAAATTTGTGCTTGTCATCACCAAAAAAAGCACAATCAGAAAACAAGTAACTCTGCTGCTTTCTCAGCCAAATCACTGAAATGCCAAACTTTGTATTCAGAATGTTTTATGAAGAATTTTGCTCGGAGACGTTTTAATGCTTTGTGTTACAAATATAGTGAAGCCATATTGTGTAAATGAGTAAAACCTGTAAATACTTTATAGCCAAGGATGAGATGCACTACGAGAGATGGAGTTGATGTGGAAATTTTATGTTTTAGATTTGGAATTTTTGTTGGTTTTAGTTTATGGTTACAAGGTATAACCTTAAAAACCCATGATGTAACTTCACTGATCAGGAGCCAGAGACTTTTATCTTTTTTTGAAGTCAGCTGTCCCATTTCTTGCTCTCTATTTTTATACCATAGGAATTTTTCATATCCACACAAACACAATGTAATACAAACTGCAGAGGTTACCACTGCTCTGGGCTGGCCATGGGATGAACATGAGCTTCCCCCACTGCCCTTCCTTCCCTGTCTGGGAGTCCCCACTGCCCCTTCCCCACACAGCTCCGCAGGCTCAGAGCAGCACCTTCAGCAAAAATGGCTTTTCCTCTTGCTCCAGAACTGCAACTCTGCCTGCCACAGTATTTATAGCAGTGCCTCAGTGCTGCCTTACCAGGAGGGCTGGGCACTGCTGCTGCCCCCAGCTCCAGGGACACAGGGGTTGGTGCTGGCTGCAGCACAGGCTCCTCCTCAGCACCTTCCTTTAATCCAAACAGCTGCAGGGTGCAGGGCTCTATGGGGAATTCCTGCTGCATCCATGGCACAGCTCCACAGCCCAGCCTGTGCATCCTGCTCTTCTTGCCTTAGACACCCTTCCCCTCCACACTGCTGCAGCCACAGCCAGCCCTGAGTGCCTCTCACCCACTGCTGCCTCTCTCACAGCCTCAACTCCTCTCCTGCTCTGGTTCCTGATGCCATTGTCCAGGCCTGCTCCTGGCTGGAATGTGGGATACACTGCAGGCCATCCCCAGCTGTGCTCAGCGTGTGCAGGGCACGCTGCAGATGTTGGTGTATAACCTCTGCCAGACTATGCTGAATAAATTTTTACAAAAAACCAACCCCCCTTGTCTTTGGTGCTGTTTCCTTACGTGGTTTGGGGGAGGCTGACCCCAGCTCTGTGTCCATTCCAAGGAGCACGTTAGCCCAGCAGAGCAGATAACCTGTGTCCCTTCCCTCCATCTATGGAACTGGAACAGCAGGTGAGAGGAATTCACCAACCATGTCCCAGGGATTGATACAGGGAAAGACTAGATAAAAGGGCTGCTCCCAGCAGCACAACTCACATCACATCTTCCTTAGCTCCTGTCTGAAGAAAAAGGCTGTTCCTGCTGCTCTCTCCCCCTCCAACTGTTCCTAGTACAAGCAACAAAGGAAAATTATTATCCTAAAAGAAATTCATAGTGATGGTTGGCATTTTTAATTTAGGTTTGTTTTATTTAATGTTAATTCCATGCTGTGTTTCAGTAAGAACAATACAGATTCTGTATCTGTGGCTCCAGTCAGATATCCAGTAGTACAAATTAGCTTCAAGTTACACATACTGAACAAAAGAGGTTGAGCGAGCGAAGGGAGATGGGGAGAGGGGAGGGAGAAAAGAAAAAATATTGAACACGCATGCAGGCTTATCAATGCCACCTTCAATGCTAACCTGCTTGGAGGGAAAGTAAAGAACAGGCAAGAATGAGCAGCCACGGATTGTTGAACTGTTACCAGCACCATGATTTTCAGCAACGTTTCAGCAGTTTGGAAACTTTTTGTTTTTATACAGTAAAACCACTACAATAAATGTCCCAAATGCAACCTCGCAACTTCAAGCTAAACACCCAATTAAGTTGAAACATTGGTATAAAATTCAGTTTAAACAGTTATAAAAAAAAGAAAGATGCCACCACATGAGCACTACCTGGCCAGGACCAATCTCTCCCTACACGGCCTTCAGGTGTCACATCCAGGTCTGATGGCAATGTCACCACAGCTGGCAGAGACAATACAGTAATGCTGAAAGAGCCTTTATGCAGTCCTGTTAGTGTCTTAAAGAACCTAAAAGCTGGCACCAGTAAAATCCACAGAAATTCACTCTTGCCTTTAAGAACTTTTAAACTGTGTAAAAAAAATAAAAATAAAGAAACCCAACAGGGCAGGAACCTAAATTCTGAGACCCAATGTAAAAGTCAGATTTGGTGGTTCTCAGAGTGACACTGAGGGTTTTTGTGGGGAAGGGGGAGGGTGGTCAGAGATGGGTTCTCTTGTTGGCCTTTGTGTCTCACTGGTTTTCATCTTCCACATCCTGCAACGCTTCTTTATTCTGTTCTTCACCTGTGAAGTGGGAAGAAGGAAGGAAAACGTTACCATTTCAAACTGAGAGCTGCAGAACAGCTGAACAAGCACCTAGAGATTAATATTTTCATGCAATACACGCTCACTCTCCCACTCCACACTGCCAGCTCCAGAGTGAAGCATTCCCATGGAAACGAAGCCTTGGAATCACCTGCACCCTCCCACCCAACTGCAGCCAGGCCATTAGAACGTGTGAGGACAAACCAACCCAGCCTGAAACCTGACACCACTCAGGTGAAACCACGGCAACAGCTGTGGATCAACAGCCTTGATCTGGAAATCCCTTCCCCAAACCCTCATCTCTTTTCCTGCCCAAGCCCACTCAAGCCTCAACAGCAAAGCACTGCAGGGAATTTTCTACAGTTACACTGATGGCAGGAGTTACCACAGGTGTGAAAAACACCCTGCTGCGAGTCCAACCTGACAAGAAACCCTGGGTTTAAGGGTATTAAAGAAAACCATCTTGTAGAAATGAATGTCTCTGTTCCAGCAGGCTGTGCCATGCAGTGGAGTGGGGCTGTCCATGAAACTCCTGCAGTTTGGTTACACTCCTGCTGCCCCAGGGAGCTCCATGCAACACCTGCAGGGCTTCACCAAAATTCTGCTGCACCTGGGTAAGTTGCAGGTACCTCAGCTGGTGCCATCACACATGCACAAGTCACTTAATTGATAAGGGAGGCTGAAAAATGCTTACAATTATCTGTAACCACATAAGATGGGACTCTCTTAAGGGCAATAAACAGAAATTAGTAATTAAAAACTTCATTTGCAATAAAACCCAATCAAATGAGACTGGTAACTCCCAGCAGATAACCAGAACGTTTGCTCAGAGCATGTCCAGATTCAGGATTACCACCAGGTACAAGAGGAAGTGGATTTTGGAAGAGGGGCCTAGGAACACAGGACATTCAACACCAATAAAGTTTATAGACAGAATTCTATTGAAGAGAGGAAAGCAGAGGCTTTAACCCAGACTAGAAGATCTGAGCATGCTCTAACCAACACACTTGAGCAAATAGAGACTCCTCTAGCAGGCCACTGTCAAGTACTTCCCATGCCCAAATATTCTTCTGTCCATCCAGGTTTGCAGCTCAATTCCCAACCATGTGAGTTACTCTGGATCCTAGTCAAGCACATCAGCCCTGGGCAGGGGACAGGTGCCACAGGAGTGGCAGCAGGGACACAAGCATTTGTCAGCAGCGGGTGACAGAGGCAGGCACTGTTAGTGACAGGAAAACTGACACTGAAAACTCCAGTGAGCCACAACGAGAGACTTACAAAGTAGAGTTTTTAGGAAATGAACAGTTGGGCTTTCCTTTAGGAATCTATAGAGCAGGAAAGAAGGGGAGAACAGGAATCATGTAGAGATGAGATTACAAGTGTGGAAATAAACTCAGCACTCATCTGGGCATGGGAAAGCTACAGGGATTGGGATGGGAGAGCAGCAGCTGGGTCATGCCTGGCTTTACTTCCCTGCCTGGCTGCAATGGAAACAGGGACAAGCTTCATGCCACAGAACAAGCCCTTTCCCAGCCTCTCCCATCCCCTGGAAACTGCTCATTGTGCCACTACTGATTTATTGCTCAAAGGCTCTGCTCATTTGGGAATATGGAGCTCTGGAAATGCACTCAGAGTGTTAGCAAAGTATGAGGAAACTGAACTCTGCACCTGTGTCTGAACATTCCACATAATCACTTCTCTGATCTGAAGAATTCCACCACCATTTTAAGCAGTCTTACAGGATTTTCAATTCTGTCATCATTATCTTTCTGGCACCAGTAACCAGGACAACCTGAACTACTTCAGGAAGAACAAAAATATCTATTTTCCATGCTGTGGAGCAAGAAATTTAGATCTCTGTTTCCTTTTTGAAAATCTAAAGAGCTTGTAAATAATCCTGTGGAACTTCTACAAATCCATGAGAGACATCAGCTATGGGCAGCTCAGGAACTTTTGGAAGACATTGGAAGACATTGGTACTGTCCCACACTGATCCAACCTTGTTACTGCACTAAAATGGCTTCCACAAACTGCCAGGGTATTTGGCCCCAATATACACAGTAAAGGTTGTATCTAAACTGAGGGAATTTGAAATACATTTCTCCTCTCCCACGGCAAGGAAGGCATCCAACACCTGCAGTGTTTAGAGAAAAATCTACAGCTCCATCCAGGGTCCATCCTGCACCAGAGATAATCCTTGAAAAGGGAGGTGCAAGAGCCTTAAACACTGGGATGTGGAGTAAACCAGGAGCCAAGACCCCACACATTTAGAGCATTCCCAGCCTCTGCAGCCCAAAGAGCAGAGTGAGAAGCTATGGAGTAACAACACTTCAAAACAAACCCATCACCCTACATAAAAACAGGAAACTGGGAAAAAGCTAAAGATTCTGCATTTGCTTTCAAATGGACACATCACCAGTGAAGTATCCCCAGGAATGCTGTGTGGCTACAAGGAACAGCTCACCAAAAATTTAGAACACTCACATATTAATAAAGTTCAGCAGTGTTGTTCCTAAGCTCTGGGCATTTGTAGGTACCCAAAATAATCTTAACAGGACTTATTTCTTCCCCTCCAAGTTCAAAGTAAAGAAGTCAGCTCTTTTCATTTGCCTCTCCAAGAGAGAAACCCTCAAATGAGTAGATTTGTACTAAGTATTGAATGTTGAAGTTTAAGTTTTGGAAAAGTCCATTCAGTGTGCCAAAACCAAAAATTTGTGTTATCCTTTGCTAGTGAACAGAAGCAATCCATGTCCCACCCTCTGGTACTACCAGGGGACACATCTGGCATCTGCTCTGGCAATGAGAACATGGAGTGACCTGGAATGAAGGGGAACTAAAGCATTTGCAGTGCTTCCTCCTGGAGGCCCACATCTGCTTGGAATGACAGCCAGAGATGAGCATGACAAGCAGAAAGGAAGAAAAGATGAAATAAATTCAAAGTCACTGCTTTTACAGTCATCACAGCTGCCACGTGGGGAGGGACAAACAACAAAGTGTTGCTAATTCCACAGCTCCTTCCTTCAAGGGAGAGCTCAGAAGAGCCCAGGGTCACCCCTGCCACACGATCAGGGTTAAGGTAGGACAGGAGGGTCATTACTAGGAGAGACAGAAGTAACCAAAGGCTCCCCATTCCCACCCTCTGGGTCAGGATGAGCTTTCCCAGCAGCATCACTCACCATCACCCTGCATGTCTGAAGTCCATAGTGTCAGGTTGTCACGTAACAACTGCATGATAAGTGTAGAGTCCTTATAGCTTTCTTCACTCAGTGTATCCAGTTCTGCAATAGCATCATCAAAAGCTGCTTTTGCCAACCTGCAATGACACAACAAAGATGTCACAAATATTGCTGAACACAATCCAGGAGCACCACTTAACACCAGTCATTCTGTGCTTTAAGAAACTTTTTACTCAATATTGGTTTTATTAAGTGCTGCTAAAAACTTAGTGTAAGAGAAATGGTATTTGCTTCAACCACTGCCACTCTGCACAGGCTCACAGGTGACAGGAATCAGTGCCACCACCCCTTCCAGCCTGTGCAAGACAAGTTAAATCACCTCACACCTTGGGCAGTTTGAGGGATGCACAGAGTTAACCTGGCAAGCTCTCAACTGCCATTGGCTGATCAATTCAAGGTTATCACTGTTCTGCCTCTCACACACCATTAGTCCCACACAAACAGGTGGCTCTAGACTCCAAAAAATGGTAAAAAAATCTTCCCAGTGAATTGCCACCAATCACAGCACACACCAGCAGGAGGAAAGCAGGAGAAGCAGTTACTCTGGGCTCGTGTGGTATCACACAGCATTCCCATACCCCCTCTGTGCAGCCAGCACCCACCTGCAGGCACGATCAGGAGAATTAAGAATTTCATAGTAGAATACAGAGAAGTTGAGCGCGAGTCCTAAGCGGATGGGATGTGTTGGTGGGAGTTCTGTCATTGCAATGTCACTAGCAGCTTTGTAAGCCACCAAGCTGTTCTCTGCAGCCTCCTTCCTGTCATTTCCTGTGGCAAACTCAGCCAGATACCTATGGTAGTCCCCCTTCCTGAGAACAGAAACAGCAGCAAGTCAGTAACCCTTGTTTGCCCACCAGCCATTACATTAAAAGCTTAAATTAAAGTGTGTTCAGATATTCACACACCAAGCACTCAGTTACTGTCTACAAAACACTGCACCAGGAGCTGCGGGGATTTTAAATCATCACTACAGGACACACCTTTTCTTCTCTTTATAAATGTTCAGCTGATGCAAAATAGAAAACCCCAAGCAGGGATGTGATTTCTACATCAGCAATTCAATTAAAACTGCTGTTTCTTACATAAGAGCTGCACAACAGAGTATTTTAAGATTTCTGTCTCTGTTTCAGGCCTGTCCTCTAAAAAAGGTACTCACATTTTGTAATAGAAAACCTTGGACTCGCCAGTGTTAGCTGCTGGAATGAGGTGTTTGTCCAGTACATCCAGAATGTCACAACAGATTAACTTCAGTTCAGTCTCAACCTAGTAAAGAAAAATAAAAATATAACAAAAAATTAGAAGAGGGGGCGGAGTGAGCACTTAAGCCTAAAAGCTTTCAAAAGTACCCAAATATCAAACAGGTAACATCATGACATTTCAAAGAGGGTTAAGACAGAAGAAATATAAATAAAATGCAGCTGCTCCACAGGTGCATTAAGCAAAACAGTTCTGCACATTCAGCTGGCACACACAAGGGGCAGGGACTGATGGATGATGAAATGGGGAGCTGAACAGTGGAACTGTGAATTCCTTGGGAGACATCTTGCTAGACCATTGCATTAAGTCTGTCTGAGGGTGCAATTCCTTACTGCAAGGCTTGCACAACTCAATTCCTTCCATTTTTGATCCCAGAAGGCTGCCCTAGAAGTGGCAACAGCAAAGGGGACAATTTGAAGGTAATTAACCTGAATCAGCTCAGCTCCATCATACCCCAGAGTTAAATGGCACCTTCACAACAGGTTCCAGTGAGTCCTTGGAGGCAAAGCTCCAAAACTAGAGCCTTAAGACAAAAATCATGGAGTATCAGAACAGAATCAAGATGTGCCACACAGCCAAAGGTCAGGGACAAGATGAAAACAAGCTCCAGAAGTAGGTGAAAAACACAAAGCACAGCAACTCAGTGAAAAAGCAGAAATCATCAACACTGACAGTGAAATCTGTGGCCAAAAATACAGTATATAAAGCCTTATTTAAAAACAGATACTGGATCTGAATAGTCTGAACTGACAACAGTCACATGAACCTTCATTTTCTCCAGTTCTAAACATAAAGCAAGGCCTATGAGGTCAGGGTTTCCCACAGAGAGTTTCACACCTACAAGCAAAGAAACTGAGCACCCCCAGAAAAGCTGAAACCCCTCCTGTGACACCAACACTGCCCAGAGCAGAGGGGCTCTGAGCCCCCGGCTCAGCCCAGCAGGAGAGGCTGGTTCAATGCACACAGTCACCCATCCACTGCTGCTTTTCCATCATTTCACAGCAACTTTCACAGCTACAGCTGAAGAGAACTCTGGCTCAAGCTGATTTCACAGAAAGGAGAGATTTCAAGCAAATGCATTAAAGAAATGACCAGGAACTGCAAGTCTTGGATCACAGGAGCAGCCCCACTCAGTCCATCATCCCTTCCTATCCTCCCTCCCAAGCATTTCCTTTCCTTCTTCCTTTAAGCATTTTCCTTGCCTTGTAATCCTTTTATCACACAGAGCTCCCAAACTATCTGGGTTTGTAAGCACAGCAGTTATACCCAAGAGGTGTTCAAATTACAGCTCCAAAATAAATAATAAACTGCCACATACACACACATACTGACTTGTACAAAGTAACAGATTTCCAAAAGTTGCTTTAGGTAAATTAACTGTCAGCAAATTTCATGGACAAATGTCAGGATGCCCTGACATTCACAGGAAGAATAAGATGCTGTACTTAATTATGTGACAAATGCTTAAGAAAGGTGCTGAAATATGGTCACTTGAGATTATCTACTTCATATATTCTTGGGCTACAAAAGCTATAAAACCTTTGGCCAGCAGTCAGTTCCTGCAAACTTCTTTCCTCTTGATCCTCTTTTTCAATGACTTCTTTTGCAGAGAGATCTTCAGCAAAACTGCAAAGAATTAAATCAGTTTCTAATCCTCTTTAGTTAAATAACCATACATGTACAAACTTCTATTTCATCTCAGACAGACCTTTTCCAGCTTTGCTTAAAGGATCAGTCACAGTTATCAGAGATCAGCTGCTGTCCAGGGCAATGGAAATGTCCTGAGCAAGCTTAGTTTAAAAAGATTTAATATAAATCAAGGTGATTAAAGAGTAAAACAAATAAACAAAAACCCCACAACAGAACTCAAAGCTCTTGTACAAAAAGGATCAGTTCCAGACAGAGTGGCTCAGTGAGCACTCTCTAAGAAGGGGGGATGGAGGACAGCCTGGCAGCTGCCCCAAACAGAGCCCAGGCTGGAAGTCAGAGCCCTGGAAACACAAATTCCTGTGCCACATCTGCAGAGCAGGAAGGGGAAGGACAATCCCTGAGCTATGGTGTGGAATGATCTGGGTAAACTGCAAGGGAGGGACTGCACTGTGCCAGCCACACCCCAGTGCAGCCTCTCCAGGATGAGGGGCACGAGCCTCAGTGTGCTCTCATCAGATGCAGCCAGATGAGAAATTCAGGGGCTTTTGTGGATCCAAATGGCCACAGGAGCCAGGAGAGCAGCCTGTGTACAAAGGAAGCACGTAAGTGGCATTTTCCCTCATGGCTATGGATGTGCTTGGCTCCATTCAGCTGAAGTGCCTTGGGAGGAGGCACAGTCTGGTGTCTCTCCTCTCCCACTACTGCCCAGGAGCACACCTGAGCCAAGGCCAGCCCAGCCCTGCCCACTCAGCAGCACCATCCCTGGAGCTCTGCCCCAGGTCACAGTGGCCACCACCTCAAACACCTCAATGTGAGCCACGAGCTGAATTACAGTAAATACTGACATACACCCAACCCAACAAAGAGTTACTTTCAAAAAACCACTACAGAAACCTTCAATTCCTACTGCAGCAGCACTCTCCAGCTGAGCAAGGTCACAGCTGCTTCTGGTAGATGAGAAATGTGTCTTTTAGAGATGCTGCTTCTCTCCAACTCCTCAGTGCTTTAAACTTGGCCTTTTCGGCCCCCAAACGTGGTTTGGGGGCTGGGGGGGAAGGTTTGGTTGGTTGGGGTGTTTTTCCCTTCTTCAGAGCCTTTCAAGTCTGAAAAAGTTTTCCCAGCAATGAACTTACTCTGGAAACTGCTCCAAGAGGCAGAATTTGTTGCCAAGGGAATCACAGTGAGCAGAATTCTGCTGGAAGCTCTTTCTTCAGGGCAGCACTGAGCACCACAGGGCAGGAGTGCCACTCTGAGCAGTGACAGTGAGCAGCAGCATCCAAAGCTGGGCCATGTTCCTGCCTGCTCCCAGGCCACCCTGCCAAGCCCCTCACACACTCAGAGCAGATGCCAACCCATATTAAGTCTCCCAGCAGGCACTAAGAGGATCTGGCTTTCAGCTACAGATGATGCTCAGGAAGCTCTTGCAGGAGTCCCTGTGGAGCTGGGCAGACACAGCCACCCTTCCTCCAGTGTGGAACCAGTGAGTTCAGTGCACTGCTCCTCCTGTGCAGCTCTGGAAGCTGCTCCCTCGGAGGATTTCACAGCTCAGCACCCTGTGGCCATGACACTGACTTCAGGTGGCCTCTCCATCTCTTCAGCCACCTCAAGCACTATAAACCTGCACTGCTTGCAGCCCAGTCCATCCAAATGGCACACATCCTTTCCAAAAAGAGATGCAGAATAAAGGCTATTTCTAGAGTCCTTTCAAAACCAGGAGAGAAGTCTTTTCATCATCAAAGGATCTTTGGCAGAAGATGACAACCACCCACAAAACCATGTGCAAAAGAATCTGGAAACACACAATGTAAAACAAATTTAATCACTGGACAGCTGTTGTCTTGTTTTCTATGTTCTTTTAGGAAACACCCATCAAGAAAAGGTTATTTGGGACTGTATGTAACTGGCAGAGTCTCATCCCATCAGCATGCCAGCATAAAATTAGAAACTCCCAACTTTAACAATTCCATGGAGCAACAGAAACCCTGTGAGTCAACAGAAAGTAGACAGAACCATTCCTGGGAGATTTCCAAGCCAGGATCATTTCCATTGCTGGTATATGAATCAGTGCCAGGTGATAGAACAGACTCCAGTGTTTCTCTGGAAGTGAAGATGTGAACCATGTGAAGGCACTCGTCCTCAAATGATGGAGATGAAGTCTCTGCAGAAATGTGTGGGATTTAAATAGTATGGGAGGCTGCCTGCTCTGTGCTAAACCATCATTTAGGGCAGGGGGAACAACAGCTCACTGAGAGCTGGAGCTTTCATCAGCCCTTACCAATGGAAGTCAGAGCTTGCTCCAAGTTCTCCATTTTAGGTAAAGCTGCACACACTGACTAAGTCAGCATGAAGTTATGTGGATCAATTTTCCCCTCTCTTCAGGGAGAGAAAACAGCAAGGCCCTGGAGGTTGCTACACACACAAGTTTCACAGCTGGGATGACCAGGACATGAGTGACAGGAGCCAAGGAGAGCCTGAAGAACTCCCCCCATGGACATTTCAAGTGTTAAGGTTTTGAACTCTCTAGGACAGAGAACTGGAATCCCAGAAAGTGTCACTGTATGATCCAAAGCAACTTCTATAGGAAGTGGAAGTTCAACAGCCAAGCACCTCCTCTAACAGGGTTAATTTAAAAAAGAAGTTGCTTGGGGTCAGTGAGGTTGGAGGGGAAGAATGAGGCCTCCTGAGCAGGTGGAGCCTCCCACCTGAGCAAGCAGGGAAGTGCCAGTGCAGCTCAAATGCTTGGCAGAGCTGCTGGTGCACCGAGGGAAGAGCCCTCCCTGTCCTGAGGGTTTACACAGCAACACCACAGCTCTCCCCTCCACCAGGGCATTCATTCTCCACACAAGGAACAGGCTCCAGCCTGCCAAGGCTGCCACCCTACTCCAGGTCAGCAGAGCACAGGCAATCTGGAACAGCAGGGCACTTGATGGCAAGGGCACCAGAACTAAAGAAATGGCATTTTGCTGTAACACCAACTCCATCTTACCATTTGCCGATATTCCCGAATCATTTTTAATTTGTCTTCTCCACCTTTGTTTTCTTCTTTCTGTTCAATGCTGCTGATTATTCTCCAGGAAGCTCTCCTGGCTCCAATCACATTTTTATATGCAACAGAAAGCAGGTTTCTTTCTTCCACTGTCAACTCCACATCCATTCCAGCCACCTTCTTCATTGATTCAACCATTTCTAGGAGGAAAAGGTCAGGCAATTATTCTCACACCTGAAGCACCTTTCAAATCATTCAGTACAAGCTGTACATTAATGAGAACTTGGGAAATTAATTAGACTCCCTCCTCCTTTAATCCAGCTACTCCTCACTTTTACCCTGGAGTGTTCCAAACAAATCAATCAGCACATCCACAAAGGAAGTATCTGATATTCATCTGGTATTTCACAAGGGTTACAGAAATTAATAACAGTTATCAGCACAATCCTACAGGAGTGTTTGTTCTCCAGAGTGCTCTGGAAAAAGCAGAGAACAGTGAGAAAAGGTGAGTAAATGTGATCTGGCTCTTGGCACAAACAGGATAAATCTGAGGAATTAGAGGATGCTCCACTGATTTTCCAACTGCAATACAATGTAATGTGGTAATTAACAAAAATATAAAATCCAGATTTGAAAATATGTAGAGATGTATGAGTACTGTCACTAGGAAAGTGAGTCAAAGCTGCAAGATGAACCTCCTAAGGAAAAATGTGGTGCTTGGAGTGGTAACAAAGAAGTCATCTTGAATGTACCCACAGCAACCACATGTAGCCCTGCCAAGCAGCCATTCACACTGAAAAGTAACAGAAAAAATATGAATTAATATATATTTGTATTTTAAGCCTGTTGAAAAGTATTTCTAAACCTGAGGTTAAAACAATCAATACCAAAACCAAAACCAGCTTTCCTACACTCCAGTGGAAGCAAAGACTGAGCCACTTAAGGAAGGCTGGAACCCTTTCATTACCTAACCACACTGAGATTGCTCAAGACACATTAGAAGAACACTGTTAAATACACAAATGAAGCTTAACTTTCATTTTTTGCCCTCAGATGTCAAAATCACCACCTGAACAGGCATAAGCCACTGCAGCAATGGAGACTGTAGGCTGATAACACTGTTATCAGTCTCCAACAGGTCTCCATATGTGGAGGACAACACTTCATGGTGGCTCTGCTTTTATCAGCAGATTTTGCTTCTCCAAATCACAGAAAGTAACAAAAAAAATCCACCAAGGATTTGATAAAATTTGTTGAAAACACCACCCTGCAATTGCAAAATGGTGAGAAGAATCTGAGGGCTGCTCCAGAACACTCCACGTTCACACAATTAATATTAATATAAACATAAGTAATTGATGCCAGTTAGGCTACAGGCAATATAATACAGCTACAATTTGCTACTTAAATAAAGCAAGTACTGTGATTTCTTCTCTGAAGGATGACCCCACCATCCCATTCATACAAAGAATCTACTTAAAAGCTGTGAATTTTTTAAATTATGCAAATTAAACCATCTCATATTTTGAAGCTTAGTAAACAACAGAGCTATGCTCAGATTAAGATGTCTGACAGTTCTTGGGGACAAAAATGACAATCAGGAATTGAGACTGGCAGTCTTCATGATCTGGGTATCTTTGTCAAACTCCAGCAAAAAATGCAGGTCTTGTTTTCAATCCTAATATTTACTGCCTTCAGAGAAGCAACCCAGAGGTTACAGAAGATGCTGCCTTTTCTTTAAAGGGTTTCTATAATCGTGCTCTATCCACTGGGATTAAATACACAGCACTGCAGTCATACTCCTGGATGTACACAAAGCTTTCATAGAAACCTGCCTCTTCATGAAGACAACAGAAATCTATTCACACTTATCCCATATAACAATGATATACTTTGAATAATGAGTGCACAAGTGTGGAGGTTGAGGAACATGGACAGCAACAGCTTCCAAGATCTTCTGCCCTGTGTCAGGAAACTGCAACAACTGGGCCAAAAAGGGCACATTTTATCACCTGTTCTACAGGTTTCCTTCACAACCTTTTCCCTAGAAGCACATTTGTGTAGTGTGAAAATGTGAAATAAAAAACTATACACAAGGCTTGCTGTTCCCTGTAAATGAGGAGCTGTTTTCAGTGTACATTCAAACACATCATTACCAATTTAATAAATTGCTTGGCTTCTGCAGGATTTTATCTATCTATTACCAGTCTGAAGATCTACAAGCTCTTGAAACAGAGGTTAAACCCAATTTAGCTGAGCAATAGCTGGTCCAAAGCCAAAGCCCTGCTCTAGAAGGAGCTCCTGTGTCAGTGTTTCAGTCTGGTGGCAAAGGAGGTCATTACCCACCCTCCTGCAGAGCCACAGCAACGAGGGAGCCAAAGGAAAACAGGCTCACAACTACTCCTTATCAGTAAACAGCCCTTATCACCCCAACATTTTATGACTGAGTTGTTAGTAAGTTAAACAGACCCCCTGACAGTGACAGGCCCTGGGAACAGGATGCTGGGGGATGGGGAGCACCTCAGGTTCCTCCATTTGCTGTGAGGCACAAAGCCCTGAGCTGCAGCACCCTCACACTGGGTACAACCTCCCAACACCTACAACAGGAACTGAAAGCTCTCCAGAAAATCTTCATTTTGTCACTAGGTAACCACACAACCACAGATCAGAATCCCACCCATAAACAACTGTCCCACCCAAAGAGAGAACATTTATCAGTCTTTATCAGTCTACCCACAAAGCTGTTGGATAAAATGGTTTCTAGTTTAGTAAAGAGCCCAATTTTACTTAAAAGTACAAAAATCTGGGCTGATATTTCAACAAGACAAAATATTATGCACATACCTGGGTCTTCCATGGTAAAGCCATAATCCAGCCCTGAAAATTTAAACCTCATGAAAAATCTTAAGAACACAGGCAGTACAAAAGCAAGGGGACAGCCTATCTGTATCTCCTCCAACAGAAAACAAAAATAAAGTCACCTGCACCGGCACCAGAGCAAATTATTTTTTATTTTAAGTGCAGTTTTACCTATCTGGCAGTTTCCACAAGGAGGTGAAAAGCTCAGTCAGAGACTATTCAAGACAAAATACAAGTCTGAGATTACATTTCATTACCAAGGATTACTGCAGGAATGACAACTCACTGCATACAAAATCCAGAGATGCTTGCAGTGCATTATGGAAAAAGCAGTGTTATGCACGTTCAGAGACACAGACTGCATTGAAGTGGTTAAGTTCCAGCCTCTCAGGTGATTGTGCTGTCACTTCTTATGCTACTGTCAGCTCATGCCACCATCAGAGCAGGAGATCCCAAAAATGTAAATTGTGGAAGGAGAGGGGAATATTCTGGAGAATGACATGCTTGTCCTAGATTTAGATCCTTCCCCAAGCACCTGCTGCTGGTTAAGAAACACCACAGAGACACTGCCTGATCAGGTCTGTATATTTTTATGGAAAAGCTGTCTCCAAACAACTGCCTAAGATACTACAGAACTGTCATGATGGCCAGGTCATTTTTCAGGTTCCTATATTCTACTACTATGATTAAAATGCTGGCTCCCCACTGCAAACCCTGCTGAGTCACCTCCAAAGCCTGGAAAGCACAAAGGGCTGGGACAGAGGTGGCCACCTACAAAAGGTTTGTGAACAGCAAGGTGCAAGGCTTGGGATTGGGGTTTAAAGTGAAAGACAAAGAATAAGCCTTACTCTAAGCTAAAGAGTCATGGGGAAGTTTAATCTTTTCTACTGCCCTTATCTAAGGGCAATAAAGCAAACCAGGATCTTTGAGCTTCCAAGCTGCTGCCCAGTACCTACTTCAGCATTTTGGGAGCAAAAAGCTGCAAGTGAGCATCCTGTGAGCTGGCAGGAGGCGGAGGACACAGGAGAAAAAACAAATCTTCCCTTGTGTCCACCACAGGTGATCACAGACCATAAACAGTACTCAAAGAGTCAGTACGGGTGTTAGCCTTGTACTTGTTCATTCTTGCCATGAACAAAAGATGATCAGGAACAAGTCACAGGAACTTCAAGTGTCTGACCCTCAACCTGTTGTGCATAACCTCCAGTCAGGGCTTTACCAGCTGCCAACACAAAGGGGTTTACACTGGTCATTTCAGAAGGGTTCCAGCAGACACTCAGGGGGACCTACAACACCATGAACCTAATACTCACTAGGGGTCAAGTTAATGGGAATTACACTTAAAAAAACCCTGGAATAAGTGGGTATAGGCATAATCACTATACTGTAGAGCGTGGCCTTCCATCATGCCTCACAAATTTACTGGAATGCTTTGAACAAGTGAACCACGTGGACAAGGAGACAACTGGAATGGTCTACCTGGATTTCCCAAAGGCATTTGACAAGGTGCCTCACCCAAGGTTCTTTAAGGAACTCAAGTGCCATGGGATAGGAAGGAAAGCCCTCACATGCATAAACACTTGGCTGAAAGACAGGAAACAGGGCATGAATATGAGACTCAAGTGTTGAGAACAGAGAAAGCCCACCAGTGGAATCCCAAGGGATCTGGGCTGGAAGCAGGCTGCCATTTCTGAGGGACACACAGAAACAGGAGCAAGTAACAAGTACTAACTTAGTAGCAGCAAACTCCTCGGAACAAACATGAGAAGAACTGAAGAAATAGGGGCCAGTGGGTTTTCTGCAGTAAGAGATGAATGTAAGTGTGCAGATTAATGCCACAGGCTGCACTTCCCACAGCTACAGACCCAGCATCAGTGGGCACCACCCTTCTCACTACACTGATGCTCCAAACTCAACCAAGTGGAGGCTCAGCTCCTCTTCCCATCCATCAGGAACTCCTCTGAACACACCATGACACTGCCTGCAGGAGGTTTTTCTGTTCTCTTAGGGAACCCTGTGTTTGGCATCCAGAGATGGCTGAACCCATCCCTATTGATTCCCTCCTGCCAGCTCAACACCCCTCTGACCTCTCAACTGCCTCATTCAGGTCACCAGCTCAGACAACTACTCACAGGGGAAAAAAATTAATCCTGCTTTTTATTTAGAGAACTCAACTGCTTCTAAGGGTCAGACCAGAATTCAAGTACAAATGAGAAGCATTCCTTATCACATAAAAGAACCTAACAGGTGGATTCCCAGTTAAAACAACCAACAGGCAGAGGAGGAAAAAAACCCCAAATAATATCCAGCCTGCACAGTGGCTTGATGATGATTTGTGGACAAAGCAGAGGGTTATATTCCTATTCCTTGTGTAAGGTTTGTAACAGCTGGTGCAGTCAAAACCCTTCCAAACCTGGCAGCATGACTCTGCAATAAACAGTCCTGATCTTTACACACATGGAGGAACACAGGTTAGGTCCAAGTTATCCTAGCAACAGTGGGATTTTCTGTGTGATCAATTGTATGGTCTACCACAAGTCCTTCTTGCAACAAGAACATTTTTAAATCATTCCTCTAATCTCTTCAAGCTGTGGACATTTACTTTTCCAAATCAAGAGGATTTCCCCACTATTTCTAACAAACATTTCAGTTTGAAAGCAAACATCTTAAGCCTGGGCCTGGTCATAAATCTCTCCCTTTACTGAGATCTGCTGCTGAGCAACCCTCTAATACTGGAAACCAGTTCAGCTTCTGGGCTCCTTGCAGAGGACCTCACCATGCAACTGCAGAATTCTGTCTCCTTTGTCTGCTCCTGGTACCTCGGGACATTCAAGAAGGCCATTACAGACAAAGGCCCTCTCTCACACAACTGCTCACAATCACAAGTCATTTATGTCCCAGCATGTACAACTCCCACTTAAAGAAATGTACAGTCTTACTCCTTTAGCACTGTCTTGCCCATATTTTAACTCTTGGTTTCCTACAATTCTCAGGGATATGCTGAGATTTTTCTGCCTTTTACCTCAGAGACAGCAGTCACACCCCACATCACTACAGCAGTAAGAGCTTTCACAGGGTAAGTGGTCACCATTAATGGGGAGAGGAACCCAAAAAGCTGAAGTGTGCTTGACATCTGTTTGAAAGAGACCAATCTCTGCAAACCAAAATTAATATGCAACTTGAATTCTAATTTGTGACTTATTGATTCCTCATTAGGCTCTAAGCTGAAGACCTGTTACTAGGAGACAGATCTTCCTAAAAAGGGTTCAAATCTTGAACTGAACCACTGCTGCACACATTCCTGCCTGTGATAAAGACACATTTCTAGAGACAAAGGAGCCAGGCAGGAGACCTGTCATGGGTGGGCTGGGCTTTCCTTACCTGTACCTTGACCTATTCTCTGGTTCTGAGGGGAAACCCCACCTATTTCACCTCACCCCAGTGATGCACTCTGAAGTATCTGCTCACAGACTGCCTTGAGCCACAGCATGTTCCTCACCTGAAACAAAGATGATCCCAGCTTCCACAAAGAGGGATTGGTTTCAATATTCAACTGCAGTCTACAGGAATCCTCTACATCCTCTTGATATAAAGAGTTCCACAAGATCTCTTACTCCAATTGTTCTCCAAAAAAGGAGTGCATTTAGTTCTATATTATTCTACCAGTAAGGAGTAGCAGGGAGTGAGATTTCTCTTACCAAGCTTCCTGTACTGCCACTAAGCTTCCTGGCATTTTGTGATTTGCCATAACATGCCTAAGCAGATCTGTGGAGATAGTCAGACACCCAAATCTCTTAATATATCTCTGGAGATCAGGGTTTAAGTGCTACTTACACTGCCAAAGTACCTAGAAAGTTGTCCTCTTAATCTGGGCCACCATCCTGAGGACAGTACAGCCACAGGACTGGATTCCCAACCGTTCACAAATGCAGCTCCCAAGACTTCAGAAATTCCCTAAGTGGGTCAGGTAAGTAACACCAAAGAAGCCACAGTTGGATGCCCACCATAAGGGCTGCTATAAATGCCATGAGCCATACATAAATAGCAACCCACCATTCTTCCAGTCTCCAGGAGAAAGATGGGACAGACATTTACACTTATTCTAATGTTAAACACAAAAAGATTTGTCAAACTCACATTTGAATAACCCAAGGGACTTGTATTCCAATGTATCTGTAGCCAGTACTTACCATCACCCCATTTTACATGTGCCCATTAATAACTGTGGTCTTAAAATTGTGCACCCCAAAGATCAAACTGAGGAGCAAAATTAGGATTAGCTTGCTCTTTCCTCATACTGCTTCTCAAATCACTTTGTTCACAGAATTATTCAGCAGTCTCAGCTATGATCTTGGTAGAACTGCATTATTTCACATTACCAAGAACAAATTATGCCAATCATTTTTAATTGTTTCAGCTGAACAGGAACAGAGAATTAAATGATAAAACAGTATCTACAGTACATTTTCTTCCAGGCCATGGACACGAGGGAAGTGAAGATGCATTTAGAGCAGCTGGCAGAATTAGAGGGTGCATCTTAAATTATGTTGGCCCAACCTGATTCCTCAAACCTCTGAAGTCCAAAGCCCAGAGCACTGATTTAAACAAGACAACCTTAACTTCAGTGCTTCCTCCTAAATTGTAACCAGTCTCATGCCCATTCAGAAGCAATAGAGCACAACAAGTCTGCTACATTCTGCTCTGGGCAGCTTGTTTAGCAAACATTCATGGTACTGGGAGAACCAAAAGTCCACCCAGGGAAATGCTGCACCAAGGCAATAATCCTTCCCAATCAATTTTTATCAGTTGACAGGAAGTTTGCACTGCAGATCTGTGCCATGGGGTAGAGTCCTATTACCTTCTAACAAAGTGATTTACTGTTGACTTCAGAAAACCCCAGAAAGACAGTCATGCCTCAAGAGCTCCCAAGGATGATGATTCCTCCAGGATGTTGGGTTTCCACTCGAGCCAAAGCCAACTGCTTTCAGTGGCACTGACTCATCCATACCAGGTGGAGAACCCTTCCCTCCTCAACACACGTTCTGTGGAATATGGATGTGTTCCTCTGCCCAAGGTAATTATGGTACCCCAATACCTGGTTTCTGGGCCATTTCCTCTCTCTAAGTGCTTCAGTTATTGCAGAGACTGCCTTACTGCTTTCCTTCAGTGGTACTATGAATTCTAAACTATTTTCCCATCAGAACTCTAAATGAATGGAGTTTTATTTAGGCCTTCTTTTTGTTTTAGTTTCTCTTTTTTTTCTGCAAAAACGTGTATTTTTCAGATTTTCTGCAATGGTGCCATCAGATGGTTTTTGCCATCAGATGTTTTTTAAGCACAACTCAGTAAAAACGTGTCATTTGGTGAGAACTTGGTCATGTTGTCTATAAAAATTTAGGAACAGAAAATATTTGGAGTGTCTTCTTACCTCTCTAAATGAGGCGTTACTGCATTCACACATTCCACTTACATACATTTATTTCACTTCAAATGAGTAATCACAGCTCTCAGGGCAAAGTAACAGTCTCAGAAGAGTCGAGAAAATTAAAGGCCCTTTCTATCATATGCAGGGGAACCATGTTTAAAAGGAACAGTTGCAAGACAGACATTTTTGGGGCAAGAGACACCACCCAGGGTTGCCAGTTCCTCCCCTCTACCCCTTTTCCCCCAGATATTAAATCATCGCGGATATTAAATGATCAGGGATAGCACAAAAACTTAAAGGGGAAAAAGGATGAAAAGAAAACGCTGGGAAAGTGAAACTACCTGTAATAATTCCTACCACATAATGAAAGCATATGCGTTTTCTTTAGGCAGTGAATCATGTACTTGCTCCCTGCAGGGTGAGAACTCGCTCTCTCTGGCTTTGCCAGGGGCAGCAGGATCTCCAGCCGGGGGTAGAGGCAGAGAAAGAAGCGCAGCCCCGTCCCCGGGGACCCCCACGAGCACGGCCAGTGAGGGGCCGAGGGCCGGGCCCCCCCTCCGAGCGCTCGGCATGGGCGTTGTCTGCGGCGAGCCGCCCTCGCAGCGCTCCGCCCGGCCGGGGGAGCGCGGGGCCGGGCCCGGCCGGACCTCGCGGCGCCGTGAGGGGCAGCGGGGGTCTCTTTGTGGGGCTCCCCGAGGCGGGGGCGGCTCCCCTGCCCCCCCCCTCCAGGACTCGCCCTTCGCGGCCGCCATTTTATTCCCGGCTCCTGCCGCCACCGCCCCCCGCCCCGGGCCCCGCCCCGGCCCGAGACACCCCCTCGCCCGGGCCCCCCATCCCCGCTTCCAGCGGCCCCTCAGGGCGCTCCCCGTCGCCATTTTGTGTGCGCCCCCTCCTCCGCCCCTGCCCCCCTCCCCCGCCCAGCCGCCATTTTGTGGCCGCTCCCTCCCTCCCTCCCTCTCCCCTCGGCCGTGCACGGCCTCCCGAGCCCGCGCGCTCACCATCGTAGCGCTCAGCCTGCTCAGCCAACTTGGCCTGATAGACGAGGTCCTCCCGATCGTCCATGTCCTACGGGCGGGGCGGCGGCGGGGACTGCGCGGGGCGGATGGCAGCCGATGGGTCCGGGGGGCTCTGCAGCTACCAGCTCGCTGCTCTCCGGGCAAATATGGCGGCAGCGCCTCCTCCCGCTGCATCCGGGCACTCCCGCTGGCGCGCGCATGCGCCCCGCCGCCTCCCATGGCAACGGCGGCTCCCTGGCAACGAGCGGGGGGCGGGGTGAGGCGGCGTGAGGGGTGAGGCAGCATGAGGGGTGTGAGGAGGGGTGAGGAATAAAGGGAATGGAGCGGTGTGAGGGGTGTGAGGAGGGGTGAGGAATAAAGGGAATGGGGCGGTGTGAGGAGGGGTGAGGAATAAAGGGAATGGGGCGGTGTGAGGAAGGGTGAGGAATAAAGGGAATGGGGCGGTGTGAGGAAGGGTGAGGAATAAAGGGAATGGGTGGTGTGAGGAAGGGTGAGGAATAAAGGGAATGGGGTGGTGTGAGGAAGGGTGAGGAATAAAGGGAATGGGGCGGTGTGAGGGATCAAGCAGGATGAGACGGTGTGAGGGGTGAGGCGAAATGAGGGGTGAGGCGGGATGGATGAAGCGGTCTGAGGGGTGAGGCGAGATGAGAGATAAAGCGGGATGAGGCGGGACGAGGGATGAAGCGGCGTGAGGGTGAGGCAGGAAGGATGAAGCGGCGTGAGGGTGAGGCAGGATGAGGGATAAAGCGGAATGAGGCGGTGTTGTCGGTGTGAGGGCTGAGGCGGGATGGATGAAGCAGTCTGAGGGGTGAGGTGGGATGAGGAATAACGCGGGGTGAAGGATGAGGCGGCCCGGCAATGGCAGGGATGGATCCGCCGTTCCCCCGCCCGGCTCTGGCGGGGCCGTGACCGGGATGTGGCTGTGGGCGAGCGGGGGGCAGCGGCCCCGGCCGCCGGTGGCGTTTCCCTCAGTGCGGCTCCATCTCTCCGTGTTTGTGCTGCCCTCAGACGCTGACAGCGCTGTTTGTGTTACCCTCTCTCGAAATTTGGGTACAAATCACCGCGTGTGCCCCACATGGAAGGGTGGATCTCTGACCGAAAGGCAGACGGTCAGATACAGGTTTCTGCGGCCTCTCCAGGGTGTTTGCTCTAAGTATCACCTCCAGTGCATAGCACCTGGTAATTGCACACTTTCAAGAGGCTAGAAAATCTAGAAAGTAAAATTGAATGTTTCACGAGTTCCTCACACAGTACTTCTGAAAAACAAAAGGAGCATTCACTTCAATAACTGAGATAATGCCTCGATTTCTGACATCAGAATGGTTTTAGAAAACTAAAAGGCATGATGTATGGCTGGCATGAACGTAATCAAAGATCCCCATCCCTGGGAGTGTTCAAGGTCAGGTTGGATGGGGCTTGGAGCAACCTGATCTCATGTCCCTGCCCATGGCAGAGGAATTGGAATGAGTTTTAAGGTCCCTTCCAACCCAAACCATTCCACGATTCTGTGATTTGCTCAGGGCAGCTGTGAATGAAGTCTTGTCTCTTTTCCCAGTGTCTCCCTGGAAGTGCAGACCACAGATGCTCTCCCATCCCCTCACTGACAGAGGTGCACAGAGACCTTTGCAAGTTTTGACAGCAGAGACAGAGCTGGCCCTGGCACCTCCTGGACACAAAGTCAGGTATCCCCATTTATTGTATTGTGCCTACTGAAATGGGCTCCTGATGGGTGACTGAGGGCACACACCTTGAACACCACTCAAAGCACATTTTTTCAGTAGTTTATTAGTGGCCTGACTTATTTTTTTCAGTTGATGAACAAGAGTTTTAGGGTCTGCAAGATCAACATAACCTTATGCTTTTCTTATAAATAAATCTAAAAACTTGACAGAATTATTTTTATATCACTTGCTCAGAAAATCAATGCTCTGTTTTCAAGGGATATTTAGGCCCTCTTTTTCACAGATCAGGATAATCTAATCAGGATTTTTTAAAAGCAAAGACATCAGTGACTAAGGTCACTGAAAATTAGGTGTCAAGTCCAGAAAAAAAAAATTGCTGTTTTTGATTTATTTGAAGTAAGATTAGAAAATGCTGATTTTGCTGAAATTGGGAATCATTGTAAACCTTTACTTCTGAATTGATGGTAAATATGTGATACAAAGTTTGGCACTTAAAAGGTCCCAGTAGTGCACAGTCACTACCTCTGTGTAAATTTTTAAGACTTGCAAATCACTTCTGCACTCTCTTGACCATAAAAGTCTATTTTCCAGCAGAGACTTGGGGAGCTGTGCACAATAAATTAGATTTGGATCAATATAGGAATTTTTCTGTCATCCTCGTGTTCAGCAGGCACTCAGGTTGCAGGGTGTTCATAATATCAATAAATCAGGACACTTCAAGCAGATTTAATTGCCAGAAGTGAGGTGCATTCTTGGTACCCTTGCTAAATAATAGCTTATTGTCTAAATACTTGCAATTCTTTTGAATGCACTCGTTACAGATGGCATTCAGATATTTGGAAATTGGTCAGGGATTTGGCAAAGCATGAGGAATAAACAGCCTAATCCAAGGAAATACAGCACAATTTGCTGATGCAATCCTTGCTTGCCCTTTGCCCCCCTGAACTTTCACATTAATTCATTCCACCACTGCTGCAGCCAAACCCCACAGCTGAAAGGAGAGGGAATGGAAAAGGAAAAGCAGTTTTGTGCTTGAGCCCTGTGCTCCATCAGCTCAGGGAGCTCAAGGTGAAGCAGGAGGGGATGGCTGGCAGGGCCCTGGGGAAGGGCAGGCACAGCCTCTTCCTTTTGGCTGCAGGGAGCTCTGAAATTCTCTCAGCTCATCTCATTAAAAGGCACCTTTGCAGTGGGTAAGCACTGGAGCAAAGCTGGGGGCTTCTACCTGTGAAAGATTGAGGGTTTTTTCCATCTGGAGCTGATGGAATCATCTTTGCTGTGTGGAGACACACCAAGATTCTTATCCCTGGGGCCTAAGGGCCACCGTCCCCTGGCAGTTTTGAAGGAATAGTGTGGCAAAAGCAGCTTTAATGCAGATTGACATTACAAACATTGCTCCCCATGGGATTCTGATCCTGATTTTCTGTCCTTCAGCCCTTGACAGCACCTGCACACCCTGGCCTTTCACTGAGTTAGTGCTCTCACACCACCACACATAAAACCAGCTCTTCTGAACCATTTGTAGACTCCTGCAGGAGATTTTGCTGGTATTCGCTTGTGTAACTTTGTTTTCACTGGTATTTCTAAGAATATATAAACAGCTTTTGATCTTCCCAAACTTCCCATCCAAACAATCCCCAGACTCTTCCCTGACACACTTGCTCAGGTAGAATTGAGAGCAAGAGCTACAAAATCTCATCTTAATATTCCTCACAAGTTTGGTTTTTTTAATGAGAATATACATTTCCCCCAACCCCTTGACTCATTTAATTACAGAAAGTCACCTTCTTTTAGAAAAAGCCATATTTTATTGTTTGATAAGTTAATTTAGTTACCTTGGTTTGTCTTATTTCTCTAGTGCTGTGTTTAATGATTTTCATACTAACATGGCCAATTAAAAATGGCCACACCCCCTCTATTTTTAATAATTACATGCAAGTACTCCAAGAACTGATTGAGAATGACTGAGTCAAAGTTTTGGCTATACTTTTATTTACTTCACGTACTATGAACATATACATTACATGCTACAAAAAAATAAAAAAGGACTTTAACTGTCAAGAAAGTGGATAGTGTTATAATACAATGGCACATGTTCATATTTTTCTCCAAACAGGTTTGGTTAGAATCCTTCCCCAAAACCATTAACAAAAAGGAAGTGTTTTGCTCTTAAAGATGATTAGAAATCTTTGCATTATTAACAAATACAATTCAAACAGATTAACAAGATTTAACCAGGTCATATATTAGTAAAAAGGCAGGGGCTTACCAAAATGAAATATATATTAAAAAACCATAGCAGCCAGTTGTACTTTTTAGTGTGATATAACGTGTAAATGCACCAGAAGAACACAGTGTAATTGAGCATTCTGCTTTCATGGTGTATTTCTAGAAATGATTATTCTAGTTCTAACACCTGCCTATGCACAAGAGACCAAAACCACAGCCAAGGAAGAGACAAAAGATTGTGACCAACATTCTGAGCAATGATTTTTTTGCACGCATTGGGAGAAGGGAGGGAACAAATAGAAGAGGATAAACAAAGGCCACAAAAGGATTTCCTCTACATGTTCATGGACATGGGTTCTACCTATTTCCCTTGAAGACCCTGACAAGTTGAAATGTCTATTTTGTCCAAATTCATACTCCTTTCTATCACCTATAAAACAAAATCACATTTCAGCTTAGAACTGAAGAGTGGGAAACAGTTGCAATAATGTATCAGTCAGCTAAAAATGCTTGAGAAGAACTTGGGGTTCTAGTGTAACAGCAGCTATTAAGACTCCTCTAGTTTCCTTATTTTGCTCTTTCAAAGTGTACAAATATTCACAATTTATACAATCTTAACAAAACCACATCTACAAAGTTTGCAGGGAACTTGCTAGTTAATTCAATTAATGTCTTTTGTATTAAAAAGGCAAGGTTTGCATAATAAAACTTCCAGAAAAATGATCTTTTGGTATCTGAATTCCTGATTGGAAAGGTAGAAACATATGGGCTTTCATTAACTGCAATTGCCAGAAATACTTCAGAACAGTGTCACTCTAATGACACAGTGTTTATTATGTTCCTTTTGCAATACCTGAAGACAAACATAAGCATATATGGGCAACTGAAAAACTCAGTTTTAAGTCTGTTATTTAGAGTGCAGCTGAACAGTTACAGTGAATATCAAGATCAGAGGAAAACAACAAATCAGCCTTAAAGACCCTGATAAGTTACAGAACCTAGAGTTAGTTTCACAATTTTTTCCCCTCAAAGTAAATTTTGTACTAAGCTAGAAGAGCTCCCACAATCACTGGCACGTCACCCTAACCAGAATAGCAATCCAAGGTAGAACAGAGCTGCAATTCCTTGTTTCCATTCTTACCCCACTGTCCCTGCTGTCAGTTTTTGATTTTAATCCTCAGTAGTGCTCATGAGACTGGTGATGGACAAGTGTGATCAACGTTAGTCCACAGAATTAATGAGTGCCCATAACCTGAACATTACTCAGACTTGCTGATGGATTAGTTTTGAAGTAAAACAACTAGTACTTAAATAGAACAGAAATATTATCATTTCCAGCATGTTACAGAGTTCTGAGGTAAAGTGTTACCAGTATTGTTGTAGGGTCGATGCCTTGCAGCAAAGGCCTTGGCAGCACATGCAACCCATGAGCCTTGGGGTCACACGGGTCTGAAGCAACCAAACCCACCAGTTTCAGTTTGATACTATTTAGAAAAACCCTTCTGCATGGATTATACTGTAGTCAAAGTTACAAAATTTAGTTTGGTCACCAGAGTGCTGTGCTTGGAAAGCAACCCAGGGTACAGGCAAGGGAGAGTTATTTCAGTGTTTAATTTCAGTTTACAAAACTTACTAAATCCATTCTGATTTATATTAGAGAAAACCAGATAATTAGAAGAACAGACTAAAAAACAACCATCAAGCAGTACATAATACTGCCTACTCAATGCACTGATTTTCATCATGAGCTAGGAAGCCATATTTACTCTATTATGCCTTTTGAGAATCAATCCAGAAGCACACAATTATTTTCCATTAGTTTATTAAAAATAAAATCCTCATGAGTTCACTATCAAATATTTTACAGATGGGAATTAAACCAGAAGAGTCCCCAGACTGTCTTTAAAATAAAACTAATATTTGGTTTGTCAGTTCACCGTGCTTGACACTGATTTGTACTGTAACAGTATTGTACAATATTGAAGAATTCCAGAAAAATTAAACTAGCCCTACACAATTTCATTTTATTGGAAAGCAGTGTCAATATTTTAGTATATTTAGTGAATCAAACACTGCTTTAAAGCTACGTATTAAAGTGCTATGCACGTATTTTTCAGCACTGATATGGAGGTTTACACTTCCATAAGCCTTGTATTTGTGGATAAAAGGAGATACTGTGTGTTAATAAAAATCTTAAATTAAAATCAGCTGCTATGTTTGAAGCATCAACAGTACTGAAGAAATCAATCTAGTGTCCACAAGCTTCTAGAATTCTGAGGTTGATTGGATCTGTCATTTACCATGGAAATGGTAAGGATCTGTAAATCATAAGGCTGTGCCCAGCGGGCCCTGCCTCAGTCTGTGCTGTGCACAGCTAACTGACCATGCAGAGCCTTTCTAGGACAGAGAACCAGGATGGAAGAAAACACGGAGAGAGCTCCAGGAGAAATTTGTGAAATTTCTATCAAGGTATTGAATTGTCTACGGTTGATCTTCATTGCCTGAGGAAGAAGCAACATAAGCAATGGGCCCGGAGAGAGCTGTAAATGTTCTCTGAACACCTACAGCACTGCTTTCTCCAGCTGCTGCTGCTGGAAGGTCCAGGCTGCCATGCACGTGGACATAAGCAGGCATTACAACCTCTAATCATGGCCTAGTTCTGCCACTGGACACACGAGTTATCTACTGTCGTACCCTGAATTACACGACCCTTGCTTAAGGAATGGTGGTGCTGAGTCCCAGGGGTTTGCAGGTTATCAGAATGCTTATCCAAGCAATACCACTTGCAGCGTCGGTCCGAGCTTAGTCTTGATGGCATCTGCAATAAAAACAAGTTGAGATTGTTCCCATCTATAAGAGCAACTGTTGAGCCACACTCAGCTGAAGTCCTCGTCAGGATTCTGTTGATCCAGCAGACGGACGTGTGTGAATGGAAAGTGACCACGTCTGCCATTACATTCTCCTTCCCACTGACCACTCATGTTAATCTTTGTGACCTTTACCAGCTCACCGACCTGTGGGGTAAGAAATAAACACGTTACAAACCAGAAATGCAGGCAGGATCAGCTGCCACCCCTCCCTGGTGTGCTTCACCCACGTGCACCAGATACACACCCATAAAAAGCAGCTTTAGTCCAGACATTGTCTGTCCCCAATGCCATTCACTCCAAGAAAGTATATAAAGAACTGTGCCTAAATCAGGTGAGAACCACCTGAACTGAAGAGTCAGTAATCCAAAACCAATCTTTCCAAGTGCTCCTGGGACCTGCCATAGGTGCTATCCTGATAAACGTGCCTTGCTGGGCTGGGACTCCATGCAGAGCCTCAGAAAGCAAGGCACGTCCATTCCTACTTGCACCTGGACCAAGTGGACACTCATCTGCAAGCTCAACTGCTCTTTAGTTTTGGAAAAGTTTCCACTTCTCAAGTTGGAAAGTGGAGGATCTCTCTCTCTTCACAGATTATAACAAGTGTGTAAAGTGCCATAAGGCTGCTCTGTTCTTGCTCTGGACATCCAGAGTCAGCCACTACCAAAGGCAAAGCCAGATGGCATTCCAGGCTTTCCCAGCATGGATTTCTCAGAGAAATAAATCCCACTGAATCACAGAATTGTTTAGGTTGGAAAAGATCTTCAGGGTCAGAGTCCAACCATTAACTCAGCACTGCCAAGTCCAGCACTCATGGGAATAGTAAAGACAACAGATGCCTCTCCCACTTGCCCAGGAACACATCTCCCATTCTAATCTCCACCCCAATATTGCCAGCACCAATTCCAAAGGCACCCTCTATCATCCCCCTGTGACACAGGGACAAACTGCACAGCCACAGCAGGCCCTTCCCCAGGGCTGTGCAGATAGTTCAAACCAGGACACGAGTCTAGGTGTGATCAGTGCCCAGCTCTGCTCATATTGAAGGGTACTTAATGAAGTGGCAGGCACACAGCCCGAGGAAGCCCAGTGTACATTGTAAGGACACTCACTGCAGAGTTCATGAATGCACCACTGAGAAGCTGTCTACCCATTCTACCCCTCTGCAGAATTTTATCAATAATCTGATTTACGAGTAAGCCACAACGGTTTTTAGAGTTCTTCCCACATCACAGATGGAGGATGCTTTTGGGATAGATAGACTCTATTTTCTTTCACTAATACTGTAAATAAACTCTGAGGGTGTGGCCAAAGGCCTCGCTGCATTTCATCCAGAAATTCCCTGAATATAGAGTTATAGTTTACACAGATGCTCATCACTGTGTTCCAAATCCATCCAGAACACAACCTCATTATTTGCACTTTCCAGGCAGCCAACAAAGAACAAGGAAAACAATTTCAGATGTTACCAATCTCCATTAACTTTACAGGTTTTAATCACTTGAAATCTTTTGCCAGAACAGCTTTTAACAGTTCATAAATTCAACTCCTTTCATGGACATTTAATTAAGCTTCCCATACCTCTCATGATTACTTATCTGGTAATGAGAGGTCCATTGGGACTCTTGCTGTAGCTTTATTTTGCCTTTTGTAGTCATTAGTATAGACATTTTAATGAATCATATTTTGAAGAAAATCCTCTTATGTATTAGCTACAGGCAAAAAGGAAGCCTTCCTCCAGTTCTGAATGCAAGCTTCAGCTCTTTAGGAATTTAATCATGCAGTTTGTGTAATTTTGCTACTGCTAATAACCACTGGGGGGGTTGTACCAAAAAAATACTCTGCTGACCAAAACAATACATCAGCTATAATTTAACAAGGGTTAGATTCAATGTGACAATACTAGAAGTGGAAAATCTGATTTCCTAATCACAGCCATTACCAGAACAACGTCCCAGATAACTTCAAACTGCTTCAGACCTGGATGTAATCTACAGATCAGCCCTCACCAGAGCAGTGTTTAACCTCCAGCCCACTGGGAAGGGAAAAGCCCCACTTGCACTGGTTTGCAGAATGTTGGCCTTTGCTCTATCACACCCTAATTAGTGTTCATTAGGGGTTATCTTGGATGCCTCACAATAAACTCACCTGCAAAAGGTGGGTCCAACAGAGCAATGACACAGCTACACTATGGGATGCTTGTGAGCTCCCCAGCTCCCTGAGCATCCTGGAGCTGCTTTTTGGTTCCAGGGGTGTTTCAGGGTCACTGCAGCCAAGGACACTCAACTATGAACTCCCTTACTGTACAGAGCTACACCTGAAAGCTGCTTTTCAGTAATTGTTCAATGAGGAGAGACCTCTGAGATCAAATATTCCTTTCTTGCCAGTAATTTCATTTAGCAGACACACTGATACAGTTTTTATTCCCATTTCATTTATGTATATAAACCTTCTCATTCATTCTTACATATCTATCTATAAATCTTTACAAGTGTCAAAGCAGGACTAACTCTAAGCAAGCATGGACCATTTCACAAATGCTGACTTAATAAAATGGCTCCATTAGAGCCTGACTAACTGAAAGATCTTTCTAGATCTGCTTCAAACCTCTGCCTAGTAAGCTGTATTTCAACCACTCTCCTGCAGACAGTATAGAGAACCCTTCCAAAAATTACTTATTATTACAAGTGCTGAAGTTTTAAAACCTTTAGGCTAGGAGTGGATGCTGTCTCAGAATTCTCCTCACTTTCAGCATTGATTTATGGCAACATTAGTCCATAGTGCATCATCCCACCAAGCACAGCACCTCAGGAACAACACTGTACCCTGCTAGAAAGCCAGCTTTGTCTCAGTCTTCATCAGAAGCTTTACAACTAAATATACCCCATATGCTTCAAAGCAATACTGAAGGTTCAAGTGAAGACTTCTGTATGCTGTGGTTTTATTCCAAGTACTCCTCTTTGGTGAGGTCAAGGTGGCAGAGTTCTGCTACTGTTACAAAGAAAAAAAATAAATCGATCGATCTCAGAGTCATTCACCACACAGATCTTCCCTTTTCCTCCTCTATTTTCTCTTAAAATAGACTGCAAACTCCTTGCATAGGTCCAGTTACATGCAAAATAAATGTTAACTTCTGCTGAATCTTTTCTCCATAATAGAGCACAGACTTTGTTAGAACATCATCTGCTCTGATCCTCCTTCCCTGAACTCTTCAAAAGCATGTCAGGCTTAAAATAACAGAACAGCACAGATATTCTGTTTGCAGTTTGGGCAAAAACTGTTTGATGTTAAGAATCTATTTTTCTAAGAGAAGCAGTGGGATCCACCCCCTCCCATGAATATTGCCAGATTTAAGGATAAGAGTTTTCATTTGGAAAGAATCCCACTTGCTGTATTTATAAAGAGGTCTGGGCAAAAATGGCCTGATAAGATTTACATAATGCTCTCTACTAAGTTATCTAAGAAAGAGATCTCTAAATAAACAGAGAAGGAACACCATGAAGTGAAAGGGAATGTGGAGAAAGGAGACAACAAGAGACAGCACTTTGATAGACAGGATGAAGGAAAACTTGGTGAAAATGAAGTGCATATTGCTTTTTTCCTGTACAGACATTGAAAGCAACTCAGTAACATTGTGATTGGAAGTGATAAAAGCTGCCAAGCTTTGAAGGCCACTAGAAGCAGTGATAAATGGCTCACTTTTTAAAACTACACGTTTGCAATATTACATACAGAATGAAGAACCACAAGTGCTATTGCATTTCTTAAATGGAGAGCAAGACAGGAATATAATACCCTAACCAAGAGGGCCAAGGTGTCAACTGATAAATATTGAAGTAGTTTTAAGAGGCCCACAAAGGCCATTTCTGGACATCAGAAATCTCCTGTGGTCACACAGCCAAGCTGAGCTGACACTTCTCAGCTCCCTCTCCCAAATCCTTCAGCTACTCAGCCTTTCCCATCAGTTAGTAAAAGACTCTAGAGGTGTAAGGCAGCTCAGAAAAGAGAGGTGCTACCCACAAAACTGCTCTTCCTACAGCACAGCACTCTTGCCAGATCATGTGAGTTTTGGTGAAGAGGATTGAACTAACCCAAGATCAGCCCTGGCACCCACAAGCTGCTCTCCAGCGTGGAAAGCATTTCCTTTCACTCTAAGTTGCTTATGGTCTGGATTAGCAGCATTTCCTCACCCTCCCTGTTTCACTCCATGCTCCCAAATCCTGCACTGGGCAGCAGTGTGGGGCTCTTTAGTGAAATAAAGTGTGAAGTTAAGGCTTAAGAAAATGCAAAATTCAGAAAGAAAGCCAAAAGGTTTTGCTAAATATGCCCCAACAGTATCCAGAGGCTGAAAACCAATCTAACATCTGGTAATTACAACAGCCTGCATTCAGGAATGTTGCCAAGCTCCAGGAGGTACCTGGGTGGAAAGGGTGAGAAAAAGAGGGAAAGAGACAGCATTTTAACCTTTATGAGAGTTTGAAGGGTAAAAATCCTCACATTTCCCCAAAATCTGCTGAGTTTACATCAATTTCTATACCTGCTTCTCAACCTAAAATTATTCAGCCCTGTAACAGAATGTGTAGCAACTCAGAGTGTATTTCCTACCTACATGGGAGAGATTTCACATCTGCCAGGCTGCACATCAGTTACCCATCTGCAGCATGTGCTGCACCAGACACACACCCACAGCTGCCAGATGCCTGAAGTCCTGGAGTGCCCCCTGTGCTATGCACAATTACACAAAGTATTTGAGAGTGCAGAGGAGATGCTCTGACTCAGCACAGAAACTGCTTTTTCCCAAGTACTTAAAATGTTATATAAACAGGAAGTCAATTAGGTATCAGGAAATTCCAGAGCCTCTAGCTCAAAGAAAGCCTAGATTAAAGGATACAATTTACATATCCCAAGGCAAAGGTCTGCCACAGGGAATACCTTAGTCTCAATTTCCTCAAGTGTAACTTGGGGGAGGACTATCTGATGTGGAGAGATAGAGCACTCCAGACACCTTTTTAAGAGGAAAAAAGAGAAATCAAAAAGGGCCTGTGCAATGACTTGATCCTGTCAGGAAGTGAATCAACCTGGGGAAACCTCAGTGCTTTACTGCAAACCCTGCTCCATCAATCACTGCTTTATACCAGACTAACAAACTGTGGTGTGAACTGTAAAATGCTCCTGCCTCAAACCTAAACCCAAAGTAATCTGCTTGAGGTGATGTTACAATTAAATTCTATGTGTGATCATCATCTCAGTCCAGGTAATTTCAGAGTGTACCAATGTTTCTACTGATTGCTTTAAAACTGCTGACACATTGGGGAGAAAAAAATACCCAACACAACACAAACCAACAAACAACCCAGCACACCTTGAACAGATTGTGGTGAGGCACACAACAGCAAACACAGGTTCAGACACACCATTTATGAGCTGCTCCCTCTCCCTCCCCCCAAAATAAACATTTCAGAACTGAAAACATGGATGGGGAAACACTTATGTTAGTGATGGTTGACAACAGACACGATACTGGTTCAGTAACCTAATAATAATCAACAATAATTTAATTTACAAGTGACTCGAGTCACTCGTTTGATCCATAACTTATTAATGACGACATAAAACCAGCACAACAAAGCTTTTCCCTTTCTCATTCCTCCAAAACTAGCACGTGAGCGAAAGGGAAATCCCTTGAACAGATCTCTTCCTTCTAAATTTTGCCCATTATGTACCTCCAAAGCCAAGGCTGTCTTGTCGTAGGCATTAGGGACTCGCTTCTGGATAACCCGGGCATAAATAGGGCCATTCTGGAGGTTAGGGAGCGGAGTGTTGATGCTGGGCTGGGCATAGGGCCCTGGCTCCGGCCCACCCAGTGGTTGTGGGTGGGAACTATCCTGGTTACCTCCAATCAGAGTGGGGACTGAAGCAGAGGAAGGTCTATACTTCTCGACGTAAGGAACGGGTATCATTCCCCTCTTCCCTTCGCTGTCTTCTGCGTTCCACCACTGCTCTTCAGGCTTATCCCGGATTCTCAGGATGTCTCCTTTCTTAAAGGGGAGGTCTTCCTCATCATTGCCATTAAAGTCAAAGAGGGCTCGCACATACTCGGCCTCCTCCTGCCTGAGGATGACCCCGCTGTTCTGCCTCGAGCGCGAAACGGGTTCTATCAAGGTTGTAGTGTCCAAATAGTGAATTTTGTAGAATTCCAGTAAAGATGGCAAAGAATCAAACTCTTGGTCACCTATTCGAAATCTGGTGGGATTCGACCCTGAAAAGAGAAGGCAACATGTCAAGGAGAGCATTAAAACTACAAATCAAACCTTTGAGAAGACAAATATATTTAAACAGAAGTATTTCAACACCGAATTTGATCACCATGACATCATATTCAGCTTTTCTGAGTATTTTCAATCAAAGGCAGCACTATCATGATCATGAGTACAGGTTGTTTTAAAAAGATTTTGTCAAGGAAGGAAAAGAGAAATTCTTTGGCACCACCAAACTTCCCAAATTATGATAAAAATATCTTTGTTTCTTTCAGTATTATATGGACCCAACAGATGAAAATGCCCAATACATTAGGGTTTCTCAGGAGCCTGTACAATTCTCCTGTTTTATACTCTAAATATAGGAAGTAAATTTTGGTACCATTTCAAGAAAATTATTTTTTTTAACTCTCTTCTGCTGTTCAGATCTATTTCCAAAGAACAACACTGCAACGATGCTCATTTACCTGTTGTAACACCTTGGGTTAAAGGCATGGACACTACAGAAAACTGCTTTGCACGGCAGCAACAACTGATGTCAATGAGCAAATAAAGTTATTTTTCATTTTGATAAAAGGTACCAGTAAAGAAAATTATCTCCATTCCATGCAATGTAAAGCAACAACCTATATTTTCATAACAGGTATGACTCAGCCTTTTAATCTCAAGTCTTGTAGCTTCTTTGCCATGTTTGTCAGATGGAGCCTAAGGTATAAATCCAAACCTCAAATACATTGGAATACAGATGATGTTCACATCCAAGCCATTACAAGCATCACTACAACTGCAGAATATCCATTTCCAATCTGTGTGCTGTGCTTTTTTTCCATTTTATGTTCTTCAGGCTCAGCTAGGGAAAAACACACACACGATGTTCTATTTCCACCATGCCCCATGCCATCAGTTATGGGAAGAACTGGGGAAGGCTGGGGGAAGGGAGTGCAGATGACAAGATTTATACTTTAATGAGTAACTCTTTTAGCAAGACAGAGATGCTTACTTTGCAAGTCTGTTTTCTCTGCAGGGAATATCTAACAGTCTCCAAGCCTTAGCTCTGGAGTACAAAGCTAGCAGAATCTTTCAAGCTGTCACTGATCCAAAACTCCCTGCAAAGTAGCACTGTCAGCATGGAAAGCCAATGTTACAACAAGTTCTTTCAGGAGAGCAGAAAGGGGTTCTAACAGAGAAAAGGGCAGATTCAATAAGAGCAACACCCGAGAAATGAGTTCTGAAGTATCCTGAAGGAACAGGAGCATTAGTGGAGCTGCTTAAAGGAAATTCGAAGGAGCAGAACTAAGTCATTGGAAAAAGCATGTCTGCATGCTTTAACAGCTCTGAAAGGCTCTCTAAAGAAATGAATACAAACACAGTGAGCCAAAATCCAAAAGCAATAGCCTTGAAAAACTGCAAAAAAAAACCCTCAAACTGGCATCACCATAGATAAAGGAAGTTAATGTAATTATCAGTGAGAAAAGCGAGCCCAGCATGGGAAGAGAATTAAGAATCCATCATATTCTCCCACAGTGTAGTGCTGAGAGGATGCAAAACCCCCTCAACTTTTGTTGCTGAGATGCAACTTAGAGCTCTAGACTTGGCCAGAACCCTGGAATTCCATCCCAGTGGCACTGTCAGCTCTGTGGGCTCACAGGACAGGAATTGTGGCTGGACAGGCAGCAATGCCCGCACCACTTCAGAACAGCTCAGTGGAAAACAGAATCTGGGAATGCTGCACTTCACTAGAGGTAGAAGTGGGAACACATCAGGTCTCAGACCAACCTGGTGACAGAAACATGCACAAATATCCAGCACTATTTTACCTTTAGCAGCAAAGCTCTTTGCAACCCATATGGAGAAGACTGAGTCTCAGGGAAGTTCAGTGACATGGAACTTATTTCACATGACAGAAACAGAGATCCTGAAACACCAATTTACCTCAGTGAAACCTGCTACAAGCTGACTCAGCCAGGGGGCTGAGCTCTGTCAGCAATGTGGGACTCACTGAAAAATCTTCACAGGTCACAGGAAATGAGCAGTTCATCAGTAACATTCATCAGCCTGGTCAATCTTCAATCTTCACCAGCATGAACAAGGCATTTTGGAGTGTCTTTTTTTTTTTTTTTTTTTTTTTTTCTTTTGCTTTGGAACAGGTCCACCCTCTTGAATTAATGCACAACAGCCTGAGGGACCTGCCAAGAGTACCTGAATACAAGTTGGACTTTAAGAAGAAAAGTCCTCTGGAACATTATGTACAGAGAAGGAGTGACAGAAATCACTGGACTGAATCCTGGAAAATCAGATCCTAAGAGGTGTTTTGCACAGCTGAACAACAGCCAGAGGACACAGACCCTCCAAACTCTGGGATCAGAAAGATCAATGCACTCCTTGAAGGGACAGAGAGAAAAGCATCAGAAGGAGAGATGTCACCCTCCCAAAGAGCACACTGCCAGAAAACCACGTGCACTTCTGATGCTTTTCTTTTAAAAAATGTATGGCAGCTACAGAAGATCTAGAACAAGAAATCTAAAAACTTAATCTAAATTAATCATCAATTAATATAAAGGCAGCAATCTCATAATCATCTGGAGAACTTAAATAGAAGACTCCTAAAATTTAGCTAAAACAGGCATTAAAAGGTCAACATAGTTCAAAGTCACAGGTGGTAAAATGCAGACTGGAAATAAAATACAACTCCACCTTCCCAAGCAAGGGGAAAATCTTCCATCAGTTTAAATCTTTTGTGGATCTTCTTCAGCTACAATGACCCAAGTGATGTTCACATGCAGTGGGGAAATGATTCCAGTCCCTACAGGCTCTTGACTTTTGTCATTCCCAGGTATAATGAAATTCACAGATTAACAGATTTCAGAGGAATTCTTCAGCCTCTTCTTTGAACTGTGACACTGCTCATACCTGCAGGCCAATGGAATAATTCAGGCAAGATCTAACACAAGAAAACGTTACAGCAACAAAGTGAGTGGGGTTTTTTGGGAATAAGAGCAGTTTTCCTTCATACTCCTGGGATTCCCCTGGAAGGCACAAGGCTGAGCAGCAGAGTGTGCACATCTTCTGAGGGCTCCCAGGAAGAGCACGAGCATGGACAGGTGAGTCCCTTGTCACTGCCTGTGAAACCTGGGACACTGGAGTACTGGAAATTCTCTTTCTGCAGCCTGGCACAGCTGAACAAGAGTTGCTCAGGGAGTACCTCCACCACCAGCACTGCTCAGCTGAGCAAGATGAACTTTTTGAATGAGAAGCACAAAGGGCTGAATATCCTCTTTCTTCCTTACTCCATCTTACTAACATAACTCCACCATCTCAGGATGCCACAAAAGGTGAGGAAAGAGTTAAAATCCAAAGGGTTCCACAACTGAAGAGAGTCTCAAACCTGGCTTATATCAGTTCTCTGTTTATGATGCACATTCCCTCCTGTCACAACCCTCTGACACTGAGCTGCCTTTGTGTCAGTCTGGGGAAAAGTGCTGGTGTATGCTTTAAATATTGTCCAGATCCTGGGGATCTGGGCTATAAACCATCCAATATTCTGCTGGTTGGGCAGGTGGTGAAACCACAGAGACACTTCTCACCTTCTCAGGGGGGTTGCATTTCTTCCTTCACTCCAATTGTTAGTGTCAACAGGGAGTTTTCTCTTTATTCCCAAGCTTTAGAAACTCTTCCTTCACGGAAATACAGGTCTTTATTTTTACATCTAGTTTTATTCTGTAAGGGTGGCTCCCTTTCCCAATTCAGAGTGTGTTTAGGGCCAGAAAAGCTGCTCTTATCAGCAGTAAGACACCCAATGATGTAAGCCACTTCCTCGTGGAGCAGATGGGAACTGGGCTCCGAAGGCACCACATTCCAGCCCTTGTGCTTCCCCCACCCCCACAGGGACACCTTTTTTCCTTCTTCTCAAGTACCTTCCTACTCATGCTGAGCAGAACAAATAAACCCCAGGAACACCCTATAAAAACATAAAACTCTATTGAGTGGAAGAGCTCTGAGCACACCAGGAAAACATTCACTGAGGAGTTACACTCATTTCTGATCACTGCAGTCATCATTTACAGATCACAGGATAACAGCAGATGTCTAATACAGGCACTTTCTAAAGTTACAACTAGCTTGCATTTAAATATATTTTTATCCCAATATAAAAATGAAAATAAAACCAAAACCCAAGCATCAGAGTTAAACCACTCTGCTCACACATGCCTAAAGCCACTTCAGCCAGGGCTAGGTGTGGGTATCATTCTGTAAGGACTCTGTGATTCCAGGCAGTTCAGTCACAATGGAGGGGATTTAGAAAAATTCAATTCACAATCATGTTCTTAAAACTCCTAACTGTGAAAACGTCCATTTCTGCATTTTAGCAGTTATATTTGTCTACTTCAGACAGACAAATTTAAAAACATTAAGGCTTCTATCTCTGTAATGCTGCATTCTCAACAGAGAGCATTTCTAACTTTAGGTATTTCAGGCATTTTTTAGTGCATATCACACATTTTTACCCCAAGCCTCCATGTCACATCATAAATACATGATACATTAAATATTTCCTCTGCTGTCCATCATCATGCTAATGCCTGCATGGGGCACTTTGTCTTCTTTGGGATTTCTTTAGCCATTACTGTGATACTTCATCACAAAGTATCCATTTCCACTGAAAACAGAATGTTTTTCTTTCCCATAATTCAGTGATTTATCCTATTTTTAAACATCATTAAAACATTCCAGGAAGACATAAAAAATTCTGTTCAATTATTTTTTCTTTGTTATGTTGAAAAATCACCTGCAAGAAGTTAGAAACTGCAGCATCAGTCAAAAGGTCAATTTAACAAAGAGTTTGCAACTTCACTTTCTACTTCAGAAATCAAAGAAGGTATCATGTTTTTGTGATATTGTGGTTTTTAGGGAAGCCAGAGCTCCTCATCTCATTCATTCTGTGCTGAGGCTTCCCTGTCCCTGAGAGCAGCCAGGAATTTCACAGACACTGAGCCCAACACAAATCAACCCAAGAACCCAACCTGGAGTATTCAAATTTCCCAGAGAGACCTGTGCATTTGCCAAACAATAAAATGCTAAAAAATTTATACCATACTAAAATATAGTAATTTTGTTTTTCCTAATGTTTTAACTTGGCCACAGTAAACAAGCAGGACAATTTGCAAACATTTAACTCTTTTCACTGCATTAGCTTCCCTACTCAAACACGGAATCATCTTCAATCTTCTGCTGTTTTCACCTCCCTTGCACTGCAGAACAACCTCCCACTTATTTTCTTCTGGAAGAGCACCTTAATTACACTTGGAGTATAATTCAATATACACCTCCCCAGCACCTTCTTTGGTTGGAGTGTGAAGACAGCAGTATCAGCATGGAGGCATGATTTAATTAAAATTACTGAAATCAGCGTGGGAGTGTCTGTAGTGCAGGAGATGCATCACCCCTCCCCAGAACCTCCAGGGGGCAAATAAAAAGGAGACCAACCAAAACATAATTATACTTTTCCAGATATATTAAGCCTACTGTGGCATCAGCTTACACAGCTACTCTTTTAAAAAAGAAGAGAATTACAAGGTACTTCATGATTTTAACCAAAGCCAGCCCACAGAATGCCACAAAATGTCACTGAGCTTAGGATGAACACAAGAGAAAAGTCAGGATGGCTGTACTGAAGTGATGCCACTGTTTTTCCAGAGATGAGTTGCTCCCCAAAAAACAACTGCCCAGAAGTGACAGGCACTCATGACCCAGTGTTTTTTACTGTCTTTAAAATCCAATGAGGTTGGATTCACAACGAAGCATCCTGGTGACTGACTCTGCTCTACACAACACCAGCCATCCTTGTCAGCAATTACAGCAGCACACACGGAGCAACAGGAGCCCACCCCATTCTGACCCCCACAGCAGCAATAAATTCCACTTCCAGCTGAATTCAGCCACCTTTAACTTCTACCTGTGGAGCTCTGTAACCTGAGTGCACTGTGCAGCTCCAGGAGGTTCCTGGCATAAACAGGATGAGTTTAGACTTTCCCCAATTTTCCAATCTGAAATGCTTCCCCTGTGTGACAGTGCAAACCTACTGGCACTAATCTTGTTTTCTCTCAGATTATCTCCTCAGTCAAACACTCTGTGCAGAGACTGAAAAATAAAACAGGTCGTGTTACATCTTTCCACAACTGGTCTCCTATTCCACCCACAGACCTGCACGAGAGTGTCTCTATCTACTTTCTGCCAAACAAGTTCACCAAATATTTCATTACACAGGTTTACTATAATTAAAAATGATCTAGTGGCTCCTTGCAGAGATGCCAATCACACATCCAAATCATTTTGCAAGGATTAATATCCAAACTCGAGCAGTTCCAGCACCAACTTCCCTAATTCCCACAGGAGGGACACCAGTGCCTTTGGACTGCACGTTCTGACACAGCCACGGGTTCTGCACTGCTGGGGTTTACTTGGACTAAACAGCAAAAATTCTGCTTCTCCCTCTGGCACAATCGGCAGTGTTACACTTCAGCGTGTTGTTTTCATTATTATATGTTCAGCTGATGAGAAATAATATCAAACTTCTCCTTTCAAGGGGAAAGAAACTGAACTTCACATCTGATTTCAAGAAACCACTGCCTTTACATCCTGAGGAGTTCCCACCACTCAAACTCGAACTCAGCCTCCCCGATAACGCAAAACTGCCTTGTCAGAAGTCAGACTTTGGGGATGACACTTCCACAGAACCACCTCCCGGCTGAGATGACACGGAAAATCTATGAATTATCGCTAAGGGGGTCAGGAAAACAAAGAGGTGCGAGGCTGGAGCCGCGGGATGCCCAACTCCAGGACGCTGAATTTCATGTGGCACAGGACGGCAGATGCGGACAGTCGGCTCTGCTCGGGCAGCGGCCCCAGCTCCGAACGCGGCTTAACTCCACCACAAAGCGCTCCAGCCTGCGAACACCGCCCGGGCGCCCAGCGGAGCCGCCCCGGCTGCCCTGCGCGGGGCTGCGGGCACCGCCGGCCCTGGGGGTCACTCACCCGGGGCCCCGGGGCCCTCGCCGCCGGCCCGCCGGGCTCCCGCCGGCCCCAGGCTGTTGACGATGTAGTGCGAGACGCGGGAGCTCTCGGACACCGACAGCACGAAGTCGCCGGGGATGGTGCTCGAGTCGCGCACCAGGAAGGTGCCGTGGCGCTGCCCCTGTAGCAGCGAGACGGCCTCGACGCGGCTCAGCCGGCCCCAGTACCAGCTCGCCCGGTCCTCGGAGTCGAACTGCCCGGCCATGGGGGCCGCGCTCCTCCCCCGCCCGCGGCCGCCGCCGCCCGCGGAGCCGCTCAAAATGGCGGCCCCGGCCCTGACCTCACCTACCGGACGTGACCGCACGCGGCGAGCCGTGACGTCATCTCCCCGCGCGGGCGGGGTCGGTGTGAGGGCGGCTGGGAGGGGGAGGCGGGAGCGGTCGGTGAATCCCGGCGATCCCGGCAATCCCGGCATCGGTGGGGCTGGGACACACCGCTGCAATCAGCGAGTCCGGCCCGGGACCGAACACCGCCTTCTTAACCAGACCGGAGTGCCGCGTCCGGTCGTTTCTTGAACACCTCCAAGCGCGGTGACTCCGCCACATCCCTGGGCAGCCTTTCGAATGTCTGCTGACCTTCTCTGGGAAGAAGTTCCTCTTGATGTCCAGCCTTAACCTCCCCTGACACAGCTTGAGGCCGTTTCCCCTCGTCCTGTCCCTTGTTCCTTGGGAGCAGAGCCCGACCCCCACCTGGCTCCAGCCTCCCTTCCAGCAGCTGTGGAGAGCCAGAAGGTTCCTCCTCCTTTTCTCTAGGCTCAGCTCTCCTGGCTCACTCAGCCTCTCCTGGTGCTCCAGCTCTGTTCCCTTCCCTGGTCACGCTCCAGCCCCTCATTGTCCTTCCTGAACTGAGGGGACACAGTTCTCAAATGTGGCCTTACAAATGCCCAGCACAGGGGGACAATCTCTTCCCTGGCCCTGCTGCCACACCGTTCCTTGCCTACAAAGATGGGGAAGAGTCTGGAGAGAAAGCCTCACAAGAATGGACTGGGGACACTTGGTTTGTTCAGCAGGGAGAAGAGGAGACTGAGGTCAGACCTCACTGTGGTCTTCAACATCCTTCTGAGGGACAGCACCAACCTCTGCTCTGGGACCAGGGACAGGACCTGAGGGAACAGCAGGAGCTGTGCCAGGGCAGGTTGGATTTTAGGAAAAAGTTCTTCCCCAGAGGTTGCTGGGCACTGCCCAGGCTCCCCAGGAAATGGTCCCGGCCCCAAGGCTGCCAGAGCTCCAGGAATGTTTGGACAACACTGCCAGGGATGCTCTGGGATTGTTGGGATGTTTGTGCAGGGCCAGGAGTTGGAATAGATGATCCTTGTGGGTCCCTCTAGCTCAGTATATTGTGTATATTTTCATCTAGACATTGAAGGCTGCAGCTCACTGTGTTTTCCTTCAGGGCTGTGCCGGCAGCTTCTCTCCTCATCCTGCCAGCCACATATTCCCACCCCATGGCTGTGCCAGCACAGCTGCTTTCATGGGAGTGCACACTGAATTGGGCCAACGAGCTGTTCTGGGTTAAAAATAGCCCTGTGAAAGAAAAAGTTTTGTAGTTCACTGACTGCAGTACCACAAAGGTCTGCAACAGCAAAGAGCTTAAGTTCCACTGGTGTCACAGAGGAACCATGTGTGTGTGGGCATGCACAAATTAAGAGTTATATTTGTGAAAACAAAGCAATATTTACCACTTTTAGACTGTTCTCCAAGATCTCTTAAATGCCAGAGTAATATCTGTCAATGTGTGTAGAATCCTGCTCCAGCTCTGCTCAGTTCTGTGAGCTTTTTTCCAGAAAGGAATGTGTTTTTTCAACTGTGTGGTCTCCATTTGGCAGCACTTGCATAAACAATGTTAGAGCACAACTGTCCCTGACTGTGAGGGTGCTGTGCTCCTCCCTGCATCCAAAACCCTGCTTCTTTTAGGGCCCTGTAGCTGTGTCCTGGATGGGACTCTGGCATTGTGTCAGGTTACCAGGGCTGTACTAACCTCCACAATATCCCAGTGAGAAAATATTCTGTCTTACAGGTGGGGAGCCTGTGGTTCATCAAATCCATAAGAAAACACCAGGTGCTTGATTTCAGCCTCACAAATAAACATCCTTCCTCTGCTGATGCTGTTCTCTCTCCAGATGGACTGGAGCTAGGAGGAGCCCTGATCCATTTGGAAGGCAGTCCCAGTTTCCCTGGTGATGTGTGGGGTGTGCTGGCCAGCTGCAGGGATAGCACACACACTTCCATGGGTTTTTCACAGGTTTGAAATGCTGTAGATCATTGCTGAGAGCCCAGGACGGCAGGAGAGTTAAATCATATCCTCAGGAACACGTGTCCTTTCTGCTCAGTGTTCACAGACCACAAACAAACAAATCAACCAATACTTTATTAGGGCAAAATTCACCATTTTTCTGACTCCTACCAGACCACTGCAAAAAAGTCTATTTTTTTTTGCAGACTGTTGTTTTTTTCCCCTCCCTCTCCGGTCCCCATCTCCCGTTTTCAGCCGATCCCAAAACTGCGGGAATTGGTGTTTTCCATCAGGTTTTGGTTTTGGTTTTCACTCACGTTGGGAATTCTATTGTATGAGCTCTCTCTGGTGGTCAAAGCCGGGAAACCAATGACGCTCCTGCCCTAAATCGCTCCCGTGGGTGTTTTTAGGCTGGAATGATTTCATAGGATCTTGGAATAGTTTGGGTTAGAAGGGACCTCGCAGATCATCCAGGTCCGACCCCGAGCCACGGACAGGGACACCTCCATTAGGGCAGAGCTCCATCCAACCTGCCCTTGATCACTTCCAGGTTACCACAGCTTCTCTGCTACAGTCACTTTCTCACCTTCATTATTTGTAAAAGCCTTTTCTTACTTAGAATTTCTGATAATGACTGGCAGCCTTTCCCAAATTTCTTTTTCCTCCCCTATTTAAACACTGCATCCCTCAGGAGTTTATTACCCTTGCCTCATCCCTGCATAAAGGCTACAACAAGGCAGAGCCCCTCTGCTTCCTACAAAATTGAAAACAATTAACATGAATTTTAAGAATTCAGGTGATCTTTCACAGGCAGAGGGCTTGCAGGAATGTGAAAGAAAAACAAAGCTCTGGGACACAGTCTCAGAAGAATAAAACTAAATCAGCTTGAAATGCTGAAGAATTCACTGTTAATTACAAGATCCTGAAAGGAATTACAAAGTATTATGAAGACATTCTATTCACTCACCTAGCAGTAAAAGCCCCGCTGGTACTCAGGTTTAGTTTCCCTCTCCTGATTTTATTGTCCCTACCAGTTGGCCAGTGATTGTTTTTTCCTAAGGAGCTCTAAAATTTTGGCAATGTGTCCGAAGCCACAGTCAATCAGCTGAAAGTTTCTTGCTGAGTGCAATGAGTGAATCTTGAAAAGGTGCCAAGTATGGAGGGCTGGAGTACAGCAATGTTCTGCCTGGGGTGACATCCAAGGGATGTAGAAACAAAATCAGGAAACACCTGGGTCAGCCCAAGGTTCATCTGCACTCTGCTGACAGCAGTGCAAGGTGACCTGGTGTCACATAACCCTGTCCCAGCTGCTCCTTGAAGGATTTGGCTTTGTCAAGCTGGTCTAGATCACATGGCAATACTGTGTCCTACTTAGAAAACTAAAACTAAAGGAGGAGAAGTTCCATCTCTTGGTTTCCCTGTGACCTGAAGGAACAGCATTTATCCCACAGAAGTGTTTCCTCTTGTTCAGGCTCAGCTGCTCACAGGAGGTGCCTGTGTCCTGTTTATTCCTTTTCTTCACCTCCTGTGGCCTGGAGCTGGCTTCACACCTGGCTTGGAAATGTCACCTGTGCCAGCAGTTCCTGCCAGGTGCTGCTGTGAGATGTCAGCCCCAAATGCAGCACTTTTGGTGAACAGTGACACGAGCCATTGTGTAACAAGCTCTGCCTGAAGCCTTGAGAATAAATAATCTTGGAGTGAGTGATGGGTGGAAGGATCTCTTGATCCTGCTGGATTTTGTGTAAGGGGAGCAGCCTTTATGCTGCCAGCTGGGAAATGTCTTCGTGACAGAGTCTAAATCTGAACTTTCCTGGGAGGTACCATCAGTTCAGAGGGAAAGTGACATGTCACAGGGAATGGACTGGAGGGGTTTATTTGTAACCTGCAGAAATGAGGCGTGGAGCAACCTGAGCTGGAAGGGAGGGTCCTGCAGCTGGAGAGGTAACAGGAATTCTTAGTGGTGTGGTGATAACACACAAATGACAATGGGATGTGGCTGTATCCTGGCAGTTGTGTGAAATAATGATGCCAAGGCAGGAGCAACTCCTCAGCTAGAACAGGGCTCTGGTCTGCTGTGTGTGAGGGAATGGAGCTGATTAGTGTCATTAGGGGAATGAAGAACTTGTCTCACGGGGACTGGTGAAAGCATGTGGTTTATTTAGGCCAAGAAGAGGCAAGGCTGCTCTCCTGGAACAACCTGAACACCTTGGGACAAGGGGACAAAGAGAATAACTGAGCCTCAGAACAATGGGACGCAACTGCAAGCTGAGAATTAGTTGGATTTTTTCACAGGTGTAACATTCTGCTAGCATGGATGGGAAAATTGAACATTAGAGTTCAGATAGTTTAAAAAACCCCTTTTTTGGGGGAAAAGACTTAAGTTCTGTGTTTTTCCGCTCTCCGGCGCCAGGGACACTGCGGGGCCGTGCTCTCTGTGGCCGTTCCACCCTGGGCCCTGGGCCGGGCTGGGGGTGTTCGGCTCCGGGGGTGCACCGGGCTCGGGGGGTCCGCTGGGTCTCGGGGTGCGTTGGACTCGGGGCGCGCCGGGTCTCAGGGTGCGTTGGTTTCGCGTCGGGCTCCGGGTGCGTTGGGCTTAGGGGGGCACCGGGCTCGGGAGGTCCGCTGGGGCTCGGGGTGCGTTGGACTCGGGGCGCGCTGGGTCTCAGGGTGCGTCGGGCTTAGGGGATGCACCGGGCTCGGGATCCGCTGGGTCTCGGGGGTGCGTTGGACTCGGGGCGCACCGGGCTCAGGGGTTCCGTCGGCTCGCAGGGTCCGCCCGGTCTCGGGGGGTGCCCCGGGCGGGCCGGGCCGTGCTGCGGGCGGCGCTCGGGGCCGCCGCGCTCCGCCCGCCCGGCGCTCCCGGCCGCTCTCGGCGCTCGGAGCCGCCCCGCCGCTCTGTGCCGCCCCGCGCTCGTCTCGCTGGCCGCGCTGGGCGGGCCTGGCGGAGCCATGGCGGCCGTGCGGGGCCTGCGGATCTCGGTGAAGGCGGAGGCGAGCACGACCACGGCGGAGCCGCGCGGCGCCGAGCCCGAGCCCATGGAGGTGGAAGAGGGAGAGCTGGAGACCATCCCTGTGAGGCGCTCGCTGCGGGAGCTCATCCCGGTGAGGGCCGGGAGCGGTGGGCGAGGAGGGGCTCGGTCCGGCGGTTGGGGGTGTCTGAGCGCTCTGTGGGGGCTTTTGGGGGGATTATTGGGAAAAGCGGGGATGTGGGAGCGGGGGTGTGAGGGGACTCGGGGGCGAGCGCTAAGGAAGCGGGCGGGATGTGCTTGGGGAGGAGTGGAATAAAGGAAGCGGCGGAGATGAGGATTTGGGGTGCAGCGCTGGGGTGTGGGTGGGAGGGAGGGTGTACAGGGAGTCTTTGATGCCGGGAATAAATTCCTGGAGCAGGGAACAGGGGCTGACCGCGGGATAGCAGAGCCGGGACTGTGGGCTCTGACGAGCAGGCTTTGAGACCTTCCTTCCCCATGTTTTTCTGCCCTTTTTTTCACTCGCTGATTGTTTCTGTACAAGTTTTAGTAGGATTAGGTTTACCAACTAAAAAATGGGTCAGAGTTCTAAAATCCTAAGTAATCTTTTGCTCTCAAAACATGGGTGAAAATTGTTTTGGAAGCTAATCTTTAATTAGCTGGTCTACCAACGTGTGCTTGTGCTTTTGCACAACATGTGGCCTGAGAGACAGCATCGTGCTGTACTTCCTTGTGCTCTGTGAGTCAACCTCAGACACTGTGGGCTTTCAGCTTTAAAAACCATGTTTATTTTGCTTTTCCTTTTCTAGTAACTCTGGCCATTTGGCAGCATTAGAGGAACTTTGGTGCTGTTACTAAGAAAAGCGGTTGGATTGTGTGTGTTCTTCGGTCTTTCTAAACTGAGCCTAACCTACTTCTAGAAAGGGTCCTTTAGCCAAAGTAGTTATTGCAGCACAAGTGTAAAGAACACGTTTACTCCTAAGGAAAGCAAGAGGCGTTCTTCCAGCTCCAAACTTCTGCCAGTTGAGAGTGTCACAATGAAGAGGTGCCATTTTACAGAATGGGCACAGAATTGGGTCATTGGTCCAGGGGCTCTGGGGTTTAGTCCCTCTCTGAATTCAGCAGTCCTGACTGATAGAGAGGAAACTTGTAATTTTTTCCCTTCTGATTCTCCATTTTTACCCTCTCAGTATCAAAACAGAAGTGTTTCACCTTGGGCTTTGGAATTTGGGGTTGAAATGATGATAGGAATAAAAAGTTACTTTTTTCATTGTGGATGTGGCTTGGTGTTCTCACTTTCTGAAATTAAAAGCTGCAAACTGACTTTTGAGTAGTCAGGTATCACTGTAAAATCTGCTCACGTTTTACAAGGAAATTTTACCCAAACCCAAAATTGTAGAAGTCTTATTTGGGAAAGATGTTTGATGACTTTTCCTGTATTACTGAGAGAGTAAAAGCTTGGCAGCAGCTGACATAGAAACTAAATTCTATCAAAGGAAAGAATCCTTACAGTGAGGGAAGTTTGGTTCAGTTCATGTGCTTTCGCTTTTACCGACGTGAGATGGGGTGAAAGTGAGAAGAGGATCTGTTTTCTTGTAAGAATGATCAGGTGGTTTTTTCAGTGTAACAAGTGTGTTGCTTTCAGTGCACATTGAGATTTCATCACCATTTTGCTTTGTTTCAGGACACCAGCAGGAGATATGAAAACAAAGCTGGAAGTTTCATCACTGGCATAGATGTAACCTCCAAGGTAATTTTTGTGCTATGGCTCTTCAACATTTTGTCATTTTTGCCACTGGAGAGGTGGAACTATTTCATTTAGCCTGGTGTTCAGGTGATGCAGCTGGGATGAATCACAGTGTGTGCTCCAAAGATGCAAAAACCTATAATGTTTCCTAATAAAATCTGGAGAACAAGGAGCTTCTCAGCCAGTTCCCAAAATTGCACAAGTTCCAGGCAGGCTGTTGCTCATGAGCTACATAAGAGGAGCCTGAGTTGCCAGTCTGAAAAGTTCTCTGGAGCCTGCTCTCCAGTGTTAAATTCATGCTCAGAGAAACAAATTCACACTTTTGTGTATATTAAAAAAAGAAGGGGGAAAATTATATCATCTTCAAATATTAATTTTGCCTGAGGTAGAAAGGCTTCTTTTAGAAGAGGGAGTGTATTTAATATTTGTTAGTAAGGACTAGATAATATTCCTGTTCCATGATGGAGTCTGTGTTGTCCAAGCCACCTTGTTTCCCCTGCATCCTGATTCCCATAGCTGGACCTACACAAAAACTGTTCTGTGACACAGAAATATTTTTGTGAATTACTTCTACATTCTGAAACCTACAGGTCTCTCCAGAATTAACAGAACTATTAATATAAATTGTTGCTGTCTGGTGGATTTTAGGCATCCTCAGTGCAGTTTCTTGAGCGTGCTCCTGACTCCTGTTTGAGTGCATTGTTTTGCATTTTGCAGGAAGCAATTGAGAAGAAGGAGCAAAGAGCCAAACGCTTCCATTTTCGGGCTGAGGTGAATCTGGCCCAGAGGAACGTGGCCCTGGACCGGGACATGATGAAGAAAGGTACGAGTTCAGGAGAAAAGATCCCTTCAGTTACTCCCTCACAGTGTCTTGACTTGATTTATCCTGCAATATTTCCTACATTCCCAGAGATTTTGCCCCATTACTGCTGAAAGGAATCACTTTGGGGTTTTTCCACCTCCTCCTTCGCACGCCATTATTTTTTAGCCTATTTGACACTTGCCTCTTCACTCCTTGTTTTACCAGCCCCAGCACAAAGATAACTTTTTTTTTTTGTGTACCTTATTTACTACTGCTAAAAGCCCAAGATTCACCTTGGGGATCAGTGCTGCTTTAAGAATCTTTAAATGCTTTGTACAAAGCCTGGAGCAGTGTGTGGGTACACGTGGAGGACTCAGTGTCCTGTGCACAGGGAGATCAGACTCTGCTGTACACACGCTGAAGCTGCACTGATGGCAAGCTGGAACAGAAGCCAGGAGATGTGTGCACAACAGATTGGTGCTTTTGGCACCCAGTTGGTTCTCAAGGCTTTTTTTTTTTCCAGCTGGCAGCTTGGACCTGCTAAGCTGTGGCCTGGAACAGCTCCCCATCAGGTGATACAAGTGGAAGTGCTTTGTGCAGGGCCTTGTTTTGTTCTGGCTCTTTAGTACTTAATGATAGCACTTTGGCAGTGTTCAAAGAGGGAAAAAATGTTTTTCAGGCTGGTTGGTTGCTGTGCAATCTCTATCCACCAGTCCTTGTAACCTCTTTTAATTCTTAATTTATTGAAAGTTTTGCATTGTGGAAGAATAAACTGAGTTATGGCTATGTCATGCTTCACTTCAATTAGTTCCTCTTTAGTTTATTTAAAGTATTTGGTTTATAAACTCATATGGCACTAATCTATCTGAAAGCTTGCAATAATACCAGTTTCTTTTCCTCTTTGTAGCAATTCCTAAAGTAAGACTGGACACCATTTACATCTGTGGAGTGGATGAGATGAGCACCCAGGACATCTTTGCCTATTTCAAAGAGTATCCTCCTGCTCATATTGAGTGGCTGGATGACACCTCATGTAAGCAAACAGAGGATTTGTAATTCTTACTCTTTTATTTAAACCTGGTCACAGCTGTATCTCTAAGGGGAAAAAGAAAAATGTCTAAAATTATGAAAAATGTCTAAAATTATTATCTCCATCTTGACATCAGTAATATATCTGAGAGAGGGTGATTGAACTGTGCAGCTGGGCAGGTTGGGATGGTTTTGGGAGGAGGAGGAGGAGATTTGTTGCCATATTTGTGTAGTGCATGCTCCAGGAGAAGTGGGTGGGTGGAAGGAGGTGGCAGCTGGGTGTGATTTCTATAAATTGGAAAAGGAATGTGGGTACACATGGTGAGGGCTGTTTGGGGGAGTGAGATCAAAGGTGGTGGAGAGTTGTGCTTTCCTCACTGACACTGAAGCCTGTAGAAGAGATTTTTTTTTGCTACAGAAAATGGAACTGGAATACTCTGAAATTGTCATGCTACAAACCTTGTGCCTGAAATAATAGAAAAAGAAATAGGAGCCAGTGCAGGTTTTCCAGATAGCTGGAAACTTACTGACAAGCATGGCTAAAAGCTGAGAATCAATACCTCCATTCTCTGGAGTGACCCTGAAGAAATTCTGCTCCAGTGCAAGACAAAATAGATGGTGACCTTGGAGTCACTGTACATGACAGCTTGAAGTACTGGCACAAGCTGATAGAAAATATGAAACCCAATGAGGCCTGGGTGGACAATTACAGTACAGAGCTGCTGGATGGACCTGTGCTGATGCACGAGCTTGGAAATGCACAGCTTAACTCTATCTGAGAGAATCTAAGGTTGCCTGTTTTCTTAAATGCTACCTGAGCAAACTCATGTGAAATTTAAGGCTTCAGGGTTGTAACAATACCCAGTTATGGTTATTACACATCTTTTTTAATGGTGAATTTTCATGCTGTGTCTGAGTTACCATGTCAGCTACACTTGGTGAAAATATCAAGAAAAAGCTTTTTCTTTTCAGCATAGATTTGCATCATGGCAAAAACTTCAGTGTTCCCAACTGAATTACATCTTGAGGTGCAGTGCAAAGGTGGATTTAGTGTCCTGTGTTTCAAACTGATGAATCTGAAATGATGAAGGTTTTGGAAATTTGGAGATGGGAAGATGAGGCAGACTGAGAAAAAAAGTAGATTTATTAACCAATCATTGAAATTAATACCTGGATGTTCTTCACCTTGTAGTTCTTACCTGTTTGAGTAATCTGAGAGAGATTATCTTATTTTGGGTCACTGTACAGTCTTCTTAATATCTGAATCCACTCTGCTCAACAGCAGAACAGAGACATTTGTTGCTGTATTTGTACCAAGTGCAGAAAGCTTTTGTTCAAATCCTGTTTCTAAGCAGTTTTAGCTCTTTCAATTTCAACATCTATGAAATGCTTTTAACTGGCCTAAGAAGTTATATTTTAGTACCATCTGGTGATGCTTAAGGCACATCCTGAATGATCTTGTGAACCTGTGTACTTTATAATCTGTGCAAAGTGCTGGAGCAGTCTCCTATTTCTCCCTATTTTCCTGCTTTTTAGAAAAGATTAACAGAATTCTGCAGTAAAGTCCAAGGTTCTGTCAATTGCCAAAGGGGAAAAAGATCCAGGCTTCATTCCTGCCCCCTGCTGTTCCCATAATCACATTTGTGTGGGAACACATGGATCCACTGACCCCCATCCAGTGCCCTGACTTGCTGTTTTCAGGAAGCCTCTCAAATCTATGGTTGTGCATTTCAGTGATTTGTAATAAGCTGAAAATTGTGTGTCCTTCAGCTTATCAGATGTGTTAAAGAATATGACCTTCCCTGCAAGAGCTCTGATGGCTTTTTCTGTCATTTCTGAGGTTTTGTCATTGATTTTGTTCCAGCAAGGCAGGGGAGATGTGACTGCTTGATGACACCAACTGCATTTGTGTTTTGTGTTTCTGTTTGTCCCAGGTAATGTGGTCTGGCTTGATGAAGTGACAGCAACACGGGCTCTAATAAATATGAGTTCCCTGCCTGATCAGGAGAAAACAAAGAGCAGAGAAAACAACAAGGAGAAGACAGCTGAAAAAACCAAGAAAGGTAGATTGAGATATGCAAATACAGCCATCATCTCATTAAATCAATGAAACTTTAAACTTGTGCTGGGGTATTGCATAACCTAAATTACTGAAGGAGCTTCTATCATATAGTTGCAGGTAAATGTATTCTGCCACTTTAAAAAAGGCTTTCATCTTGGAAACCTTTTGAAGAAGCTGCTTCTTAAAAGGTGGGTTGGAGCTAGACCAAAAGCAGTAATTGAGTCGATGCTAAACGTGTTAGATGAGGCTGCCACTGAGAGCTGGTATTTACAGTGGGCCCTGGGCACAGAAATAGCTCTGGGTGATGTGCTACAAAGGCAGGCAAAGTGGGCAAAAAGCAGGTGGGAGAAAATGGCCTATTTTTGAAATGCCACAGCTAATTCCCTTTTTGATGCACCACCATCCTTCAAGTGTATCCCTCCCAGCAGCGTGACAGTGCATCACTTCAGCAGGGTGTGTGCCAGCTCGAAATTTGCCTGGTATCCTTCTAAGAAAGAACTTATTAAAAGGTTGGTTAGAAAAGAGCAGAGCAGCAAAAGTACATGCCAGTGTCGTGATCAGTCTGGTACCTCACTGCCTTGGTTGTAAATTTATTTTCCTTTTATGTGGGGAAGTTTAAAATCAGAATTTTGCTACCTGAGGACAGTTTTTGCTCTTAGGCTGCTGTGAGCGCTGTGGTTGGAGGTGCTCTATCACAAGATACAGAGCAAAAAATGTTATATTTATTAACTTTTCCATAGATTTTGCTTAAAAGTGTTGTATATGACCTAAATGCAAGTAGCCAATCTCTCTGTTAGGTATCTGTAGTTCTTCCAAAAGCCTTTCTGGGAAATTTGGTGTTTAAGGCTTTGTTAAATTTAGGGATTCTTTGAATTCACCCACTTTTCCTGCTCCTTTTCTCCACAAAGCAGTGGCTCCTCAGCCATCCACATGACTTTAATTTTGGCCAAATGTTGGTAGAGCTTCAAGTAAGACTTGTTAGGAAATTTTTGGAGATTAGAGACATTGCTTAAATGGAGCATAATCATATCTATTTAATCCTGCTTGCTATGAATTGCATATTATATTATCATTGCACCCCATCTGAAAATAAGAACTGTGATGTGAATTACTCCTGTTCCTCTGGAAAAGTGGGATATTAGAGAAAGTACACACTGTTCAATTGCATCTTAAGGTGTGAGATCCATACAGATACCCTGCAGTCATCTGGCTTGGTTACATTCCTTTTTTTAGATAGGAATTTCAGGGCTGTTTAGACATTTAGGGAAGCAAAAGATTGGTCTGTGCTATGAGAAACTTCTAATTTGTGAGGGAGAAAAAATGCCTGAGTCCTCTCCCTGCTAGAACTTAATCATTCTGGTTTGAGTTTGGGTAATTTGTTTACTTAAATTCTATCTTTGGTTTCAGTTTGGTTAATTGTGCTTCATTGTTCTCACTCAGGAATATTTTCAGGATCTTTTGGACAGCTGCCACTTTCTCTTTTAAGATTTTAAGTCCATTCAAAGAGATTTAAGATAAGGAACTCTGAAATATAAAAGAGAAGATTTTTTAAATCTTAGGCTTATGAAGTACTTTGAGATCTTTGCAAATGATATTGGCATATCACACTTCATAGCTCTCCATAGTCATTACTTTTTTACAGTATTTTATTTCTTGGGGGCTTTGGAAAAAAAAAACCAGCATGAATTGTCTTACACTGAGCTAAAAAGAACTAAGAAATCAAAGCAGCTCACAATTTTAGCAGTTCTGGAAGCATGCTCTTATTTTTTTAGTTAATTCACAGCAGAATTAAGTCTCTAAGGTTGGTCTTAAGCTTTTGATTAATTGTTACTATTGGATATTTGCAGGCATTTGAAAAGGAGATAGAAGGAAAGGCTTTTATGTGCCTTTAGTGCCTTGGCCTTGCTGATCTCTGATTTTGAACACACTAAATCCTGACAGGCAGTGCAGTTTCATTTGCTTTCAAAGAATTAAATTAATGATGCACATGTGCTGCTGCAGGCACAGAGCTCAGAATTTCACTGTGCTCCACTTTTCCATAGGCATTCACTGCTTTGATTGTTCCCTAGGCTGCTCAGGAGGAAGGAAAACACCTTCAGGCTGATTTCAGACAATGTAGGTGATCATAAATCAAATGAGGCTGACACACTAAAATGGAGCTTGGTTTTGTTTTGTTTTTTTTTTCCCCAATTATTTTCCTTAGAAAAACAGGAGGAAAGCTCTGATGATGAGACAGAAGAAGGAGAGGTTGAGGATGACAATCCCAGTGATGTGGAGGTCAGTACAGAGGGGAAGTGGAAACTGCTCTGGAAGTTCTGCTCTGGCTGGTGTGAAGTTTTCACAACATTTTAGGTTTCTATTTGCAATTCACAATTTAATTATCAAAATGAATTCGGTGGGGAGTGAGAGGGAGTACAGGTGGTGATGATCCCAATGGAAAGTGCTTTGTGAAAATAGATTTTGGAGAGTTTAAGAGTGAGCCTGGCTTCTCTTTTCTGCTGAGAGGAGGCAATGAGAGAACAATAATGGAAGGCAATGACCTTTCAGCAGGGAAAGTGCTTAGAGCCCAATGGGATTTAGGCTGCCCATGGATCTGTGGGAATCAGCACACACAGTGATGGCCTGGCAGCAATTTAATCCTCACTGCCTGAGTGTATAATGGGTGTGATTAGAATTTCCTGTAGCAGCGGCTCAGTGAGCGCTCCTACATCATGGATGTCTGAATTGAGTTTCTATAAAGCAGCTATAAATGAAAAAGAAAGGTTTTTAGTCATTGGGTGAGGGCATGAGAACCTGTTAATAAAATAATTTAGATATAAAACAGGGGAAAAAAAATCATTCTTTTCAGTGCCCAAGTTTTGCTATTTTCTTTGTTTCAGTCAGTAATATAGAGTCATTTGACAATTACTGGATTTAATAACCTGAGTTAATGTTATGGAACAAGAGAAGGAAATATTTTAAATTTTCAGGGCAATTTACATTAAAAATTAACATCAGCTTGTCAAGAAAATAAAGCTGAGCTCATAGGAACATCATTTGAAAAGTGACTTTCTTCATTATCACTCGATTGCTTCTCTGTAAGCAACCCATTTTTGTTGAACAAAAATTTGATTTTTGAGTCCAAAATACCTTTTTTGCCCCCAAAGTTGGATGCCCTCTCCCAGGTAGAAGAGGATTCCCTCCTGCGTAATGACCTTCGCCCTGCCAATAAACTGGCTAAAGGAAACAAGCTGTTCATGAGATTTGCTACTAAAGGTAAATGACCAAGCACCCTGAACTCACTGCTTGTTGGACTTTTATTTGTTGGCTAATTAATGACTCAAAGTGCCTGCTTCTTATTTATAACACTTCTTACAAAATAACATTTCTTATAAACACCTAAGAAATGATGCTTCTTATGAAAGTGTGATTTTTTTTATTTTTTGCTAATTGTTAGGTGTTAAGGTTTTTGCCATAAATCTACATTTCTTGTGTCAATTATATCCATTCAAGTTGTATGAAAATTATTGTACCTGGAAATTGTATTTTGGGCACAGGGCATTCTTCCCAAACTCATGGAATAGGAATGATGCCTTTTACCAGAAGTAAATTCCACATTTTATAAATATGGATACAACTTGAGATGCCAGTGAGGGATTAGTAAAAATTATTGCTAAATATTCATTTTATTTATGAAGAAAATGAAAATCCATATAATTTCTGGACCATGCAGGATGTGGCACATTGATCAAGAAAAGAAAGGTGATGAGGAAGGTGAGTGGAAACTGCAGCAGTGACAGGGGGATGTAATGCCCTGTGAAGCTGATCTCTAGAAACCCAGCCTCCCTGGAATTCAGTTTCCAGACACAAATAAGGCTGTGGTGGTAGGAGAAATTCCAGAGGTGTAAGCAAAATTGAATCCTTCATGGAGGAGGGTGAAGTAATTCTTATTTTAAGGCACACTCAGTCTCACTCTCTGTCTTTGGATGGTTATTTATTTTTATGCTGTGCTGTAAGTTATACTGTAAGAGGGAAAAATTCCTATAATTTATGTTTTTTGCAGATGACAAAAAGGAGCTGGGAGCTGCAAGGAGAAGCCAGTATTATATGAAATATGGCAATCCAAATTATGGAGGCATGAAAGGAATTCTTAGCAATTCTTGGTGAGTGTTGGACAGAGGAATTGGAACATTGCAGGTATTTGGACAAACTAATCTAAAACTGTTTTAATCTGTGGATTTTCTATTGAGTTCATGTAGATGCTTCAGTGTAAATAATGTTTTTGCAATGTGAGTGTGAATTATAAGGAGAGGATTTTCTCATGAAAATAAAGATTCTCTTCAGACCATCTGTGACATCAACACGTGTCTGCTGTTGAAGTGGGTGATAATTGCAGGACTTAGGGGTCGTGAATGAGCCATAATTCCTGTGGCAGGCCCTCAGCCTCTCTCTGCTTTCAGGAAGAGGAGGTACCATTCCCGGAGGATCCACCGCGATGTGATCAAGAAGAGGACCCTGATTGGGGACGATGTGGGCTTGACTCCCCCCTACAAACATCGGCACTCAGGTACTGGTGCCACTGGGACAGCCCTGGGGGGACACTGGGACACGGAGGGCTGGGCAGCATCTGGAGCAGTGCCTCAGCAATCCCATGGCATCTGTGGAAGTCTTCTTAAAAAAATAAATTTGAATCCTATTCTAAGAGTTTACAGGAAATTCCTGAGGTGGAAACTTCATGCTGCTCATTGCTTCTCAAAATAGCTGCTGCTTTTTATGTGACATTTTTCTTTTATAAAATTTAGGGCATGGGGACCATGGCATCAAAGGCCAAAAGAAGGGATGAATGACATCTTCAGCCTTCTTGGCAATTTGTCACACTTGCAAAGTCAATTCTCCCAATCTCTAAATGTAGAACAATAGAGATGAGAAAATTCTATTAATTAGGCTGGTATACTTTCATCTGCTACCTAAGGTAGAAAAGTAATGGGTATAAAAATGTGACATGAGACAAGTGCAGTGTGATTGGCCTGTTAAAAATACAGCCAGGGATGTGACAAATCTCGTGGAAGATTATCCATGTTGGTCATGTAGTGCTGTCTGAAGAGATGTCTGAGTGCTGGTGATGACTAAACTGAAATTGTTTCTATTTAAATCAGTGTCTGTGATGAATTCATAATAATGGCACCTGTGTTCTTTTTGGCACTGCTGCTTGCAGGACTCGAAGGGATTTTTGCAGAGCCAGCAGCTGGCATGTTAATCCCTGTAAGATCCTGGGAATTGTGCTTAGCTCAGGAAGGAAGAGCTGCACCTTCTACAAGAGGCAGAGTCTACAAGACTCTGGTCCCAGAGTAATTAAAGCACAACTTTACCAGGGACATTTTGTCCTGTAGCAGTTTTATGCCACTTATTGATTCCAGTTAAAATATTCTGCAAAATATTCTCTCTCTCTAAGAAGAGAGAACTAAAAGAACTTCAGACTCATCTACAGGAGATCATTAATTACAGTCAGGTGATTTTCCTTTAGGTTCGCTTTTCTAAAATTCACTCAATCAGAACGACTTTGTTTTCACTGCAGGCTTGGTGAATGTTCCTGAAGAGCCCATAGAGGAGGAGGAGGAGGAGGAGGAGGATCAGGACATGGATGAAGATGACAGGGTGGTGGTGGAGTACCGGGATGAGCTGCAGGCTTTCCGCCAGGCGCGGGAGCGCGGCGCCGCCAGGAGATCCAGCGCCAGCGCCTCCGACTCGGACGAGATGGATTATGACCTGGAGCTGAAAATGATCTCCACCCCCTCGCCCAAAAAAAGCATGAAGATGACCATGTATGCAGATGAGGTGGAGTCACAGCTGAAAAATATCAGGTAAAAGTTTCTTAGTCTTTCAAAGCAGCAGTGAAGAGGGATTTCCTGGTTTTAGCGACAGAGCTGCCGAAGATTGAGGTAGCAAAATGATATTATATAAAATGATAAAATATATTTATTAAAATATATTAGTTTATTATTTTATATATTATTTTCTATAGATTTTCTAACAAGAAATACAGAACTAGGCTTTTAATAGAATTAACATTTTTAATATATCTTTTTCTGCAGATCTCTCTATTCTTGCTTATTGCTTGAAGTAGAATCAAGAGAAATTCATGCAAACAACCATAATTAATAACTCCTCTTTCTCTTTTCTCTTTGCCCCTTGCTCTCTATTTGAGAAAAAAAAATAACCTTCAGTTGTTGGTGACAAAAAGGAATTTATGTTCATTATGGGCTTACTAACCAAAGTTGTATATATTGTAGATGAATAAAATAACATCCATATAAATCCAAATAAATATAACCACCCTTTCAGTAGGGTGGTTATTATAATGTCAACAATTTTGAGGCTGCCTTGAAATGGGTACTGAGGTATTCATGGAATTATTGTTATATTTAGGATTCTGGCTTGAACAGCTTCTAAGCATTGCTTTTACTACTTTTTCTCAGCAGAGAAATCCTGATACTATTAATTTTGTGATGTAACTTTCCACATAAGAAGACTTAAGAACTATTCTAGATGGAATTTTTATTTAGAGGACATCAAATCTACGATTTTTTTTAGGAATTCCATGCGAGCAGATAGCATAGCCACCAGCAACATCAAAAACAGGATTGGCAGCAAAGGATCCTTGGAGAAAGTTGCAGATGTGAGGCTCCTGTTGGAAGAGAAACGTCAGAATAACTCTGGGCCACGGCAGCCAAACAGCACTGTCAAATCAGGTGATTTTATCTCTCATTGCTGGGCAGAATTGTCACTAAAATAGATTTATTTCACACCTGTGCTCCACTGCAGATAAACTCTGCATCCACACAGTTTGTCCTCACTCAGAGATTGAGGTGGGAATTGCTCTGGGGAAAGAATCAAGTACACTTTAGTGAAAGCTTTTTTAGTGATGTTGATTTCCATCCATTTTCTTTGCCTGTGCCAATCTCCCTCCACTTTGTCTCTTTGAATTTGCTCCTTCCTTGAGGCAGAGATTCTCTGCAGCTGAGAAACAGCACACAGGGAAGGTCATGCACAAAATCAAATGTGAAACACTGACTACACTTAAAAATGCACATAAATACATGTTAAAAATGTGTATTATATGGTGATTTTGCATTTGGCAGGATTTATCTTGATCTTAAATAACTTATTTCTTACACTGAAACGTGTATAATTTCATCTGCTTCTGACGTATGTAATATAATCTGACTGATAAGTGAAAAATACCTTTTTCTATTAATGAAATGTCAAAATAATGTTTGTATATTTTACCCTTCTTGCCCATTTAGGGCCTCTGACAAATTGACACATGGTCCCAAAATTCCCTTTGCCTTCATATTTTTGTCTGGACCTCCCCTGTAAGATTGGGAACATCCAGCTAAGCCAGGCAAACTTCAGAATACAAAATTCACATCAAGGGTTAAGGATCAATATCTTTAGTTTTCTTTTTATTTTATTGTGCCAAATACCAAGCAGTGGTAGAATTCTCAATCAAGGTATCTGTTACCTGAAAAGAATTTTGTTGAAGGCAGACCAGTTTTCATGGAATTTTCCCTCCTGCTGGGTATTTACACACTCTGCTGCTACACCAGGAAAGCAGCAGGGGCCATGGGATAACTTAGGTTTTCATCTTTTGGACAGAGCACAGCTTGAAAACATGAAATGTCAAATTTATTGCCAAAACTGAAATGAAATCTGGCTGAATTGTATTGCAGAAATTTCCAGGAAGTCTGAGTATGAAATACTTAAATGAACAGGCTAAAGAAAAGATTAAAACCAGAGAATCTGTCTAGTTTCAGTAGTGGATGAGCATAAACTGAGCTGGCAGAGTAAATGCCACAGGATTTTTAATTTTTTTGTTGTTTTTGTTATTTTAATCACTGAAAATATCCCCAGATGTGAGGCAGAGACTGGGGAAAAGGCCACACTCACCAGAAATCAAAGCTCCAAGCAGCGCCTGTGCTCCTCGTCGAGAGCCAATCTCAGATGTGCACAGCAGGCTGGGAATCCCCAAACAAGATGTGAAAGGCCTCTACTCTGACACCAGAGAGAAGAAACCAGGTTAGTTGTGTGCAGAAAATGTTCTGCTGCACTTCCTTTGGTTTTGGAGCCCAAGAGAAATCCCAGCAGAAAGCCATGAGGGCTGAAGTTGAATGAAATTCAGGGTAAATTAGCAAATGTTTGTTCAGAGCTTTGAAATCGAAATCATGTAGGGAGGAGCTGGGGGGCTTGGATTGAGCAGGAATTTTATGGAGGTAGGCTGAAGATCAAGGACTGCTTTCAAACTGTGGGCACCAAAACAAGTGTCAGGAATGCAGGGGCACTGGAGGTGTGAATTAAACATCCTCTGCAAATGGGGAACATTAAACAAGGCTGCCCTGAGCCTCCTGCAGCTTAATTTCAATTACTCTTCAAAACATAATCAGTTCCATGCCAAATATTGAGGTGGGAGGAGTAGGAAGGGTTTGAAGAGTTGCAGTGAGTTTAAGAATTGGTTCCTTTACTTTTTCCTCTCAGTTCTGTCTGTTTTGGGTTTTTTTTTAATGTTTGTTTTTCATCTGCTTAGGTAATTTATGGACCAGATTGGGGTCTGCTCCAAAGACACAGGAAAAGACTCCAGAGAAAGCTGAAAACTCTGTGGCATCTCCAGAGGAAGATGACTCTGAGCTGCAGAGGGTTTGGGGTGCTCTCATTAAGGAAAAAGAACAGTCCAGGCAAAAAAAGAGCCGCTTGGATCATTTACCCTCCCTACAAATCGAGATCAGCCGGGAAAGCAGCTCTGGCTCAGACTCTGAATCATGACTGGGTTCACAGCCTGACCCTGCAGGTGCTGCCTCTGCAGCCTGGCAGGATCCCCTTTGCCCAAAAGCTGGACACTGGCAAAGACTCTGCAGTGAAGGTTCCAGAAGTGTTTTTGATCCTTTTCTACAACAAGAGAGGCATAAACCACTTGAAACCTAAAGCAAAGACATTTGTCTGGAGTCTGTGGCTGGCCCTGTGCTCTGTAGGGCATTGTCATCTCTGGTTATGACAGCAAACCTGTAGTGAATTGTAGCAAAACATTTTCTCCCCTGAGCTTTGAACTTAAAAGATGAGGCAGAAATGCTCTGTGTTTTTAAGGAGACCTTTTCTGTTCTTGATGTTTTCATCATGGAGGCTTTTAACAAAATGTTTTACACACCTCATTCAAAGAACAGGGCATTCATTTCATGATCCAGATCATTGCCTTGCCCTTCTGGCTCTTACCAGCACCTTTCCTTTCCTCCTGAAGTAATAACAATGAAGCTTCCTGGGTGGGCAGCCAGCAAGGATAAAGCATGAAGGGATTGATTATCACACTCCCTTCCTCCAACACACTGAATGTAAATCCAAGTTACACATTTTATCACAGTTAAATTCCCTGTAGGTATCCCAGTGGCACCACCAGAATCCAAGGAATCCTGCTCATTTATTTTGGTGATGCCACATTCTGCTGTAGCAGGGATTAAGATGTTCAGGACTGCAAAGTTGGATGTTTGACAATTGTGTAAACCCCTGAGGGTTTGGGGGTTGTTTTTTTTTTTTTTTTTTTTGCTGTTGTTCCACGAGGAGAGATTATATTCCTGTCATTCCACCTGGATTATGTCCTGAAGCAATCTATCCAACAGCTGGAAAGCATTTTTGTATTTATGAGAATCCTCCCATTGGCCACAGTGAAAGCTCTAGTGGTGTTCTCCTCTGTGCTGTTCTATCTGTGTAGAAGTGAAAGAGAAAAGGAAAACTTTAGGATCACTGTCTCCTGTCAATATTTTGGATGTTCTTCCTGTATATTACACGTGGATGTGGACATGGGTGACTTGTTCCAATCAGCTTTTTTACCTGCACATTTTCACCCCTCCCTGGGTAGGACAAGGGTTTGATCAGTGTGCAGCTGCTGGTTTTTGGGTTTTTTTTTTCTCATGTTGCCAGTGATTCTGAGTGAGGAATAATGCAGCACATCACATTCAGGTAAACAGGTAGCAAAACCATTTTAATAGTCTGAAATCTGTTTGCATTGTCCTTGTTCCTTGGTTCTGTCAGTCCAAAATATCTGTGAACTTCTCTTCCCATTTCTGCTTTTTAACAAGCAACTTTTTCACTTTTTTTTTTTTTTTTTGCTCCTCCTGTTTTTGTACTAAGTTGAAGTAGGTTTGAGATTTCAGCAAGGAATCTGCAAAATTAACTTTTCTTATGCTTTATGATGTGTGAGGATAGCAGCATGTCAAATGAAAGGTCAAATGACAGGCACAGTGACTGCAGGGGCAATCTGGGGGCTGACCAGGCTTCAAGCCTTACTCTTTCCTTGTTTTGTGACACTCATCCTTGAATTTATATTTAATTATTGAATATATAAATGTCTCATAAAAGTACTGTTGAGAGAAACGCCTGCAATGTCTGATCACTGTAATAACTCATTTTAAATGTGTGCTTTCACTGATACCCTCTCCCCAAGCTTTCCCAGAGAATCACTCTCATCTCTCCAGATCCTGATAAAATTTATTTCACTGGTGTCTTTTTGCCAGCAAACCTTTGTGTTGTGTCACTACTTTGAATCCTTTGGGACCTTTCTTTTACCTGAAAGGAATCAACACCTCATGCACCAAAGCTGGATCATTGGGAGCCCTTATGTGGTGTTCCCATGTCAATATTCCTGATTTAAACCTGGTGAAGGATAAATTGATGGGAATAGAGGATCTCTTCAGCTGATCTGAAAGATTTGTGAATCAAGCACCCTTAACTCTGCTTCTGCCTTCCAGGTTGTCAGAAATACGCCTTAAAAATTCCCCCATCCTGGTCAGGACTGTGGTTTTATGGTTTTGGGGGGGTTTATGTGTGATACTGAGCCCACAGGAGCTTAGTTGCTGGAAAAAAAATGAGGTTTATTGTTTAGAGGGGGTTTTGTAATTGAGTGTTCCTGGTTTTGCTTTTTTACAATGCACAGAGAAGCCTCGGAGAGTGCTGGTATCAGGAATTCTTTCCAGCTTTAGGGCTTCCTTAATTACCTGAGCCAGGGATTTGGTAATTAAAAATGAACTCTAAAATTTAAAAGTCGATGCTTTTTCCTCAATGTTTTAACTTCTATCTATTTGATCAAGAGATTGCAAAGAGAATTTTGTTCCTTTCTCTTTGTATTCAGCTGTTCAATCCTTAGCTAATGTGATTTTTCACTCACCTCCCAGCTATCATCACCTACAAGAATTTGATGCAGAAATTGATGTTTAATAGGGAGATGGGACCTGTGTATTTCATTAAAATGTGTTTATGTTGAAAATGGCAAAAAAGGAGAACGTTGGCTTTGGCTCTTGCTAAAGGATCTGAATTTTAGGTGATTTGTTACAGCACCACACTAGTCCTTCTTATAGGGAAGTTTTTGCTGTTTATAAAATGTGGATTTTTGATAAATAGCTCCTCAGGCTGACTGAACATGTGGTCTTGAGGGTGAAATTTTAAAGCAGAGGTGGCTTTGTTTTTAAAACGATGGCTGATGCACTTAACAGAGGGAAAAGGACACCAAAACACCCCTATTTTCAGTTCAAGATGACACAATGAGAAAAGAATGGAACTTTTATTTAAAACCAGCTGTTCAGTTCTAAATAAAAGTGACCTGAAATCGCTCCGACCTCTCCAGCGTTCCTGGGAAAGGCAGAACCCGGGGCAGGGTCGTGCTCCCTGGGCTGTGCCCGGCCACATGAGGGTCTCTGCCCGAGGCTGTCACCTGTCCGTGCCCTGAGGAGGTGACTAAACCTGGTTTAGGGTTTTTTTGGTGTTGTTTTGTTTTTTTGGGGGGGCCGGGGTTTGGACGATCCCCGCGGCTCCGCCCGCCCCGTGCCCTCACGGCCCACACGGGAGGAAACGGGAGCCTCGGCTCCCCCCCGCCTGTGGAGCAGTGGCACAGCCCGCCCCCGCTCGGGGTGGTACGGCCCAAGGCTTTATAAATGGCCGCCGAGGAAAATCGCGCCCTTTCGTCCCGTGCCCTTGGAGCCGCTCAGGTGAGAGGAGCCGGGACAGGGCTCAGGGCCGGGTTCGGGGCCTGCAGGGCGGGCAGCGTGGAGGCGCAGGCCGGCGTACCGAGCGAAGCGCTCGTACCGCTGAGCGAGTTGAAGCGCTCGCTCCCCCAGCTCGGCAGTGGTAGCGGCCACCGGGCCTGCCTGGGCCGCGCGGGCCGGGCCGCACCATTGGAGGGGCAGGGGGGGGCCGCGGCCTCGCGGCGCGTGGCGGCTCACGACCCTCATGGCCCTTGTCCATCAGGCCACCATGGAGGCGGCAGCGGCACCGCGACTCCGCCGGCAGCGCCCGGACCCCGCCGAGACCTCGGAAACCCCGCCCCGGTAAGTCGGGAAGGGCTCGGAGCTCGGCTGGGCTGGTGCTGTGTGTGTGGGGAGCGCTGCTGGCGCGGCCCTGCCCGGGGCTCCGTGAGGGGCAGTGCTCGGCATCCAGCGCTGTCCATGGATTTTTGTGGCCTTGCAGCCATAAAACATCAGTAATTGGGTCCTTTTTTTAATTTTTCGATGTGCTAGACCCTTTCTGTGTAATTAAAAATTACACTCACAGCATTGGAGTGTTTGCGATTTCAGTTTGAAAATTGCCTTGTTGGTAAATGTTACCCTGCGAGCTGCATTCTTATATTACTTTAAGTATACATAGTTTAAACCTCCTCATTTGGAATTATTTAAAGAGGATTGCTGAGTACTAATAGCTGTCTGATATAAATATTTCAGTGATTCATATTAACTTCAACATGGGTGGAAGCATAAGCAGAGTTGGTCATGAGGGTCTGGTTTTGTTCTTGTTTTTCCTTACACAAACCTACTTTATACTGTTTAAAAGTATTCTAATAACACTTTTCTTGCTTTTATTCCCACAGCAGAAAGATGACTTGAAGTAAAGAGTAAGTTAATTTTTTTCTTTTTACATTAAGGTGTGCAAAGTTGTTAAAAGGGGTTCCAGGCCTTTATAAGTCAAAAATCTGTAAAAATTACATTTTAAGTTAAGTAAAAACTAAATAAAACTGTTTGTGTACACACAAGAGTTAATGCTTCATCCACAGAGGGGAGATTGTACAACTGTTTGAGATGAAAGCTGGTGTTTTGAGTCATTAATTAGAGGAGTTAATTAACGGCTGTTGATGATGATAACCCGGAATAGGAAGTGCCGTCAGATGCGAGAACTGACGATACCCTGGTTCTGGTCTGAAATGCAGCTGCACACAGGAGCTCAAACCTCCAGACTGATCCTGTAGGGCCAGCAGGCAGCTTGCTGTCCATGAACACATCTCACCTTCCTTCTGTCCCACTCCTCTGCAGAGCTGCGCTTCCCACCTGCCTGTGACACTGCAGGACCAGGAGCAGCTGGGGAGGTGGCCCTGACGGGAAGGTGAGTGATGGCTCCCAGTGCATTTTATAGAGTTCTGTGCCAGGTGAAATGTCAATTTAGAATGGGGTTTATAGGCTATAAGGAGCTTGAGTCTGTGTTCCTTAGAATTTTAAGACTGATCTTTATTTTCTGATGTGTTTAGGTAGAGCCTGCAGGGCTGTGCTGCCACGTGCTGGTGGCTGATGTCCCCCCACTGATGGGACAGCTCTTCCCAAGTCCTGTGCAGGCACTGAGACAGCAGAGCAGGAAAATCTGCTGGGTGAGTTCAATATTCATTGTGCTCCTAGCTGAACGTGGTGGCTTTTGGCTGCAGGCTCAGAAAGACACAATGATACATTTAGAGCAGAGTTTCTGTTCTAAATGTATAATTAATGGAGCTCTAGGCAAAAGCAGAGGCAGTAAATGTGTGAGAGCAGCTGTTACTGCACTGTAGACAGATAAAAGTGTCAATTTCTGATATCACATGATGAAACTAACCCAAACTTGCTGGAATTACCGGCAGATTGACTGGTGGTGAGCAAAAGGTTTTCTGATGATATCTGACACATTAACAAATGCATTAATGATAATTAAGGCTGGTTACCTGACCCTGCTCCTGTGTTCCAGGTGGTGCTGCTGGAAACATCTCTGAGGCAGAAGGACTCCAACAAAACACCTGGGCTTGAGGATTTTGTGTAGACAGAACATTTTTCTGCCTATTACAAAGTGGTAACAGTTAAAATGTTTTATTACATGTGCATTAAAATAATTTTAAAAAGAAAAAAAACCACTGTTTTGTCACTTCACTGCATTTAGGAAACTGGGCACTCCTGCAATGTGCTGTTAGATGAAGAAGATACACCCAGATGGCAAAATTTTCACCACAGATGATGCCAGTGGGGTTTAGTGTGGTAATTAGAGTTTAAAGAAGACACCAAGAGTGAAATTACTGCAGGGATTCAGTACTCTTGACAGCCAGGGCAGCAAATGCAGCTGTAGCTTGTTTGCAGGCTTGCTGTTTGTCATTTGGATCTCAAACTTGAATTTAAAATCTGCTGCAGAGGCAGAGTTCAAGGGTCAGGGGGAATCTTGGCAACTTGGAGATGCTTAAAAGAGTTAAAGCCCAGTGATTGAGGCCAAACCTCCCAATTAGAGTAATTATGTCAGCAGAACTGGCAGGTTCAGCACTTGGGTGCTCCAAACATCCAAACTGCTGGTGCTGAGCCTTCTGCCCACCTGGTGTCAGCAGTGAGGATTTTAGGGTGTGCTTTTTGCAAAGGCTTTTTTGCAAAATTTATTAATTAAACTAATTCCTCCTGAGCCTGTGGTCACTGCCAAGGGGGAATCAGTGTTCACAGCTCCAAGTGGCAGAGCCTGGGATTGGTTTTGCCTTCCCTGTGGAGTTCAGGTGAAGATCTGAATTGCTTTTAATTTGGATTTTCTGACTGGAAGGTGCTGTGAGCAGTGTCCCTGTCCCTCCAAAAGCACAGGTTGCTGTGCTGCCTGAGGTATAAACTGCATGAAATGCAGAATTTCAGGAATTTCTCTTAAAGTTAGTGTTCAGAAAAGCAGGCTCAGTGTTTTTCAGAGAAACCTCCTGGTTCTACAACATGCAGGTAAATTAATCTGGATTTTCCTAGAATTGTTCCTGTAGTATATCCAGGGCTTAATAAAAACATTCAGCCTGGGCAATGGAGTAGGTAAAACATTTGGAATTAATTAGTTGCTCTTAATCTGAAAGGATTTGAGCACTATGGAGAACAAGTTACTCCTCTGCTCAATTAAGATTACATTCTGTTCCCAGTGTTTAAAGAACCAAAGCTTATTTTTCCCTGATTTTAAGAGCTTGTGTATTAGAACATGTTTGTATTTCTTATAGCACGCACTGGGAATAGAAATGGGTTTAAAGCTCTGAAAAAGCACAAGGATCCACCTTTTTTAAATGTGAATCTGCAGACCATGGAGGTAAAAGCAGCCACATGCCCCCAGCAAACAGAAATAATCAGCAAATTGTTTAATGAGCTGTTGAATTTGCTCCAGGAAGGTTTGCTGCAACTTGTTTTAAAGTTCTTGCTTTCTAGTGTTAGAACTCTCTCATTAAAACAGAGCAAAGTTGATCTGGGAAAACTTGAATATTGAGTTTACCTGGGTTTATTGAGGGTGCAGTTTTGGAGATAAATATTCATGAGTTTCATTTTAGCATCACTTCTTTATTGTTCTAATCAAAACCCAAGTTCCTCAGCAGGGATCCTCTCACAGGCTGGGTTTTTGCTGAGATTAATGAATGGAAAAGTGTTATTTCTGTTAGAAAATGGTGCCTTTCAAACATAACAAATGCCCTCAACATTTTACTGTGATTTTCCAGGGGAGCACAGATAATTTCGTGGTGCTTGAGGGGAAGGGAAATAAAACCATTCTGTTTTGATTACATTTGGAGCACTTAAAACTTCGTGTTGGGGAATAAACAGCAGACAAAAATCTGGTTTTAAAACACAATTATTTTGGATTTTCTGAAGGTTTAAAAAGAACAGTTGGCAGGAATCCCTTTGGCACTCAACATCAGCCAACAATCCTGGATAAATCTAAAATAGATGAAAAGATTAAAGCAGAAAGAAAAAATATGCAACAAAGCAAAGAATGGCTGAGTGCCAGCTTTTAGCAATAAGAGAGATGGCAGTGCCTTGTCTCAAATCACTGTTTGAGAGAAAACATGGAGATTATCCCCAAAATCTGTGCTGAGGGGCTGGGATTGAGGAGGGGAGGATCCACAGGGGCAGAACTGCCTCGCTGTAAATCACAAGCTCCACATTTCACATAAATGCTGGTTACCATCCTCATTTCTTGATTAGTATTGTAAAGCAATCATATCTGCAGCAGCATGAGAATAATCACTGATGCAAAGCCATAAATTACTGTAATTAATGCATGCCAGCTATTAATGGCAATGCAAAGAGCAGCTCTCTCTTGCCTTGGTGGCTGCTGTTCCAGCTGAGGCAGTTGGAGCTGTAGCTACTTAAATAGGAGGGAAGAAGGGATATCCTGTGTGCCTGAGCTTTTCAGAGTGCAAGAAATCCTAAATATTGACATTTCACTCCTTTTCCCCTCAGAGCAGGAGGAGGAGCTGTTAATTTTTCAACTCTCCTTCATCTCAGAGATGTGAGGCACAAAGGAGCTGCTGTTGGTGTCGTGCAAGAAAAGTGTCACAGGTTTGTTTTCTCCCAGCTAAAGGATGTCAAATGCTTTGTTAAAAATTCTGAGATATCACAGGCAGCAACTCCTGAGCTTCTCAGAGCAAAAACTCAAAATAACCAGGGGGACTTTGGCCTTTTTCAGGCTCAGGGTGTTCCTGGCACCCCCCTGACCTTGTGCTGCCAGAGCTGGAGCATATTTCACGTGTTCCTGTGAGGAAGGACAAGGTTAATGCATCATTGAATGCTCTGCCAGGACAAACATTCCCCTTCTTTGTCACTTCATGTCATTTAGTGCCTTCATTTTACACCTGAAATCTGCCCAGCTGTCATGAACTGATCCCAAGCCTGCTGAACGTGGGGAGGGTTGACCAGGTGGGGTTTGATTTAGGGCATGGAAGGAGAGAATTGAAAGAGCATTGAGCATTTTCTGCTCCTGTGCTGTAACATCTGTCCTGCTTCACCTCCTGACACTGGAGCCCACAAGGTGGGGCAGTGACCAAGCTCAGAGCATTTGAAAGAAAAGATTTTGGCAGCCTTGAAGATGCTTCTTTGGGGGAAACTCGGTTTTATTGCTGGTTCCTTCCCTGTTTCTAATAAGATTTGCAACTTTCATTACTGTGTAGAGAATCCCACACACAGTGATAATGTCACTCTTTAATTAGCTGTTAATTAATGTGTCTTACTGTTGGACCAGCAAAGGCTCATTTGATGAGCTTTTGATGCTGTGCAAACTTGCAGCTCATGGGCCTACCCCAGTGTGCTCCTGCTCTGAGTGTGATGAGAAGCCAAAGAGTTAAAACTTATTTTTATTTGACAAAAATAAAGAGTGATTTGCCCTTCATTACCCTTCCCTCCCATGCAGCTCAGGAGCTGCCAGGCTGTGCCTGCTCCAGGTGGATTTTGAGGCAATAAACACCCCCAGCCCAGCACCTGTGTGCAACTGAAACCTGAACAAAATGCAAATGAGCAAATCACTCAGTGCAGGCTGACTTCAAATCCCTGCTGTTTTAATCAAATAGAGATGTTAAAAGTTTAATCTCCAATAATTAAGATTTTTGTTTGTTAGGCTCCTGTTAGTTTTTGCAAGTCAATACTTGGATTTTTTTCCAAAACAGGTTTTTTTTTTTTGGTTTGTAATGGTTTGTGGTAAAATCATTGCACAGCCCAGCTGCAACACAAACTCTAAACAAATAATCATTGATGTTTCTGAAGCTGCCTATGGCTTTTTGCTGGGCTCTCCTTGGTTTTCTTTGTCATTTTGATTTACTTCCCAGTTTGTTTGATTGCTTTCTTGCTTGTGCTTTCCCAGATCCTGTCACATAGTCACTCTAGGTTTGATTTTCTTGGTTTTTTGTGCATTTTGTGCACTTGCAAACTGCACCTAAAGGTTTGTTAGTGTTGGCTTTGGGTTTGTTGGGTGCTGCTGTCCCTGAGCAGTGGAATAGGCTTGAGGTTTAACAGCACATTAAAGACAAACTTCCAGCTAAGCCTGAGGTTATCAGCCATAATAAAAAATAACAAATTTTCCTGGATAGCTGAAACTTTATTAATAAACACCTGAGTCAAGGTAATAGTGGCACCAATGGTAATTTGGTTATCAGCCCTTATCAGACAGCAAGTGCAGTGCTGGTGCTGAGGTGATCTGTGAGCTGTTGAATGCAGCAGCAGCTGAAATACCCAATAGAAATGTTTCACATCTGTGCCTCCATCTGATGATCCTGCAGCAGTCTGCAGTGCTCCACATCACCTCAGGCAGATAAGGAACTGGAGCTGGAGCCCTGCTGGGAGCAGGCAGAGGGTTTGGTCACTCACTGGATAAAGCAATTCTCCTGGACTGTGTCAAATCAGGTATTTTATTCCTTTCATCCATGGCAGTAAATAAGAAACTCTTTGTGCTGAGTGAAATCCAGGGGATACCTGCTGGGGAGATGATGGGAATTGTTTCAGAGCTGGGGGTGAGGTGGGAGCTTTGAAATGCACAGTGATGGGAAGCCCTGCACCAAGGTAGCTGCACTTTGAATTTAATTAATTGAATCATTCCAGGCACCTCCCCACCAGCCTGTTTGCTGCTGTGCTTTGGGGGAAGGTGCTCTGTGCTTGCAGGAGGTGAAATAAAGCTTCAGTGTCAGGGCCAGGCTGTTTGGAAATGCAAAACAGGAGCTGCATCAAGGGCAGGGATTTCAAAGGTGCTGCTTTTATGCTTCAGAAAGGGCTTTGCAGATGACAGCAACAACGTGGTGTCACCTGGCAACAGGTCAGAGGCTGGAGCTGAGACAAAAGAAGGGAGGAGAACAGGGCTGAAAAACCACCAACACCAAAATGGTTTGAAGAATGAGGGGTGAGGGGACAGCTCTGGGCTGGTGGCTGCCCCTGCCCTGGAAGTTCAGCCCATTTTGGGGGTTGGCACATTAAAAGGACAATGTTTGCATTTCAGCCCCCAGCTCTGCTGTTTCTGTGCCTGTGGTGGAGGGGAGCTCTGAGCCTGCAGGAAAGCACAGCTTGGGAAAATGCTGAGCCTTGGAATTGATCATAAGCAGGTGGGTCCAGTGAAGATGAAGCAACAACAAAAAGGGAATGGTGAAGTTCTCCTCTTGGAAAGGGGTGTGGAAATGCACACAGCCCCAAGCAGAGGCCTTTTGTCCTGTGTGTTTGAGGCCTGACCACTCCTGGGATTTTCTGCCTGTTTCTCCACATGCAGAACTCCCCAGCAGTGGAATCCTGTGGGATCAGGAGTCAGAGCCCTGGGGCAGCAGCTCCCAGAGTGGGATTGAGTCTTCAGTGCTTTGTTCTTCATTCCTGGAAGAGCTGGAGTTGCAGCTTTACCTGAGTGACCAGGCAAGGAGCAGCTGCCCAAGGGAAGCTCATTCCTGGGTGATGCTGCTGGGTGTCCCCATCTGTTGCAGCCCAATATCCCATGGTTTTCCATCCATCCCTGAGTCTCTGCATGTCTGTTCCATAAATCTGGGCCTGTAGGAAGATGCTTTGAGGTTTTCTTTATGTAGATTGTGTTTAGGATGGCTGTGAGTGCTACTTGCAAAATCCTGATCACAAAGCACCTCCCCAAACCCTTTCCCAGAGCCAGAGGAACCCTGGTTTTCCCTGGAGAAGGACAGAGCTGACAGGGAGAGTCAGCAATGAAGTGGTTTTACATCACACACCTTGAAAATCCAGTGATAAATGCCCAGACCAAACCTGCAGTGAATTAAATATTCATATTTCTCTCCTCTTTTGTAAACCTCCAGTCTATTTGTCCTTCCAATTACAGCTCCCTGAGAGCTGCCACGTGCACTCACTGGAGTGCTGGATGCAAACCAGCCCACAGGTTTATTTTCTCCTCAGACTGAGTTAATAAAAAGCAAAGAAAAAGGATGGCCCAGAAGCCAGAGGATCAATAAGCTATTAGGAGCCAAGAAAACTCAGCAAACTGCACACATAATTAAAGGCTGTGGTGAACAGGTTGCATCTTTTCTGACTCTATTAAATCAGCTCTTCAGTTTTATGTAAAGCCATCAGCTGAGCTGAAGGTAAAACCAGCTGTGTCTCTGTGTATTTACAGAGGGGGGATAAAAAGGGATAAAAAATAGGGGGATAAAAAAGGGGGGAATAAAAAATGCATGGCCAGAACTGCCAGAAGGGACTGCAAACAAAGCACCTCCAATTCCCATCCTTCAGGGGTAACTGAGCCATGGCTGGTGGAGCTGGCACATCAGAAATGACACTTTATTCCTAAATACCTTTCCTGCAGTGCCAGCTTGGGATCCAGGATTCCTGCAGTGAGCAAAGCTCTTGTGCTCCTCCTTGAGAACAAACCCTGTGCTAACATTTTGTAGAAACAGGTCCCAGAATGGTTTGGGTTGGAGGGGAATTAAAGCCCATTTCACTCCAACATTCTGCTGTGGGCAGGGACACCTCCCACTAATCCAGGTTGTTCCAAGTCCTGTCCAGCCTGGGGATATCCCTTCATTTATTCATGATAATTAATTATTGTTAATATTAATGTGCCTGGAGCTGGGCCCTCCCTAGGAAGTGAGGCTGGAGGCAGTCAGAGCACTGGGAGGGGTGGCTCTGCCTTTCAGAATTTCCTGTTAAAGACATTTCACAGAGCTGGAAAGCTCCTCTGCTCTTACAGCTGCTGGTGGAAATCATCCCCAGGCACAGAAAACCCCCTGCCCTTGGCGTGGAGGAAAAGTGGGATCAAGGCTGACATCCTTGTCCCACAGAGGTTGGGAGGAGGTTTCAGCTGTTGCTCACCAGGGAACGTTTCACTGCAGAGGTTGGGTCAGTTGTTTTTACCCCTTTTCCCTGAGCTTTGCCGTGTGAATTCTGCTAATGAGGTCAAGTTGTTTCCGTGGCAATGGCAGATCCCAGCTGATGGAGCAGGGACTCTTTGTGTTTGCAGGCCCTGAGTGTGAGCTCGCAAAGCTCCTGATGCTGGGGCAGGGGCATGGACCACGGGGGGCCCTGGAGGGGCTTTGCCCCTCTCCAGCTGTACTGGGATAACCCAGAGTGGTGGCACTGCCTGGGGCAGCCTCAGCCACTGCTGCCTCCCATGGCATCCCCTTGATCCTTTGGGTCACTTTTTGGCTCTTCCTCTGGCAAAGGTTGGTGTTTGGGCAGTTTTGGGTTGACATTTGCTGACTTTGCCCCTGAGCAGCAGCAATGCTTTTGGCCTAAGTGTTTTGTGCTTCTGGACACCCCAGCAGCATTTTTGTGTCTCCCTGTGCTCTCCCACACACTCCCTGCTCAGGGGTGACTTTTCCCAGCCCTCTTTCCTGCTCCCACCCATCCTCTGGCAAAGGAACCCTCATTCTAAATGAAAAACCACCTTTAAAACATAGCCAGCCTTGGTGCAAACCCTTCCCACATCCCCCAGCTGGCAGGAGCTCTCTGGAACGTGGCACCAGCCCTTCATGGCTCTCCCACCCCTCTCTCATTCCCTGCCTGCTGTTTCCATTCCCCTCACTGTCTGTGGGCTCCTCAATCTGCACAGAATGATTTCCAATTACATTTTTGTTGCTGAGCCCATAAATCTCCTCCCCAGACTGGTTTGTTTGATGCCCAGGCAGAGCTGTGGTGCTGCTGGGGAGAGAACAAACCAAGCCAGGCTGAGGCTTTTTATGCTTTATTTATTTTATGGTGGCCCTTTCCTCCTCTCCTGGACAAGAAATGACCTCATTGTGTTTTAATATTCTAACAGCAGTGATTTTCAGTCCTTGAATCCTTCATGTAAGGCCAGTTAAAAGCTTCTGACCCAAAGCAGCAGCCCAGGGAACATTGATTATATGTGGAGTGAGCCCTGAGCTTGTTCTGATGTTGATGAGCTGGGAAGGGAAGCTTCTCACTCTGCTTTCTTAAAAAAAAAACCCAACCAAACCCACTCAGTGCTGAGCCCACAGGATCATCATTATCCTGAAGTGCACTAAGTGGATAATTGAGCTAATCCACACTGTGAGGGAGGCACTGATGAGCCAAAGCTTTTATAACCAACCCTCTACAACAGCTCAGCTTTTCTTTCCCCCTTTTTCCATGGCAGTAATTTGGTGCATCCTCCAGCATGCACGGATCTATTGACAGAAATCCCTTTCCAGCTCTTTCTCTGTCTCAGGAGGGCTAAATCCCCTCTGGGCACAGGGATATTGTCAGTGCCAGTGCAGCAGAGGTGGCTCGAGCACTGCAACACCTGCACAGGGCAAAGGCTGTGGGATCTCCCTTTGGAGATACTGAAATCATTTCTCCATGGCTGATGTGTTTCCCAGCAGGAGGAAGCTGAGCTGGAGGGGAAATGTGGCAGGAGCAGCTCCTGGGTGGTTTTTGTCCGTGAGGGAATGGAGCAAAGCAGGAATAAAGGATGCAGACCTCCCTCTAAATGCAAAATGCCTCTGGTTTGGGAATTTGAGAACTGGGGGGTCCAGGCAGCCCCTCAGGCCCCAGGTCCTGTGCAAATACTTAGCAGGGAATAAAAACCTTGCAGCAAGGAGCTTGTGATTGAAATAATTTAAACAGAAAGAGGGGTTTGAGCTGTGCATGAGGAGCAGAGCCCAGTACTGAGGTACCTGGGTAGAAAGAAGAAATTGCTGCAGTTTCTTTTTCTTTTTTTCTGCAAGGAGAAATCTTGTTCTTAATTAAATCCCCCTGTGCTCCCCCAGCTCCTTGGCCCCCATGGTTTGTTGCTGGGACAGAGCCCATGGTGCAATAAAGAGCATTTCTGCCTTCAGGACATGAACACCCTGTGGAGCACTACCCCACTCTCAGCCTTCCTTTCTCCCACATTATTTTACACACTGACAATATTTAATATTTAAAAGATTCTTTTATGAGGCTTCTGTGTCCAGCTTGTGCCCACCCTGGTAAATCCAGGCAATAAACTGAGCTCTTTATTTCTCCAGCCCCCTGAAGAAACCAGACCAGCAGCTCTCAGCACTGCCTGTCCTCTGCTTTTTCCTGGGCATTCAACCTGGACAAAGGGAAAATTCAACACTGGGTCTTTATTAAACATTATCATTTATTTTGTTTATGGATAGCTCCTTTATTTCAAACAGAAATATTCCATATTCACTGGAAAGTTGTTTTGGTTTTTTTTTTTTTTTCATGCCTGTTGGAAAGAGTTAGAATTAAAAAAAAAAAACAAAAAACAAAAACAATAAGGAAAAAAGGCTTGGATACATGCAAATCATACTGACTGATGCCAAATGTATTAAAAGTAGCAGAGTTTGTTCTAAATTACCTTCTTGCAAATGGAGGACAAACAACCACTGGCAGCCTGGAAAAATGGACAGAGCCAATGGGACCAAAAGTCTGTCTGCACCCAAAAAAAGCCAAGCTGGAGTCACTGCTGGGAGCTGCCCAGGGAAGGGCTTGGGGCAAAGAGGCTCCCCCTGCAAAGGGAGTCAGCTCTGCTCCTGCAACACACAGAGGAATTTCCCCACTTTCCTGCCCTCCCCCAGCTTTGGGATCCAATGAAATTCTGGTTCCAAGAAGCCAAAGTGCACATTCCAGCCCTGCTGCTCTGGGCTGATCCATTTCCCACTGAAAATAAACCCAAAGCCCTGGCTTAGAAAAAACTGGAACCTTTTAGGAACAAAGCACTTCTGGTCCAGGGGGCAAGAGCCATGGCCAAGGGACCCCAAGGCTTTCTGGGGCTTTAAATCCCAGCTGGCTGTGTGGCAGTGACAGAGGGGATGAACCCCAGGCTTGTTTTACCTTTTTTAACCCTTCAGTACCGTGGTCTCTTTTTGTCAGTGACGCTCCTGAGCCCTGACTCCAAGATTTGTGTGTCCCTCCCAGAATGGATCAGATGCTCCCATTAAAAGCTCAGGAACTTTTAGAGCTGGTGGGAAATTGGGTTTTACTGGAAAAATCCTGGGCAGGCACAGGTGCCAGCCTGGTTTTGCTAAGGCTGGAGGTGAGGGTGGTGTCCAGGCACGCTGCAGGCTGGGATTTAACCCTGCCCCAGGAAAACAAAGCTCTCCCTCTGGGCTGGGCTCACAATACTGAGAGGAGCACCCCTGGTTGGTGTGTGAGCAGGTTTTTGTTGTGTCTCAGGAGCCAGGCCTCTCACCAGTGATTCCTGAAGTCAGGAGTGGGAAGGATTGAAGGTTTATCCCAGGCAGGTCCCTTTGGGGTGGCTGCTGTCTGTCCATGACACGTGGGGAGCAGCTGAGATCCAGCACTGAAGGGAACCTCCCCGCTCCCTTTTCTTGCCCTTCTGAGGTTTTGCAGCCCCTTGGAGATGCATTTCTGAGAGAGCCAAAAGCACAGCACACCACTAATGCTTCAAAACACCTGGCCAGCTGTTAGAAAATACAAACACTCTACGTGATCACTTTTATGTGTTCTTCCAGAAGAAAATCACTGACGTTCGTGGCACAGGGGGAAGGCAGCACTGGGACTCCTGGAGCATCCAGGAGTGGGAACAGAACCCCTGCAGCTCTGAGGTTTGAAGTCATCCTTGCTCAAGGTGCCCACCCAAGGGCTGGACATCATGTCTGTGCTGTGGCAGCACCCTGCTCTGGGCCAGGGAGCTCCCCGGCCTGGGCTGTTCTGTCCATCTGCTCCCAGTCTGTGCCGCCAGCCTGGCCTGGCCCAGCCCTCAGCTCCTCCTGGCTGTCCCCCAGCCCCTCCTGCCCCTCCAGATCGCTGACCTGACCCTCCCCAAACTCCAGGATGGTCGGCAAATTCCCCTGCTTGGGGCAGCGCCTCTTCAGGCTGACCAGGAAGGGTTGGGGCAGCGAGAAAATATCCACGTTATTGCCCAGATCGATCCAAGTGACGCTGGGGAACTTCTTGGGGTCCTTGAGGGTCTCGGTGAGGTCCCTGAGGATGGCCTTGGTCAGGCGGTTGCCGTTGAGGGCCAGCGTGGTGAGGCGGGGCAGCCCGCAGAGGGCGGGCAGCAGCTGCAGCAGCATCTCGTCCGTCAGCTCGGTGAAGCACAGCTCCACCGTGTCGATGTGCTCCGAGCTGTGCTCCAGGTACGACGTGACCCTCTCCAGGTCCTTCAGGGTCAGGGGGATCCCCGACAAGTCCACGGTGTTGTCCTGGGGCTTCCCCATCAGCACGGCCTTCAAGCTGCAGACGGGGGAGGCGAGGATGGGGTTAATGTGGGGTGGCTCTGCTTGGGGGCAGCGCTGCTGACAGGGAGTGTGGGATCCTGGGTGTGAGAACTTGGAACTTTCTGTGCTGTGAGAATTTGGAACTTTGTGTGCTGAAAGGCACAGACTCACCAGAGAACACTGCACTTGACCTGAGGTGTGGAGAAAGCTTCTAAAATTGATTTAACAGCACTGGGATTGCAGGTGTGGAATTGGTTATTTCCACCATGTAAGATCACAGGGTGGAAAACTTAAGAGTTTGGGGTTTTACAATATAAATAAATATGAAGCAAGGTAGAAGTTTTAGAGCAGAGACAAGTGAGGATGGGGTTAATGTGGGGGTGGCTCTGCCTGGGGGCAGCACTGCTGAGAGGGCAAGGGTGGGACCCTGGATGTGAGAATTTGAAACTTTGTGTGCTGAAAGGCACAGACCCACAAGGGAATGTCAGGAGAACCACAAGGGAACGCTGCACTGACCTGAGGTGTGCAAAGGCTTCCAAAATTGATGAACAGCACTGGGATCACAGGTGTGGAGTTGGTTATTACATGTTTCATCCCTGTAATACCACAGGGTGGAAAACTTAAGAGTTTGGGGTTTTAGAATTTAGAAATAAATATGAAGCAAGATAGAAGTTTCAGAGCAGACACAAGTTGTTCTTCTTTACCTTCCTCTTCATGGGTTTGGGTAGGGTTTTGTAATTAGACAGAAAAGTCCACATTGTGGGCTTTGAGGGATCAGTTATTGGGTTAAAAGGGAAAATAATCTTGGTGTCATTTCTTAATTGGATAGTTTAGTCTTAAAAGACCTCATAACAAGAGACAGTTTGCCATTTTGTGCCTTGCTAATGAAAGAACTCATGGTTGTGAAGCTGTTTCACTGATAAGAAATAATAAACACCTGAGTCCAAATATGAAATACCACCTCAAGTGCCTTCAATCCCAACCTTGACAGAGGTAGAAAATAAATACAGAGAACTCACAGACAAGGACAGGAGTTGTGGGAAATGGATTTGTATAAAGTTATGTAATGTATTATAATTTATAATTATATTGTAATTAGGAAATAGTTGGCTTCCAATTGTGATAGTATGAATTCCAACATCTGTGTTGTCTCACCCTTCACATGAAACCAAAAATAGAATAAAAGATTTCAAAATGCCTCTCAGTTGCCCCATCTCTGGGGCAGGCAAAGGGTATTGTCCAAAAGGAGTTTTGGAGAGGTTTTGTGGAGGATTTCAGCTGGGATGGATGGAGAACTGTGGGAAATGGGGTTGTGGAGAGTTCTCAGGGCTGACACAAGGCCCACGCAGTGTGCAAACCTTGAGATAAGAAATGCTGACTTAGAAATGCCATGGAATAGGACAGACATTGTTGAGAGAGAAATGGAACCAGAAACAAGTTTCAAAAGATGGCCTTGCAAATCAGACCAGATACTTTGGAGAAATAAACTATGAAAGATGCATTGGAGTGGGACCCACAGAGGGGTAATTTTAGATTGCTGGCTTTAAAGAATGGCACAGCAAAAAGCTGATAGGCCAAGAAATGCTTATAATGTATTGTAATTAAAAATAGTTGGCTTCTGATTGTGATGGTGTGAACTAGAACACCTGTATTGTCTCACCCTTCTCATGAGACTGAAAATGGAATCACAGTTTTTAAAACACCTCTCAGCTGCCCCTCTGTGGGTCAGAAATGGGCACTGTCCCATCCAGCAGCTCCTCTCCAGGGTGCCTGTGCTGCTGGGGCTCACAGAGACATTCCTGGGCTGTTCCATGAGCAGCCCACATCCAAACCCCATCCTTCAGCAGTGCCAAGCCCATTGTTACCAGCCCTGGGACAAAGAGGTTATCCTGGCTTTTCAGAGCCTTTCCTGCTGCTTTTACAAGGGTGAGGATGCCCCTGCCGAGACAGGCAGGAATTGCTGGGTGACATTTCCCACCAGGAAGCTCTTTGAGCAGGAGGACACATTTTTGGTCCTCTCAGCAGCACAGGTGGGAAACTGAGACCCCAAGCTCAGCAAAGGAAGCCCAGACACCTGCAGGGTGGTTTGATCTCATGGCCACTGAGACCTGTTCTCCCCTTTCTAGAGGAGATGAACCCTACAAGAAACCCTCAGATAAATACATTAACCCTCAGATAAATACATTAACCCTCAGATAAATGCATTAATTCTCACAATCTCAGAGCCAGGCTGGAGTTTCACAGGCCAGTTTATCTCCAGCAAAGCCCTGCTGCCAAACCAGGTGCTGAGGATGTTTAGTTCATGCATTGTCCTGGATGCCTGAGGAGGTGGAAGGAGCTCTGTGCCTGCTGTGTCAGCTTGGTGGCCTCTGGTGTCTCCTGAGCTGCCCAAGGAATGTGATGCTGTGGAGAATTCTGTGATGCTGCTGCCCTGGCTCCTCTGGGAGAGTTTTTTCCAAGCTGCCCATGAGGGATGACTGCCCAGAGATTCCAAAGAAGGGGGGAAATGGGAGCTTTACCCCAAAAACCCATGCCCATCAATTGTGTGCCAGTTAAATCCAGAGCTACTCCACATGCAGAGCTGTAACCTGGTGCTGGCAGCTGCTTCTCTTGGATATCTACAGCCACATCACATTTTGGGAGCAGCCCCATGTGGGACCAAGGTGATGCCTCAGTTACAAGTTTTATTCAGAAAAAAAAAACCCAAATTCCTCTTGTCTTGCAGCCCAATTTAGTGCAATACAACACCAAAGCAGCACAGAGTAGCCCTGTGAATCAGTGATAACCATTTATCAGCATGACAACCAGGGCTTGATCCTGCTTTTATCCATTTTTTCCTGTGGGATGTCTGGTGTGCCTTTAAATAAGCAAAGTTAAGGAGATAACAAAGGGGGAATGGGGACACTTCAGGACAGCTCTTTTTATTTCTTTTCCTATTTTCATCTGCTTCCAGTATTGCTGCACGTTTGTTCTTTCCCTCAGAGCATGTATGGGATTTCTGCCAGGCAGGAAAAGGGGATTTCTCCCTGGGGTTCCATCCTTTCCCCCCTGAGAGGGATTTAGCAGATGCCCAGTGGAACAGATTGATTCTCCTGTACAAGCTGCCTTCCCACCCTGCTGCTGAGCACCAAGAGCTCCTGAATCCCCAGGTCAGAGTGGCCTGGGCTGCTCCTGGGGGAGGCTTTGCCCTCCTGTCCCTGGGGAACCAAGCAAACAAACCCCAAACAGGATTGCATCCAACCAGTCCCGTGGCTGTTCTGAGCCAGAACATGGAAAGAGGAGGGAAATTTATGTCAACAAACAGCTGGAAAAGCTCCCAGCCCTGCCAGAGAAGTCGGCCCCAAACCTCAGGAGGAAAATCTTAACCATTAAACAAATCCCTCTGAGCTTCAGTGGGGGATCAGTTACACCCACTTGGTTTCATCCTCACATTTTACAAGGCTGTTCCATAGGGAAAACACTGATTTTTTTTCCCCCCAGCTGGGGTTTTGCCCAATATAACACCAGGATTGGGAATAGAGCCCTTCACTAAGCTCCCACACTGGCAGGATGCTGATTTATCCACGCTCACGCTGAGCTGCAAGCTCTGTGCCGTGGAATCAGATCAGAAAATGTTGTCATAAACAGGAATATTGATGTTTAGATCAAAGGGAATGAAAAGAAAGGGGTTTCCTCCTGCTTTAAATTCATGGCACTGCTCTCAAGCACTGCACAAATCGTGACTTGTGTCGTGTTCTGAAGGAAAATTGGGATGTTCAGCCCAATTCCTTGCAAAGGAACAGCTCAGGGAAAATGAAGAGGCAGCCCCAGAGAGTGAGGAATTACAGCAAGGAATTTGTAGAGACACCTGGTGAGAAAAGTATTCATGAAAATGTCAGTGAAACATTATTGGATGTAATGAGTCACCCAAAAAAATCCAACACAACAAAAAAAGGGTAAAATCCTGAGATAAAAGATTTGTCCTGAAATAATGGTGGTAGCAAGGATCAGCATTAAAGTCTTTTTTCAAAATCCCTGCTCCAAATGATGGCAGTCAAACACTGGAGTAGAGATTTGGGAAAGGAAGGAATACAAACAAATGCTGCAAATTCAGTGATAATTTTGAGTAAAGGGTTGAGAATCCTCACCCTCAGAGGAGGAATCAAGACAAATAAATACAATTATTTAGCTGAAAGAGGGAATGTGACTTAGATAATAACATATTGTATATTGAATATCCTGTATTATTTTATATTTTTAATATATATAAAATATATCCATATAATGAGGATGAATAAAACAGAAATGAGAATGAAATGCTCTTTTTTCACCCCTCTTAATGCAGGATCTGAGGACACCTCCTGCTGCTGAAAGACTGAATTCTTAGGGGACAAAAGGAGCTCAAATCATCCTCCAGCCATGGGATATCCCTGAGATCAAGGACTTTGTGGGAGGTCCCAAGTGGACAGGGCACTGCTGTGGCTGAGAACATCCAAAGTCATGGTAGGATTTAAAAATAAACAAATAAATAAATAAAAAATTGGCTGTGGACTGACTGAGACCGAGGAGCAATCAAAGTTCTGCAATTCACCCAAATGGAGTGACGAGAATTGGAGTTGCCAAACTCTCCAAAATTTAGAACCAGAAAACTCCTCCTTTGGGATCATCCTCTTTTCTTTTTTTTTTTTTTTTTTACTGAATTTCACACAGCCCCAGTGTGGGCACTGCTGGGATTGTTCCTGAGCTGCCCCAGCTCTGTGGTCACAAAGGTTTATAAAGAAGGGTTTATAAACAGCACAATTCAAAGCCTCTGTTCCCCACAGCTTGGGAAGACTTCCCTCCTCAGAGACTCTCAGGGTAAAGAGGATTTTTAAAATACATAAATTTCAAAATATGGAACTTTAAAGCTCCTTTTGAGCTTACCAACAAATTCATTAAAAATTCCTAAGTCTTTGCTGTTAAGAAAGCACCAGTGGGGATTAATTATTGTGCTCTCTTCTTGTTCCAAGAGCCTTCCCAGTTTTGCCAAGGTTTGCACTTTTCATGTCATAAACACCACACATCCCTGTTGCAACATCATCCCTGTGCTGCCCAAATTCCAGCCTGCTCCTCCTGCTCAGTGCTGGGTTTTGGAGGGTAGGAAGGACAGGTTGCTCAGCCTGGCCCTGAAATGTGACATCAAAATTAACTTTAATGTGTTTATAAAACTGTTGTGCCTGCTGGGAGTGCCTGTGGGAATCAAATCACAGCCCTAAACAGCATCTCCTTAAAAAATCCCCACACATTTGGGCTGCTCCTTGGATTCAGCACAGGAATTTTGAAGCATCTTAAAAGCAAACCTGGAGGGAAAGCTAAAATTGTTCCTATGGCAGCAGAATCCCCACAGTGACCTCCTGTGCTCTCACAGATTTGGATTCCCAAATCTCCAAATCCCCAAATCCCTGTTTTTCCCTTGGCTCCACACCAAGCTCCATGCCAGGGGTATTTGATGGCAAAATGGAATTCTGGGCTCCAGGGCTCCTGGGAGGTCTCCATCCAGAAATGCTGGGCAGCAGAAGGGTCAGAGTGAGCAGCTGTGGCTGAGAGCTCTGTACTGAATCCATGGATCCATGGCATGGTTCGGTCTGGAAGGGACCCACAGGGACCCCAAAGCAGCCCCTGCATGGGGGCAGACACGGAGTAGAGCCCAAAACTCCAGCTACAAACAGCAAGGAGAGGGAATTTTATCCTGGGTGAGGGTTGGCCACTCCCAGCAGCAAGAAGGCCTTCACCTAGGCCTGTGGGACAAAGGGACACTGGAGAGCAGGGACAGAGAGGGGACAACCCCACGGTGTCACCCCATAGAGCAGGGACATCCCACGGTGTCACCCCATAGACCAGGGATACCCCACAGTGTCACCCCATAGAGCAGGGATACCCCACAGTGACACCTCACAGAGCAGGGTCACCCCACAGAGCAGTGTCACCCAAAAATGTCACCCCACAGAGCAGGGACACCCTCCAGTGTCACCCCATAGAGCAGGGTCACCCCACAGAGCAGGGTCACCTCATAATGTCACCCCACAGAGCAGGGTCACCTCACAGAGCAGGGTCACCCAAAAATGTCACCCCACAGAGCAGGGACACCCTCCAGTGTCACCCCACAGAGCAGGGTCACCTCATAATGTCACCCCACAGAGCAGGGTCACCTCACAGAGCAGGGTCACCCAAAAATGTCACCCCACAGAGCAGGGACACCCTCCAGTGTCACCCCATAGAGCAGGGTCACCCCACAGAGCAGGGTCACCTCATAATGTCACCCCACAGAGCAGGGTCACCTCACAGTGTCACCCAGGAGCAGGGTCTGGGCTCGTGCTGGACTCCCTGACCCGGGAAGGCTTTCCCAGGATGGTCCCATGGAAATGCCACCCTCCCTTGTCCCCCTGTGCCACAGCCCCTCCGTGTCCCTCAGCAAAGGGAGCCCATAAAAGCTCAGAAATTGGATTTGTTATCCCCACCTATCGATATCTCCAGCAGGGACAATTAGCAGCTCATTTGCATGCAGCTCATTTGCATATAGGTTGGGATGGGGAGGGAAGGGAAAGCTCCTTCCTCTGTTTCAGAACCATCATTTCCCCCCCCCCCAAATTTGTTTTTATTTCCTGCTAAACAAAATGCTAAAAATAACCCCTTGGGAGCAATCAAAATGCTTTGCTATAATTATAACTCTATTTAATTTAGTGGGAAAAAAAAAAAAAAGTAAATCTCCTGCTGTTGGAGAGCTCCATTTTCCTATCCCATCCTCCCCAAAATAAAATGTATTTATATCACCCTCCCAAGGATACAATTTGCTCCCAAACCTCTGGTTTTATACAGAAATTACTGGAATTTTCCCAGCAAACTCTCCTCCAGTGGAATAAGGAGCTGCAGCTGATAGAACCTGGGTTTTGCAAGAGAGGCAATTTGCACAAATGCCCAGAGAAAAGCAATCAGCAATTCAAAGGAAAACATGTTGGGCTCCTTGCTTCTGGAAATGACTCCCTGGAAGAGAATTGGCCCGAAAAAAGGATTTGTGTTACAATAAATGAGAGTTTGCCATAAAACAAACAGCATTTTCTTCAGAGTCTAGCACAGGAGGGAGAAAACAGGCAGGAAAGGCTCTTGGAAAGGGACTTTTATGATTGGGTAGATACAAAAGTACCCAAATCATGTTGGATTTACATGAGCAACTCCCCACTAAGAAAAGAGGAAGCAGGGCTGGTTGGGAAAAGGACCTTTAAATCCATTTGCAGCCCTCAGTATCCAAGGGGAAGAGGCCACAGGAAAAGAAATTCCTAATAATTTGCTCATAAAAACACCCAACTGGCTGCCAACATGTGTAAAAAAGTGAAAGAGGAGGAGGAAAAAGAAAAGGGAGAGGGATGTGATGGAGAACAGCAGTGCTGGCCTGCACTTTTCTGGAAAAGCAGGATGGAGATTTCCCTAAAATCCGTAATTCCAGCCTCTCCCTTTGGCTTTGTTGGTGCTTTGTTTGATTTTTGGAAGGAGTGGCCTCATTAACAGGCTGGATGTGACCCCAAAAGTGAGGGCAGAGTGTGGCTGCTCCTGCTCTGCCCCCTCACCACAAACTGAGTTTTGCCACGTTGATGGAAATTGGGGCTGGTGTTAATTATTATCTCCATCCCCTTCCACAGCCCCAGGAGTTTTGGGATGGGGGAAACACCCAGGAACAGCCAGACTTGAGAGGAAATGGCTCCAATTCACCAAAATCCTCTCCCAGCCCTCAAATCTGCCCCTGGTGTTGTCAAACAACAAAAAATCCAGGAAAAAAATCGTGGAGAACTCCCTGTACCCAGGCCCTCGCTGAGGGTTTGAGGTTCACACTTAGCAGAGGCTCTTTGTGTTTCCTGTTCCTTGAAATAAGTGAATTCCATTCATACAAAAGGGAAAACCCCAGGATTTTTAGGGGTGGGGAGATGTGGGGAGAGAAATTTCAACTCTGATCCTCCAGCCCAGTTTTCTCATCAGAAACTAAAAAAATAAAACAAAAAAAAAAACCTCTCCCAACTGCTCTTCCTGCAATTAGGGAGTGATCAGCTGCCAAAATGTGTGCCTGGGGCTTGGCTTTCCCTAAAATGTTTATTTTATTGGAGCACAGATCACATTTGGAAGAGCTTAGGCAGGCTGAGGTCCCCCTGGCTCTGCTGAGAGCCAGAGCACGAGAGGCCAGCCCGGCTCCCAGGGTCCTGCCTGTCCCCCTCCCTCCTTGGGAAGGGATTTTTCCCAGAGCCAGGAGCTGCCATCACCCCCTCTTTTTCCCCTTTCTCCCCCAAATCCTTGGCAGGACCTTAAATCCTGCCCTTCACACCAAAATCCCCAGCAGCTCTGGTGCCCAAGGTAAAGGCAAACAGCTCCTGCCACGCTCAGGGATGGATCAAAGGGAAACTCCTGACCCTGGCACGGCCCTTGGGGGGACAGGGACCCATGGGGTGGGGCTGTGATGTCCCATGTGGGGCTGGTGGCCTCCAACCCCATCCAGGGGGTCAGGAAAACCCCCCAGAGCACAGAACATCCCGAGGAACATCCAGGGATTCGTGCTGGCGGAGCTGCAGGGCCAAAGGAGGAGGAGATGGACACAGTGAGGCAGCCAAGAACCTCTCACCTGATGCTGGGCCAGTTTTTAATCAGAATTTGCATCTCTATCGAGCCAAAAAAGCTTTGTTTCACCTGCTTTTCAGCACCCAGGTGTTCAGTTGGCCAAGCAAACTCTGTTCCTGTGGCCCTCTCTGCCTCCCAACCTCCAGGGGCTGGGATGGGGTCCCTGGGATTTGGCAGCCCCAGGATAAGGAGCCCTGGTTTGGGAATTCCAACCCTGGGGTGCATCTGCTTCTCCTTAACACCAAACACTGGGGCTCAGCAGAACAGAGCCACCACTGTCCCCTCAGCTGCCCTCCAGTGAGGAATAACAGGACACAACCTGACCCACTGCTGCTGCCCTCTAAAGAAAAAGGGATTTTTTGGGTGGCTTTTTCATCTTCTGTTCCAATGAGAGAATTTTGTTGCATCTCTCTCTCTTCTGTCACTGCAGCAGAGGTTGAAATTGAATTTCTGGCACCCTGTGGGTTGCTTTTCCTGCTGGGCACAGTTTTTGGTGCAGTTGTTTCATTTTAAATCCCCTTTCCTGAGCCCAGGGGCAGCAGAAAGCGGCTGCAGCCATTCCTGCAAAGCCAAACAAAGGGAAAAATCCAGGCAACAACGAGAACAGCTTGAGCTGCCCAAAGCAAGCTCCCTCTTCCCCCAGCACTCCATTGCTTTTGGCAGGTTATTTCCCTGCTGATGGGGGCATTTCAGCCTCCAGCTGCCCCCAAGGATGCAAACAGAGCAGGGAGCAGAGCAGGGATGTGATCCTGTGCTCTGAGCAGCCCAACACTGCCCGGTTCCCCCATCCCCAGGCACTGCAAATTCTGCTGGACAAGCAGGAAAACCACAAAAAACCTTCCCTGGATTTTCCCTGGCTGCCTGTTTGGCTTCCCTGCTCCAACACAGGCCCTCCAAATGCAAATATTTTGCTTTTTTCTTTGTTCTCTGCACCCACCAGTGACAGGGTTTGTGTCACTGTTTAAGGAACGCTGCTGCAAAGATCAGCACAACAACAAATCCTCTCCAGTGATTTGTCCATATTGTGTCCATATTATTATGTTAACAGATGGGGTTTTTTTTTCTTTTTTTCTTTTTTTCCCCCCCAAATCTCCAGCTCATCATCTTTGGGATAAGGAGCCCCACTGGAGGGGCCAGCAGCTGATGAAAGCAGGGAGGGAATGCAGGAGAGGACTGGCTCCAGATGGGCATTTCTGCCAGGCCAGGAGCTGCCCAGGATAATCCTCACTCCCCAGGGCACCAGAGGAGTGACCTGCAGCACACCAGGGTGGATTCATCCCAAACCCCCCAGCTCCCCGGGCTGGCGCTAATCCTGGATAAGGAGAGAGGAAAACACCTGCAGGAACATATTGCACCCTGGGCTGGACAAAAGGGATCAGCCTCGGGGCTCCTCTGACCCTGGGATGTGTCAAAACACGGCCTGGCAAGGCCTGCAAAAACTTCAATGTGTCCAGAAGCTTTGGACTTTTTCCTGGAGGTGCCAAAATCTCCTTTTGAGATGCAAAAGAACCTTCTGTGCTTCAGATGCTCCAGAAGGTTGTGGGTTTTTTTTCCTCCACCCCATCTCTCAGGAGCCAAGGGGAGTGTGAGGATGAAGGGTTGGGGTGGAAAGGGGGTGAGCCCAGTTTGTGTCAGCCGTGGGGACCCTCAGGGGACAGACAGAACCCCCTGGAGATGACACAGCCCCCCCCGTCCCCATTTGCAGCAGCGTTATTTTAAATTATTTCCATTCAAAGAGAGCAGCGGCAGCAGTGGGAGGTGGGAATTCACCGAGTTAAAGTGATGGATGAGCTCACTAAACACCTTCATTCACAGCCTGAAAGGGCTGGGGAAATAAAATAAATGTAAAAAGCGCCTATCAAAGCTTCATCCTCGAGCTCGATGGTCTTAATTGGGAAACATAGCCCGGGGTGACAGCCAGGCTGGCCTGGCTGGGGATTAAAGGGGCTCGGCTGCTGGGAGTGATGCCTTTCCCCCATGGAGCAGCATCCAGGCCCCGAACTGCCCCTCAGCACCCAAAAAAAGGAGTCAGTGTCTGTTTTGAGACAAAACAAATCATCACAGAGTGTCTGGACCACTTCCAAGCAGGGGGGATGAGTTATTTCCCCAGCTGATTCCCTCATTTAATAACAATTTCTACCAGTCCAAGTGGTGGGGATGGATTTAAATAATCCCCTCCATGTGTCCATGGAAAATCTCATTTCCACTCTGCCCAGAAGCAGAGGAGTAATTATTACCAAAAAAAAAAAAATTAAAACCCCACACTTTTCACCATCAAAGGCCTTTTCTAATTAAGCACCAGACTAAGAAACACATTTAAGGAGGCACAAGAACCCAAGTGCAAGGAGGTGGGAGGGGAGGAAAGCCACCATTATTCCTTGATTCAGCTGCAGGAGGAGAGAGGAAAGAGGAGGATGAGGGTGCCTAGAAATCGAGGTTTTAAAAACCTGAAAGTTTATAAGGCTGCAGCAAAAGTGTGAGGGAAAAGCCAGTGGGGAAGGGTGTCCTGCTGCTCTCAATCACCCCAGCCCAGCCTCTGGTTGTTTCTGCTTTATTTTCCAGCATTTCTGGCTGACAGGAGCAGCAAAATCAATCCTAAACCTTTGTCAGGGTCAGTGTTCATCAGAGTGGGGGGAATGGCGTTTGCAGTTTGGGTCAATTGTTTTCAATTCTGGGGCAACCCAGACAAGGAGCAGGGGAAGGGCTCATTTTACACACTGAGCCAGTGGGAAACCTGAAATCCCTTGGATGTGCCAGCCCTGTGCCACCAACCCGGGTGGCATTTCAGTGGCCATGAATTATTCACAGCTCAGCTTCAAATGCAGGTCTTGGTCAATGCCGGCTCCTGGCTGGGCAAGGTGTGCCAGGAGCTGCAGCCTCTCCCCCAGCCAAACTCAGCTGGGAAAAGAACCCAATTCCACCCCAAACCTGCTGGTCTGGTGGCCAAATAGTGGCAAGGAGTGATTGCAGCACCTGCTTGGTGTGGTTTGCTCAGTTTTTCCAGGAAGCAGGAGATAGATCTTACAGCTCCCACTGCAAAAGGTGCAGGAAAAATCAGATTTTCCCAGAACATCATCAACAATAATTCCCTTTATCCTTTAAAGTCATTTAAAAGATTTAAATGACTTTTAAAGGAGGCATTTAAAAGATGTGGAGATGTGTTCTTGGCGTAGTGGTGGACTTGATCTCAGAAGGTTTTTCCAGCCTTGATGATCCCACAATGGTGGCAGCTCCTTTAACTGCCACAAGCCACATGTTGCAGAATTATTTCTCAACCACAGCCCTCACAGATCTTTACTCCCCCAGATGTGCAGCATTCCACCTTTCCCCCACACCAGGCATTTCATCTGTTCACAGCTTAGCCCTGCTTTCATCCTGCCAAAAAGTCTCTGACTCCTAAAACTCAACCAGAAGCATCACAGCATTTTCCTTCCAAGCCTCTGGAGCCTGAGCTGTGGGGTTTAATGGCCTGTCCTGAATCCTCTGTGCTTTTGGGCCCTTCAGCATCATCCAGCAGGGAGAACTGGGTGGAAAAGGAATTCCTTGGGTGGTTTGCAGCCTCTATTTTGCTGTAGCATTGGCTCAGGACATCCCTGTGCACTGTCAGGCCCATCCCTCCCTGCCTGACACCCCCTCCCCAGTCCAGGGATAAAGTGCAAACCAGGGACACTCTGAATTTATACCCCACTAGCCTGAAAAGAGAATTCTTTAACACCAAAGCCTCTTAGTGCTGTACAATATCGACTTTTAAATGACACAGCTTTCTTTTTTTTTCTTTTTCTTGATTCCTCTCTCATTCAAGAAATCCATCTCCAGCTGGATGGAATCCTTCCCTTCTTCCTACTCAGCCTGTGTTGGCCTGTTCCTCCTCTCCCCTCCAACATCACACCCCATTCCAACCAGGACAAAACATTTCACCAGGGTTTGTGCATGGTCACACAACCCTGGGGTTGCCAGAGGAGCTGTCTGCACAGTAAGCAGCATTTTTGGAGAAGATTAACTGGAATTTCTACATAACAAGGAGCTCCAGGGAGCTGCATCCCAGCTTCAGTGGGTTGGGATTTTTTCCTTTATTTCTGGGAAGCAGCTTGGGCACATTTAACCCCAGGTTTAACCTGCCCACCCCACTCAAATCCACAAAAAATCCCAAATGCCAGCTGGGCACATCCAAAGGAGCAGCCCCAAATGCTGCTCCCATTCAGGTATCTTGGGAAATGGATTTTCCACAAAGCAAAGGAGCAGCTTGGACATTCCCAGCCCATGGGAGAGCACAGCCACAGCAGGGACTGTGCCTGCAGCCAGGCATGTGCCAAAGGGAATAAACTCAAGGGGCAGCAGCCCAGAGCAGCCTGGTGAGGAGGGGACAGAACTGACAGGGCACATAAGAGAAAGAGAAAAGTCACATCTTGAGTGGCTATAAAAATCCAAAGTGGGCAGATGGAGGAAATGCCCCATGGCCATGGAGGAGAGCGAGGTGAGGAGGACAGGGGTGATGAAAAGGGCATTCCTGGGATAAAATTACACCCAACTTTTTCTCCCAACTCCTTATTGGTACCTCAAAAAGTTCCTTTTTTTACCTCTTTGTGTGCCCTGAACCCCATCAAAGCTCCTCATTTGCCAAATCCCACAGCCCTGCTGGGACCAGCCCCCTCCTGCTCTTCAGCACCACAAATTCCCAAACATTTCTGCCAAAGCACAGAAAATATTCCAAATTTATGAAGCTGGCTGAGCCCTGTGTGAACTCCACCAAACCAAAGGTGTCTCCCAAAGGGTTTCCAGTCTCTGTCCCAAAAATCTTAGCTCATTTCTGTGTCACTCCAGGCCTCCCCATCACATTCAGACATTTATTAGAGAGTGCCTCTGAGCCTGGGCTGAGCATCCCAACCTGAAAAGCCACCAGGAACCAGAACTTTGCTTTTCTCCATCCCCAGAGCCTCAGGCCACGCTGCACAGAGCAGAGAGGTTTGGGAATCGCCTGTTTTCCACTGCAAAAGGTGGAAAACTTCACCACCACCCCAAACCACTGAGTTCTGAGCATCTGGAGCATCCTCTGTCCCCTCAGCTCCCTGGGACAGCCCTGGAATGTCCATGGAATGGCATCCCATGGGCACAGGGAGAAGGGATCACCCACACACACACCCCAGAGGCTCCAGCTCCCACATTCCCTGCTCTCTGCAGCAGCTCCAGCACACACACACACACACAGAAATGGGATTTTAATGACCAGGAGCCCCTGCTCCAGCCTCCTCCCACACCTGGGTTTGTGCTGGGTGCTCTGAAGGGACCTTTTGTTGAGGGAGCTCCAGCTTCTCTGGCTCGCCCACCAGCTGCCACAGCAGAGGAGGATTTCCACCACAAACATTCCCTTTCTGCTCTCCAAAGGGCTTCTCCCACCATGAAAACGAATTTTAAATGATTTTCTTCCTTTGTAAAGCAATGCAAGCAGGCAGTGCCAACATGAAAACCCAGCACCCAGCATTCCTGCAGGACAGAAACGTTTTTTGTGCCCCTGCTGAAATCAGGAGTGGGATGGTAAAAGTTCTTTCCTGCCACCAAAATGAGGCTGCTCAACCTCTGTGAATTCATCACTAAATCCAAACACCTTCTGTTCTAACAGCTCCTGGATCCCAGATGCCATGGAGAACATCCAAGCCTCAGGTAACCAGGGGTTAAATCTGCCACAGCCTCACAGAGCCTCCACATTCCCAAAAGCTGTCCCAAATAATTTTTCCTGCTATTTTCAAGGTGATTTCACATCAGAGGGTGAAAGGAGTTCAGGCTGGGTCCCCGGTGTCACTAGAAAGGACAAGTGGCAAAGCAAAGAATGGGCTGGAGCTCAGGAAAACCACCTGGAAAAGCCAGGGGAAGTGAGAAAAGAATCAGCTCCTGGCTCTTTCCAGGTGCCAGCACTGGGGGATTTGCACAAGTGAGGGCTGGGAGCTGTGAAACAAAAAATGGGGTTAGAAAGTGCAGAAAATGCCATGTTGGCTCAGCCTGGTGTGGGCATTTGGGGGTTTCTCTGAGCAGCAGCAGGGTCAAAAAAATCCACACATTTAGTGCCAGGTTGACCCCACTGAATTCCATTTAAACTGAGCTGCTTCACCCTAAATTCTTCCCCTGCTTCGTGCAGGGGCATTAACAAGAACTGTGTGTAAAAGTAAAAAATAAAGGGTTTCTCTGATGTAAATTTGGAGTTACAACGTGAATATCTGATATTCCTTCAGCTGGTGCCCACTGCTCCATCCTCTCTGCTGCATTCCTGGCTCGTTCCTACCACAAAGGACCGGGATATCCCCAGGGATGGTTTCCCCTGGGAAACACCTCCTGCTCCCAGCCCTAGGGAGCTTTGATTCCCGGTTTGAGCACTTGGCAGCAGCAGGAGCAGGGAGATCCCAGGAGCAGGGAGATTCCAGGGCTGGAATGGTGTCCCCAGGCAGAGCCAGGCACAGGGAAATGATTTCAGCAGGCTGCCTCCATCCTGCTGCTGCTGGCTTTCCCCGAGTTTCAGCCCTGGGTGTTTAATGTATTCCGAGGGAGGCGTGGAGACAGCGAGGGAGAGCCAGACAGATTTACAACGTGCCAACAAAATAAGGTCATTTGGCAGAGGTTTGGGTGCTGCTGTGCCAGGGCTGGGAATGTCTGCCTGGATTTAGGGAGCACACCCAGCCTGGGAGGAGCTGGGATTAGGAAGCAGAGCCTCCCCTTCTGCCTGGCCAAAAAAATCAGCTCCATCCTCTGTGCCCATCCTCCTCCTCCTGCTGCTGCTGCTCTGCTTCCCATTCCCACCTGCAATGGATATGTGGGTGTGGATGAAGGACAGCTATTTTCCCTGCAACACACACGTGAAAAAGGGTGGATCTGTGACACTGGGGTTTCCTGCAACACCTGGCAGCAGGGCTGAGTCAGGGCAATGCCAACACCTGGGAATGGGAGCTCACGATTCCCTTGGGAGCAGCACTGGGCACTTGGAAACCCCAGCCCAGAGCAGGATGCTCTCTATAAAATCCCTGTTTTATGGCATTTAGACCTTAACACAAGACTGACTTCACCTTCCAGCAAAGGGTTCAACTCACAGCCACCTCCTAAAAGAGCATCTAAGCCAGAAATGCAGGAAAATCCCACCCTCCAAAGCGTGGCTGGGGCAGAACCAGCAGCCCACGCTGGCACTGGGTCACTTCAGGGCTCTCTGGCAGCCAAAACCTCATCCCAAAACCTCATCCCAAAACCTCATGCCTGCCCCTAAAGCCCCGGGAAACCTCAGCTATTTCCCGGCTGCTGCAAGGAAAAGCTGCAGATAAAGCCTTGCAAATCTCGGGCACGAGGCTGTGCTCACACCGTGCTGATCCCGGGCTGGGGATTAAGGACAGGGATTGGTAATTAAAGACAGAGGGGCACAAAGCAGGGCTCGAGGTTTTGTCATTTCCAAGGATTTCGGGCGGTTTGGGGGCTGTAAAGAGCTCGGCGATGCAGCAGCAGCGTGACCTGAACAATGCCCTGACAGGGGGATAAGGGGTGAGCATTTCCTACTCTAATTAAGAGGAAACCCCGGAGGGCAATGAGCTGCTGGGTCATTAGAGCTCCGTGTGCCCGCGGGACACAGCCTGGGAGCTCCAAACCCCCCCAGTTTCTGCTGCTTTATTGGAAACTGCAGATTTTAGCCATCAATGCACCTTAAAACCCACCAAAAACGTGGGTAACGCTGCTAGTGAAATGCATTTCTCCACGTTTTGGTCTCTCAGGACAGCACTTTGTGAGGATGACAAGCCAGATCCCTAAGAGATGTGCTCCTAATCCTATTTGGCCACTCAATCCTTTATTTCCTTGTGTCTTTTTTTCCTCCTGTGACCATGTTCCTCCCCTCTCTTTACCTATCCCAGTTTTTTTTTCATTGGATTAATTCCCACTACAGCTCCATTACAACCAAAACTCTCCTGGGACCACGAGCCAGCACCTGGATACAAATCCTGACTCTCCCAGATTGCAGCTTTGTTTCTATTTCTCGCTTCCTTAAGCAAAAATAATAAATATATAATGCCCAACATAAGGAAAACAAGCAGCCCTTTCTATTCTCATCAGCCTCATCCACAGGTTTCTCAGCTCTGTGGATCCAGGATGACACCAGATGGGAATGCTTTGCTAAGGAGCTGGATGAGGAGGGGATTTGGGTTGTTTTTTCCCCATTTTTAACAACAAAATTCCTTCTGTGTAAACTGCAAGCCACGGTGTGCATGGTGACACGTGCCTGTACATTAATTACCAGCTAATTAGGAGCTCTTGGAGCAGTCTGGGAGACAAGGGATGTTTGGAGGATGGATGGCTCAGGTTTTCCAGACCATTCCTCCTCCCCAGGCACTGAAGTGCTGCTCTCCTTTGCAACAGGGAAAGGAAGATGGAAATAGAGGGAAACACCTCTGGGGGGAGCATGAAGGAGCCATAAATGGGGGAAATTCTGGTGAGATTGGAGAGGAAGGTGGATTCTGGAGGTTGGGACACCCCAGCTCCGAGCAGGGTGGATTTGCTCCTCCTGTGGCTGCAGGGAGCAACAGGCAGCTCCCACATTTGGCAAAACCATCGTGGAAAACCCTCGTCCCCAGTGTCCCCAGCCCCTGAGGGCTGGCAAGGCCAGCCTGGGGACAGGGACCCAGCAGGGACTCACCAGGACTGCGGCTTCCTCTTCATGATGCCCTGGCGTCTCCACTGCGAGTGGGGGCTCAGGTGGTAGGTGAGCTGCCTGCAGAGCTTCTCCATGGCTCCCAGGGAGTCCCCTTCCTGCAAAAACATGGAAAGGACACGGGCTCAGGGCTCTGCAGCATTGCCATCACACCCAGGGGCTGCCCCGAGCCCAGAGTGGCTCCAGCTGGGAGCTGGGAAGCCTTAAGGGATCACCCTTAAAACTGTCTAGAAAGGGGGAAAGAACTTCTCTGATTGCTAAGATTCTGCAGCAGCAGCAGCAGCAGCAGCAGCAGCAGCAGCAGCAGCAGCAATAATAATAATAATAATAATAATAATAATAATAATAATAATAATAATAATAATAATAATAATAATAATAATAATAATAATAATAATAATAATAATAATGTTTTTATCCCACCGTTACCATCTGATGCCACACAACAGCTTCCAGCGCTAAAATTTGGCAGAGATTGATTAAACTTGGTTAAATCACCCATTCATTACCACCAAAAATTGCTTCCCAGAGGATTTGTGAGCTGACGGAATCTTGGGAAGAGAAAATCTCACAACATGGAACTGTTAGGAAAAATAAAACCATGAAGAAACGTGGCCTCTTCTTGATTTTGGATCAACTTTTCATCCCAAGGAATACTGGGCTTGGAAAACTTGAACTCTGAAAGTTTCTAAGGATTTGGGTCTAGAAATGTTGGGTCCTAAAAATAAAATAAAATACATTCATTTTTATAAAATAAAGCCCAGGATTTTCATACAGATGATCTGCATTCCAGTAATTCCAACCACCCATCCTGCAGTGCCTCTCTTGCTCTCTGAAAGGTCACAGGCAGAGATGAGCCTGACTGAAAGATCAATAATGATAAAAAAAGATCCAAAATGAGACAATTTGTGCTGTCTGCCTGGTTTTATCAAAATGTTACATCGTTAGGGAAGACACAGGAATTAAAGAGGAAACCCTACAATAAACAGTCAGCCTGGGCTGCTCGGCCACAGGGATGGCTCAGGATTTTCTGGGAAGATCCTGAGGAAGGTGCTGTATCTCCTCTGCCTGGACAGCCAATTATTGCTGCCTTCACATCCTCCCTGAGAGCTCAGCTTTTGCACCCTAATTTATGAAATTTATGTAATTTATTCCCCCCCTCACCTCTGCATCAGTGGAGCGGGACTGGCCTTATAAAGACATCATAAATATTGAATTACCTGGGAGCAATTGGGATTTTGACAAATCACTTGGGGGTGTAAGGGGAAACAATTACAGCACGTTTTCTCAGGGTAAAAAAAAAACCAAACAAAACCACAACAACCACAAACCCAGGACATCTCTGCAGGTGGCTGGAGCAGAAATATCAGCCAGGATTTGTAGGGTTTGACTCCACTCTAAGAATGAAGACTTAATAGAAATTGGGGAGGGTTTCTTCCCAGATATATCATGGTGCTTCCCATGAACCACAAGCTGATTTTCCAGCTGATTTTTCCCTGATAATTCCAGGGTGGTGCTTGCCCAGCTCCACTGCACTGAGGGCAGCAGTGCCAGGGGATTTCAGGTGGAAATTGCAGATCCAGGGATCCCAGCAGGACACAGGCCATGGAAAACCCTGGGAACCAGTGAGCTGAGCCTCTGATTCGCAGGAAATTGGGTTTACAGGAGCACATTTAAACCCCTGCTTTTCAACACCTTGTTCACCACCATGCTGAACCCAAAATCTGGGTTTTCATCCCACAAATTTCATCCCTCAGGCGTTCCCACAGCTCCTCTCCCACTGCAGGCCCTGCGGCAAAAACCAGCCCTGGGCCTGGATGAACCCTGAGAGGCTCAACCAGTGGAATGAACAACGAGAAAATTAAGAAATGCAACATTTTACCTCATGTTTCCCACAGGAAAGCCTGGAAAAGCAGGCAATTCTTTACTTAGAGCCTCAAAACATTTTGGGAAGGCAACACTGCCAGCAACACCTTCCTGGCTGTGGAAGCGCCCGCCCCAACATGAGAAGAAAACACCACAGATTTTGACACCTCCCTATATAGTTATTTTTTTTTACCTGCCAGGTGCCAGCTGCTTTCATTTAATCTGCCTTTTTTCTTTTTTTTTTTTTTTTAATTATTATTTTTATTTTGAAGCATTGCAGCAGCCCCTGAAATAGCAGATCCACCCTGAGGGAGGAGTGGGGGTTTCCAGCTCCGAGGCCTCTCTGGAAGAACTGGTGTTGAAAAGGAAACAAAGTGCTAAAATCCTGAGGGGGAAGGACATTGCTGGCATTTTGTGCTGCAAATTTCCTCCAAAATAACCCTGCAAGAGACAATTCAAGCTGTCTCCAGCCTTATCCCAGCTGAAGTGTTGGGGAAGTGAAATGATTCACAAGAGGAACGTGGAGAAGCTGAGAAAGAATAAAAAGAAAAAAACCCACAAATTTTTGCTGGTTCAGGTGTGTCATGGCCATCTTGCCTCTCCAATGAGGCTTTTTGAGGTTTTTGATGAGGTTTTTTTTTCCCCTCAAGACCTCCAGATGGCCAAGGGAAGCTCAGGCCTGAACTTCCCATCAAACCAATTCCTGAATAATTGCAAAAGCAAAGCAAACCCAGCCCGTCCATGCTGGTACAGGAGCAGGACAAGGAATATTTTAACCCTTTCTCCACATCCAGCTCATCCTTCTGTGGCCACCCCAACCCTTTCAGCCCTTTTTCTTCACCAGCTCAACTCCCATGCCCTGTAGATCCTGGGATATTTCTGTTTTGGGGGATTTAAGAAATGATTTAGAGCACATGATTCCTGCACACATCAACTCTGTAGATAAAAAAAATAAATATAATAATAAATAAAATTCCCATTTCAGAGCCCTACTAAGGCACAGGCTGGGCTCCTTCCTTCTGCACATCTCATTCCCACAAACTCTGTGCTTCAGAAACCTCCATTTTTTAGGTTTTTTACCCAAACCTCTGCAGCCCCAAAACTTGTGTGCAGGAGAAGGGACTTTGCTGGTGCCGTGCCAAGGGCTCCAAACAAAAGCTTTTCCCTGTTCCTGATCCAAGTCTATCAGGAAATAATTGGAGTTGACACACACACCCTGGTGGGACTAAGCCCAAGAGCTTGTTTGGAAAGGGAATCAGCGTAAAAATCAGCTTTAAAATCAACTTAAAAACCAGCCCAGCTCGTGCTGGCAAGGTTTGAACCTCTTGGGGAATGGGGAGACCCCTGGGATGAGGGGAGTGATGATGCCAAGAATTCCTGTGGGATGCTCCCTCTGCCTTGGGATAACATCTCTGCCCTGCACCATCAGCACCCTCAGGAATGATGGAAAAAAAGCCACAAACCCCTCTGGGCAGATGCTGCTGCTTCCAGGGGTGAAACACTTCCCACAACATCAAAATCGAGGCCAAAAGCTCCTTCTGCCACATCTCCATCAGTCTGCATCACATCACTCATGGAAGGTCAATACAAAGCTGATTTTTTGTGGGCAGAGGGCAGGGAAACCTCAACCTGCAGAGCCTGAATCCCACAGGGCTGGGTTTTGGGAAACCCCGAGTGCCCTTTCCATGGAAAGGACAACAACCAACACAAAAATTGCATTTTCTCACCACCAGAGCCCAATCCCAGCAGCAAACTCTCCTGAAATAATACACAGGAAAAGCATCACACAAGATGTGGCCCCTCTAACATCACACAGGGGGTGGGAATGTGCATTTTTTTATCTGGTTTTGAAACTCTGGGAGGAAAACTGCATGGTAGGGCTGGGGAGATGGGACAGACCACACACACACAGAGTCCAGCCTTCCCAGCTGATGCTGCTGGCAGGAAAAAAGCTGGGATGTGCCCTTTTCCCGAGCACTGAGCTCCAACCAGCTGATAAATGCTGTGAGGAGCCCCCAGCTGAGCTCCTACAGATCCATCAGCCACACATCTGCATTTGTGGATTGGCATTTGTGTCCTGCCAAAGCTGCAGGGAGCCCTGACCCCATGGCTGAGGCATCACCCAGCACCTGCACAGCACCTTTCACCACCCCTGAGCACCTTCCTGGCTTTCCTGCAGGGCAGAGGGATTTCACCAGGGAAAAACAACGCTGAAATGAGCAGGGCTGTGGTTCCACTGTGGGCAAATAACCCTGGAGTCACTGCCTGCCCTCCCTGCATCACCTCATGGGCAAGATTTGGGTCCCCAGACTGGATTTCAGGGCTGCTCCAAAAGGGGAGAGAGCTCAGAGGAGGACGCAAAGGAGGTGATAAAGATGTTACAGCAAATCAATTTGTTTTCATTAAAAAATTAATCCCTGTTCCTCCTCCAGGAGCAGAATCCCTGGGGATGGGCAGAGCCCTGGGGGCTGCACCGGGGCCAAGCACTGTGGAAAAGAGGCCAACGTTAATGATTAAAGAGCCCTGGTGAAGGATTCCTGCTGCAGCACAGCAGGGGAGTGACCCAAATTAGAACAATTAGCCATTGTCTGGGGGCTGCGAGGAAGCAACAGGATTTTATGATATTTTTTTCCCAGCGTTATTACACAGTTCCCACATTTCTGTCACTCACAATCAATCTTAAATAAAAACGTGCTGTCCTGCATATCTTAAAAATGAAAACTCCCTGGCCTTCCTGAATCCTTTAAAAATTGGGGGTTTTTCCCCCCCTCTCCTTTTGTGGATCCTTTAAAAGAATTTTCATACTTGCAACATCCCTTTCTGGATGCTGCAGGATTTGCAGTTGTGAGGCACGAGCAAAACTGAGGCACAAACCACACTTATCCTGGGAACCCCCTTCCCTGCCCAGGAAATATTTGGTGTGGGGATCCCTCAGCCAAGATTTTTGCTTTTCATGCAGTTCAGCAGACAATGAACCTTAAAACATGACCTATTTCACACCTTAAAAATAAAGAGAATGAGAGATTTCCTTCCAAATCCTCTTCCTTAGGGTTTTGTTTTGTCTTGGATGATCAGCTAGGACAATAGAATAATAGTTTGGATTATTAAGCAAAAACCTCTTTTTTTTCGAGTGGTTGAAAGACAAAAGAAAGTGTTCACAATGATAAATGGAATTATTATCCAGTTAAACAAAGGCATAAAACAGTGAGACATGCCCTGGGAAGCCCCAGGGGAAAAAATCCTCAATGGCTTTAATGTGTATCCAATCAGTTATCCCAAATTAGCAGAAGGCAAAGAGAGCAAATCCCCAGGGACTGGAGTTGGGGTTTGGAAAGGCTGAGAGCAAAACACAGAGGAAACGTGGAAATGGCCCCACGTGTGAGGGATTCACACCCTGTGAGATGCCCAAAGTGGGAATGGAGACCCCAAACCCTGCAGGGACCCCGTGGTCTCAGGGAATGAGGGAGGGAAAGCCGTGTCCAGCACCTCCAGGGCACAGAGGATGAACCCCAGGACAGAGCTCTGCCCACCCCAAACCTGCAGCTGCAGCCCCAAAATGGCTTTTCCCGCTCCCCTCGGCTTTAATGGGATCCGAATTTACGACTCTTCCCTTTTGATGTTGTCACAAGGGGCTGAAGTCATCTCATGATTTTCTGCTTTGCCTTTTTCCCTTCCCTTTCTTCTTCTTTTTGTCCCTCCCCCCTCTGCTTTCAGAGCTCAGCCTATTGTTGCTTGCAGACATCTGTGCTGCAGCCAGTCCCACATTTCCCTTTGCAAGTCCTAATGGGGTTTTCTCCAGCAAATCCTGTGAGATCAGGAGGTGGGAAAAGATTTAAATCCACCATTTCCCCAAAACATCCCAAAAACCAGGAGGGGAACGCAGGGATTGGTGACTGTTCCTACCTACAACCCCATCCAGGTGTGCAGGGGAGGATCCACCCAAAATCCCAAATCCCAAATCCCAAATCTCTCCTCTTTTCATGGCTGAGTTCCTTGGGCAGGGCATGAAAAATCCCCCTGGAAGAGCTCTCCAGGTGTCCTTAAAATATCACCACGAGAGTGTTGCAATTCCCTTTCCCCCATTTCAGGCTCCTCTGGGAAGAGGATTTGGTGTGTGGAGGATGAGGGATGATGTGGCTGATGCCCAAAGGGAAGCAGATGCTGGCACAGTGGAGTGATAGATCCCAAAAGTAAATTCCAAATAAAGTGACAACGTGGCTTTAGGGCTGATCAATTTGACCACCCCGTAGCTCAGAGCAGGAAAGCTTTTGAAAATAAATCATGTCTGGTTTAATTCAAATTAGAGGAGGAACTTAAGCAATTTAATAAAGGCCATTTTAATAAGAATGAGGGTGTTTTTTTGGTCATATTTTGAAATGATCACTGTGGAGCCACAGGACTTAGACACAGTCAGAGCCCAGCATCAAATCAGATCCTACATCACCTATTTCAGGGGAGTTTTTGTCTCAAACTACCCCAAATATCAGGAAATCCTGGTAGTTTGTGGGAAATTCTACTGAGAGAATGTTAAAAGATGCACAGAAACAGAAATAAAAGACATAAAAGCTGCACAGAAACAATGCAAACCCAGCAAACAGCTCCAGATGCTGTTTGGATAGGGAATGCTGTTCACAGCAGAAACCTCACTCCCTTCCTTCTGGTTTGCTTGGATAGAGGTTTTACCACCAAAAGTTCCCTCTTAAAGAAGGTAAAAGAGGAAAAAGAGGTAAAATCTAACCAAAATTTCCCTCTTGGGAAGGTAAAAAATGAAAGAAGAAGGTAAAAGAGGAAAAAGAGGTAAAATCTGAAGCAGCATAAATAAAAGCCAAAGAAAAAGGGCTTTTTTTTTAAAGAGGAGAAGAACCAATCTTGTATCAAGCAAAAATTAGACTTTCATAAAACCTTATTAGAAGGTTTTATCACTAAATTTCCCATCCAGCAGCAACCTTCACAGGAAGGAGAATTTTGGAGATGCTGATCAGAAAACTCACCCCATCCATCACCCAAAGCCATCTACAAAACCATCCAGTGAAATTCCAAACCCCGGCTGGTTCTGCAGGTAAGGACTCCACAACAAACTGAAAAAGGTAGGAATAATTAAAGGTTGTGGCTGTAATTAGCTGCAGAGCAGGGTGAGAATACAGAAGAATACAGACCCTGAGCAGCACTTCTGGCCCTTCACCACCTTTGTGGAGCAGCCTGACACTCTGGCAGCTGAAGGTGTCCTGGAGCAGATGGCAGGGGCTCCGTGCCAGGGCAAAATTAACATTTTGTGGAGTCCTGCTTGACAGCAGCATAAAACTCAATGAGGGGGAAAGGCAGCAACTGGTGCAAAATGGGATCGAGCTGCACTTGTGGGCAGGAGGGGCCTGCAGGGACAGCCAGGCTGTCACCTGAGGGGACCTGCCTGGCCCATCTCCAGAAGGTCCAATTAACCCTTGGATTTCATCAAATTAACCCAACACTGAGCATGGCAACTGTTTTAATTTCGTGATTGAGCAAAGCCCCAAATCCTCTGATTCCAGGCAAATCTAGCAAATCTGGAAACCCCAAAGTGATTGGGATTGTCACAGCTCCCCGTCACGTCCTGGCCGCAGAGATGGGGCGGGGTGGTCACCGCCCCCCAGCACCAGCCAGGTTCATTCTTGAGCTCTCAGGAGAGGATTTGCTCCTTTGCAGCTCCTAAAATTCCAGTTCTGCCACCACAAACCCCTGGGCATCCCAGCAGCATCGAGTGCTCACTTAGGACAACCACAGAGCACCAAGGACCCAGCAATTAAACCCTGAATTAGCCCAAATTAGGAGGTGATGGAGCTGCAGCAGTGGCAGAAAGACTGAAAGGCAAAATCTGTAGAAACAAAGGGAAGGAGTGGAACCCAATTTTGCACATTTTCCCCCAATCTGCTTTGCTGAAAGGCCGAAGTGCAGAGCCTCAGCCTCGGTGTTGACACACCAAAATGAAAAGCAATGTACAGTAGGGCTTATCAAGAGAGGCAGGAGCAGGAGATGGAGGGGATTGCAGCAGCTCAGGAAGTTGTTCCACAGGATCTGCAGTAATATTGCACTTGGACTTCAGAGAAGCAATTAGAGAAGGCAATAAAATCCGAGGTGATAGATGGCCCTGAGGGGGACATGGAAGATAAAATTGCAAAAAAAAAAAAAAAAAAAAATCAAAATCTTCCCTGAGAGCTGCTGGAGGGTACCCAGCTCAGCTTCCACAGCAAAGGAGGAATGGGAGCAGGGTGGGGAATGGCAGGGAGGCGTGTGCTGCATTTCCTGGCCCTAAAAACTGCCTGAGGTGTGGGGAGGAGGCCTTGGAGCATCCTCATTTCTAAATTGGACCCACTTGAGTGCTGGGATGGGAAGATCACTTAGGTGCCACTGGAAAGGTCACTGGAGCAGCAAAATTTTAATGCTGAATCCATCTGTATGCTACTGATAGAGCTGCCATGAAACAAAGGGAGCAGCTAAAAATCCAGGAGAGATTACTCTGGATTTACTCATTACTCTGGAAACATCTCAGCAAACAACAGGTTAATCCTTGCAGCTGGTGCACAACAGAAAAAGAGAAAAACACCCACTGGAATCAGAGTGCTCAGGGGATGATGGCACTCTCAGGAAAGGGAATGAAATCTTGATTTAAATGAGGATCAATTGGGCATTGCTATGCACTTCATGTCATCCCATTTGCTTTTCTTGTTTCACTGTGTATCAGGTTTGTTTTATTTTTGAAATTTCATTTCTTCTGTTTCTCTTTTGTCTCTTTGTTTACTTTTATACCCTGATTTTAGGGAATTCAATGGGAATAATTTTTGGTCCTTTTCACTGCACCTCATTTCCCCTCAGTGTACTTGGTTGTAGTCACTCCATTTCAAATTTTCTGTGGTTTTTTTCAATTTCATTTCTATTTGATCATATCTCCTTTCCAGAGTGTTTATTCCACTCTGTCCTCTGATTTCAAGATTTCATTCCCTTTCCTGAAAGATGGCACTGCCTTCCCCCTCAGCACGCACAGGGAAGATGAAATTCAGAGGAAAATTGGCATTTCTCAGGGAAAATCCCCCTTGGAACCGCAGGTCTCATCCTAGCAGGCACCCCTCACCCTCCTCTGTCCCTTCTCTGCTCCCAGGATGAAAGCAGATGTGAATTTTCGAGTTATTTATGTCCCAAATTCAGCACATCCCAGCGAGCCTTTCCCAGCCTGGATCAGCTGGGATCCCACGGGAAGCAGAGCCCAGGCCAGCCCCCCATGGCTGCAGGAGTGTCCTGGGATATTTCTGGGACATTTCTGTCATTCCCTGGGGGTTCTCAGCCCTGGGAGGGGTGGCGGGACCCCCTCCCATCCAGTCCCTGCTGTTCCCTGCAAATGTGAATCCCAGGGAAAGGGCACAAGGCTCAGCTCCAGCTCATTCCCCACCTCTGCTCTGCAGGGCACAGCACAACTGGGGATTTAGCGGGTTTTTTTAAGGGAAAAAGAGGTGAGGAAGGAGCAGTCGAGGGTATCCAAGCTCTCCCAGCACCAGCAGGGAAATTTCACTTCCAAGTGCTCCAAGCAGATGTGAAAACACGGATACAGACCCAGGAGCTGTGCTGGGGCTGTCCTGGCAGGATGGATGGCAAGGGGGAAAAGGAAAGTGACAGAGAAATCAGGAGGATTTAGCAAATTACCCAACAGCTCTTTGAAGATGGGAAGGGTGGGATAAAGCTCTTAGAAATCCCCAAATAGCCCAAACCGGGAGATAATCACTCGCTGGACTTCGGCCAGGAATCCCAGTCCCTGCCATCGAGGAAGAGCCATCACTGGAAGCCTCCCGGCACCTTCCCTATTTACAAAAACGCTTTGCTTTTATTTCTTTATTTTCTTTTCCCTAATAGAGGGTGCCTCCCCTCTGGAAGGAGCCACACAGAAATTGTTCAAATGACAGGAAAACAGAGCTTCCATCCACCCAGGGCAAAATCCACTTTGCTTCCACTCTCCAGCTGCTTAGAAGAGCTTTAAAAACTCCCCCTGTCCCCATTTATCTTGAATTTCAGTGGGGAAGATGAGGATGATGTTCCCTGTTGCACACAACAGGGAATTATCTCAATCCCAAATTGAGATACTTGCCCAAATCCGCTCCCCTGTGTTTGAACAGGGTCACATCTTCCACCAGAGACCTGGAGGAGCTGCTGCCCAGGAGGGGCAGGAGAATGGCCAAGTAAAGCTGGATTTTGGGATGGTTTGTTTCATTTTTGAACAAAAAAAAAAGCTGCTGCCCAGGAGCTGCAGGAGAATGGCCAGGCAAAGGCTGAATTTTGGGATGGTTTGTTTCATTTTTGAACAAAAAAAAAGCTGCTGCCCAGGAGCTGCAGGAGAATGGCAGGCAAAGCTGGATTTTGGGATGGGGCTCTGCTGAGCTGCTCTGCCAGCCTTGCCCTGCCAGAAAGCAGCAGGATGGGAATCAGCAAAGCCAAAATCTCACTCTGGGCAACCTTCAGGTCTTGGAGGAGCTCCCAGGTACATCCCAGGGGTTGCAGTACAAGGGCACAAGCCCCAAACCAGCCTTGCCCGAGGCTCCACTTTGCCTTTCTCCAGTGCTTATCCCAAATCCAACAAGTCCTCAAGCTGGAGGGAAGCCTGACTCACTCCTATCAGAGCCATCAGTCATCCACACACGTGGCTTTGGTGTGTGGAAAAAAAGGAATTGCTTTAATTTTCCAATAGTCCAGGGCCAGATATCCCTGCTGGCAGAGAGAGCTGTGAATTTTTCATGGGGGCCCTTTCACTCCTCACTCAAAGTTTGTGTTTTCAGCTCCTTCTCTCTGCAAACCAGAGCAGCTGCAGGAGGTTTGCTGCAATCCCACAGCACATGGCTTTGCTGGGGTGTTTTGTCCCCTTTTCCTGGCCATGGGGACAGACAGACAGACAGACATCACCCTGAGGGCAGCACCCACTGATTCCTGGCACTGGGATTTGGGAAGTGGCTTTGGAGCTGAGCTGCTCTCCAAGGAACCTTTTCCACGAGGAGAGAGGCAGGGAGACAAAAGACTGGCCATGGGAGAGAAAACACTTGCTCAGATGTCTTTGATCCCCCTTTCCTTGCTGGAAAACTTCCTGCACAATCTGAGTTTCCTGAACAGCAAGTCTGCCCCTTCTGAGGCCTCAGGAACCCCAAAGGTGACAAGAGCTGCACTCCAGGACCTGGGTTTCCTTGAACAGCATTAAACACATCTGGAATGGGACCAAATCCAAGCCCTGACTTCCAAAGGGTCTGGGAAGGAGATTTTCCTTGGCTCCTTTCACACCCCAACCCACAGGCCAGGCTGGGACCTCAGCAGAGCCTGGGAGCAGCAATCCAGCCCTGCACCACTGCCTGGACACCCACACAAAACTCACCCAAACATTTCCACCTCTCAAATTGCTCCTTCACAGCACTCCAGCCTCCTCCAGCACAAGTTACAGCTTTTGGTTTGGGTTTGCTGGCTGGAATCAGCATCCCCTGAGCTCCAGAGCCACGCTGGGGAGCCCAGGCCAATTTTTCCTGGCCATACAGACTCAGGCTGTGTTTACCCAGGGCTTGGAAAAATGATTCAACTTTTATTTTAGCTCAGAGGAGAGACCAAGGGGTCACCTTTAAGCTAAGGGTGGTATAAATAGAAGCTGAGTGAAAAAAGCAATGTACAGAGTCAGGAGAGCCTCTCCAGGAGGGAGGAGGGAAGCAGGACCCCATAACCCTGAGCAGGGACATATTTAAAAGAGAAGGTTAACAGAGCCCAGGGTCCATCCACCTCTGCATGGATAAGGACAAGCTCCCAGCTGCCTGAACATATATATTTATGTATATTTGTGCCACAGGACTCAGAGCAAAAGCCAAAACTTGTGCAGCACTCCTGGCCCTGAGTGCTCTCCTGCTCTCACACATCGTGCCAAGGCTCTGTCAAAGTGAAGAAAGTCTGGGGGAAGAGAGGGCTGGGAGCTGGAAAATAACCCTGGTGACTAAAGCAGGCAACTTTCTGGGGACTTAGAGAACATCAGTATCTCAGGAAACCACCAAGAAAGACTGGGATGAAGTTACTTTTCACTCAGCTGCCAAAAAAAAAAAAAAAGGTTTAAAGCACAGCCAGTGGCACCCAAAGCTGAGCAAGGCAAAGCCACCAATGAGGAGCTGCAGCACAGCCCTGCTGCTGCTGGAGTTGCTCTCTGCCACCTGCACAACCCCTGCTTCCCTCTCCAAGGCAACACCCATCCATCCATCCATCCATCCATCCACCCATCCATCCACCCATCCACCATCCACCCACCCACCCATCCATCCATCATCCACCCATCATCCACCCATCCATCCATCCATCCATCCATCCATCCATCCATCCATCCATCCATCCATCCATCCATCCATCCATCCATCCATCCATCCACCATCCATCCACCATCCATCCATCCATCCATCCATCCATCCATCCATCCACCCATCCATCCACCCACCCACCCATCATCCACCCATCCATCCATCCATCCATCCATCCATCCATCCATCCATCCATCCACCCATCCATCCATCCATCCATCCATCCATCCATCCATCCATCCATCCATCCATCCATCCATCCATCCATCCATCCACCATCCATGCCTGGTGTGGTGCTTTGAGCTGTGCAAAGGATGTGGAGAGCACCAAGGGCATCCAAAAAGCATCTCCTGCAGAGTAAGAGCCTCAGTGCTGCACAGGCTGATCATTTGGGGTTTTGCCAGCACAGAATCCCAGAATTATCAGGCTGGAAGGCCCAAATTTCCCAGCACATGGCCCAGGATTGTGTCCAGACAGCTCTGGGATCTCTTCAGTGAAGGGAGGCTCCACACTCCACATCCCCCCCTGGACAATCTGCTCCAGCTCTCACCTGCATTGGGAAGAAATTCTTCCTCATTCTCAGGTGGAGCTTCCTGGGCATCAGTTCCTGCCCATTCCTCCTGTCCCACTGCTGGGTCCCTGCACACAGGGACAGCCAGGGATGAGGACCCCTCTCAGCATCTCCTCTCCAGGCTGAGCAGCCCCAGCTCCCTCAGCCTTTCCTTGTCAGAGATGCTCCAGTCCCTTCTCCTCATTGTCCCCCTGCTCTGGCCCCATTCCAGGAGCTCTTCTTGCCCTGAGGAGCCCAGAACTGGACACAGCTGTCCAGATGTGCCTCTCAGGGCTGAGCAGAGGAATGAGGACTCTGCATCTCCCCACTGACCCTGGCACTGCCTTTGGTGCCAAAAGAAACCTGCAGGGGGACAGGGGAGAGCAGGAGCTCTGCACTGGAGCAGCTCCAGGCCCAGGAGTGGCCTCAGGGTGTTTTGATGGGGAATCCAGAGCTCTCCTCCCATGGCTCACCCTCAGGAGGAGAAACCAGCTCAGGCACAGGGCTCTGGAAAAGGCCAAGCTCAGCAGGGGAACGGGGCCTCTCCGCCTGGAAGCGTGCCCGGCACGAGAGCAGCTTTCTCCACTTTCCCAGCTCATGGGGGAGGAGGAAGGAAAGGATTTATTCTCCACAGGAAAAGGGATCCATGGGTGTCCCTGCACAGCACAGGGGTGTGGCTCCATCTCGATCTCATGCTGTAGGACATGGAGAGCCATCCTTGTCTCTGGAGGTGGAGATTTGGGTCCCTGGTGTCCCCTCCACCCTTCCCAGCGCCTTTTACTGAGTGCAGAGAGTTTTATGAAGCCCTTCAGAGTCAGACTCACACCACAGCCCAAACAGCACCTTTGTGGCTTTGCCTCACAACATGAAAGAAATCTGTAAATTCCTAAAAAAAAAAAAAAAAAAGCAATTTCCCTCCTTTTCAAACACTGGTGGAGGCTATAACTGAGCAAAACATCCACAAGAAGCAGCAGAGAATGACTCCATCCCTTCAGACGCTCTCACAGGAAATGAAAGACCTGTTATTAGCAGGAAATACAGCAGAGTGATGCCTGCAGATCCATCCACCCATGGGTGATGCCTTGCCACACACAAGCCAAAAGGAGTACCAACATTAGCCAAATATCACTCGTTCAGCTGGAAAACCTGAACCTCTTGGCCCAGACCCACCCAGAACTGGGAGGATTTTCCACATTCCCAGTTTGCCAAGGCACGAAATGAGAGGAGACCATGGCACTTACTGGTTTGGGGCAGTGGATGTATCTTGCCAGGCTGATGATGAGGTCGTGGGTGATGGGATCCACCAGGTTTCGGAAGCTGGCGTAACGATAGAGGACATCATCCAGAGAGGTGGACTCCATCCCTAAATCCTGCAGGAAACAGGGCAAAGGAGCAAGGTTAGGTGGGACAGAAAAGCCAGAGGTTCTTGAAGTCAGCCCTGACTGGAGGAGGAAACGATCCCCAGCAGCTCCCACTGAAAATGTTGTTGGAGGGTTTTTGTTTTCCCTGCAGTTTTGGTGACAAAGAGAAGGATGGGACACTTTGTGCCACCTTGAGGGAAGCTGCACTCCTGGCCTTCACCTGCTCTGCAAAGAGGCTTTAGGGCTGCAGAATCAGCCTCATAAACCCACTGAGTCAATGACACCCTTGGATAAAATCAGGATAAAATCCAAGATGACCCTGGAGATCATCACACAGAGCTGCAACTGGAGAATAAATGCAGCACTGGAGTGTCACAGATACATTTTATGAAAATTCCTTTCGTTAGGATTTTTTCTTCTAAGAAGCTGAGAGGCCTCAGAAACAAAATGTAACCAATGGTTATCTGCTGCTGTGGAATGCAACAGGTGCATCTGGGATTGGGCTCATGTGGTTGTTTCTAATTAATGGCCAATCACAGCCCAGCTGTCTCAGACTCTCTGGTCAGTCACAAGATTCTATTATCATTCCATTCTTTTTCTATTCTTAGCTAGCCATCTGATGAAATCCTTTCTTCTATTCTTTTAGAATAGTTTTAATACATAATTTTCTTTTAATATATATCATAAAGTAATAAATCAGCCTTCTGAAACATGGAGTCAAGGTTCTCATCTCTTCCCTCGTCCTGGGACCCCTGTGAACACCCCCACACTGGAGGAGCTCTGGGGCTGCCGTGCACAGGGAGGGAGGAAGGAGCCCAAAACTGCAGCACTGCAAACTGGAGGATGGATTTGAGACAGGGAAGAGCCAAGTGCTGGCTTAGGCTGACTGGGAGGGAGTGGAAGCTGTGCCAGTGGAGACTGGGCAAGGTGGTGTCAGGAGCAGCTCAGGTGGAGCTGATCCTGCCCCAGGCATGGGCCAGACCTCCTGAGGTCCCCTCCAAGGCTGATTTCTATGGTTTGTGATTCTTAGGCTGAATAATTTGAGGAGTTTTAGCAGAGATCTCCCCGTATGGAACACATCAGTGCACAGGGATGGGAAGGGGAAGCGTTATACACAGTGTGCTCCTTTCACCTCAAATATATTCCTGTGTATAATACCCAAATACTCTTTTTATTCCTTTTTGAACTTCTTTGACTTCTCATGGAGCTGGTGGCACCTGGCACAAAGAATTTCCTTTTGACAAACACAAGCCGGTAACACTTTGGCACCGTGCAATAAATTAAAGCTTGTCCTGAGCTCAGAGATGCTCCAGCCCCAAAAAGCCCGTGAGAAAGGCACATTGCTTGTAGGTGTGGATGCTCTGTGATTTCAGACAGGTTGAAAATAAACATCTACACTTTAAAAAAAAATCCATTGAGCCTTCAGACACAACAGCCCGAGGGATCTCACATTCCAGCAATTACAGCTCAGGCCACAAACGAGGTGACAAGTGTTTATCCCACTGGTTTCCTTGGTATTTTTAGGATCAGCCCCGCAGCACTGCCTGAGTTAACACCAACTCCTTGACTGCAAAGAGGTTATTTAGTAAAGAAAGAGCCGAGGCAGTTAAAAACCACACACGTGTGAGGCTGCCCAGCTGGGAAATCAAGTGGCCAAACTGATTTCTAGTCTGTCCCACGGCTTCTGCCAAATTACTATTTACAAATTATATTATAGTATACAAATTATATATATTATAATAATTAGTATTTACAAATTTATACAAATTATTATTTTTGTACTTCAAAAAAAATCTCATTGTGGAGAGAGCTTGGGCTCCTTTGCAAGAAGAAGAAGAAATAGAAATTGTGGAGGGAGGTGTTCAAAGGAAACTCCCACTTTTCTAGCGTGGATGTCACCTTCCCAGTATGGTAAAGCTCAGCATTAGGATCAAGCAAACATCAGATAAGAGCTGGATTTGGTCCCTGATCTGTGGCAAACACCAGGCACTACCAGAGGGCCAATCTGGGGACTCGGGACAACTCACTGGGACCTTCAGAATCAAACCAGGCTCAGCATCTTGCCCTTTCAAGCATCTCAAAACCCTTCACCATTTTCTCCTCAGCTAAAATGAGAACGTCCAGCTCATAAATCAGAGAATTTCTCCTCCTCTCTCCTGGGAGAACTTTACATTTTCCACGTGGAGCGTTCCCTGCTCCCTCCTGGTATTTTAGGCACAGATGTCTTTCTCAGCTGCTCCCCAAACCTCTCTGCCACACCAGCATTATCTCTTTTCCACCACACACAATATTTTAAAGCCTCTGAAGGCTGAAACTTGTTCGAGGACAAGTGATGAGCTCATCTGCAATTTAATAACTTAACACCAGTTCACGCTGTCAGCAGCAAATCACCCATCACTGCCTTTGCAGAAAACGCCCAGCATCTGGCTCCAGTCACTTTTTTTCAGCACATTCCTTCTTCCCAGGGGATTTTACCTGGATGGCAAGTGCAGATTTTAAATAAATAAGGTTTTAAAGTGTTGGGGTTTATGAGCCAGGCATGGCTTCCTCAGGGCAGATTTGAGGGGTGTTCAGGAGTGGATCCAAACCCCTGAACTCTGCTGGGGTGCTTTGTCCAGGTGTGGCAGGAAAATGGGAACATCTCTGCAGGAAAAAGGGGAATTTTCAAACACAAATCACCCGTGACTTCTCTGCAGTTTATCCCATTTGTTTCCAGCTTTAGGAAGCTGAGAGCCAAACCATTGATCCATCCTTATCCACTGGAAGGAAAACTTCCTGCCACCAACCAGCTGAGCCTCCATGGGAGACTTCTGGAAATCCAGCAGTGTAAAGCTATCAGTTAAAAAAAAAAAAAGGGGCAAAAAACCAAAAATCCAAACCAACAAACAAAAAAACCAAAAAAATATATTAAAAAAAAAAGCCCCAAAAAACCAAACCAAAACAAAACAAAAAAAAAAAAAACAAAACAAAAAACCACCAAAAACCCCCAAAAAACAAAACCCCACAAAAAAACCAAACCCCCCCCCCCAAAAAAAAACCCCAAAACAAAACAACTACCACAAAAAACCCAAAACAAAACAAAACACCCCACCACCTACCCCACTTTGAGGGGTGAATTTGAAATTTATATCCAAAAATCCAGCAGAAAATAAATGTAACATGTTCCTCCAGCAGCCAGCAATAGAAATTCCCCAGTCACAGCCATGAAAGGTATAAAAAAACCCCAATTATTTTTGAAAAGAAAACCCCAAGCCCAGTGAGAGGCACAGGGATGCTGTGCCCAACCTGTTATTTGCAGCAAAACCCACAGAAACAGCTCTTTTCCCCCAAAACTCAGAGCTCACCCATCACTCTGCAGGCCAACATCACCCAAGGAAAACATCTGGGAGCTGCAGCCCCAACTTTTCTTTCCCTCATGTAAAACAACTTCTTATTCCTTTCTGCTGTCCAAACTGCAGCTTTTTTTTTTTTTTTTTTTTGGAGCCTTTGGAAGCTCCAAATTGTGTTTCCCCGAGTTCCAGCATCCCCCAAGCCACACAGAGCCATAACCAACCACAGCCAAGCCCATTTTTTGCTTATTAAACTATTTATCACTGCAAATTGAATTGTAATTAGGGGGAAATGCAGCAGGTCCCTGTGAGGAGTCATTGAGAAAGCAGCTTCTGCTGTTGTTGTTTTCACTAACACCGAGTTATTGCTGCCCAAATGAGGTTGCTGTGCAAAAAAAGCCTCATCACAGATGCTCACAAATATCCCAAGAGCTGCTGGTTTGGCCAGCACCTCTTCCAAAACTCCTTTATCTCCACGAAATTCAGGGCAGCATCCTGAATTTCCAAGCAGGGAGGTTGGTGCTGTAAACAAGAGTCAGGCACTGAAGGAAGGAAGGATTAATTCAGTTTTCCATCCATCATCTGCTCCAAGTTATCTGGGAAAAATGATTCCAGCAGGTGGGATTAGTGTGGGGAGGGAGGTCAGCTCAGAGGGAGGGCTGGGATGGGACTCAGCCCTGTGTTTTTCTGGATTTTGGACACAACCTGTGTCCTGTGAGGAACATCCAACCACTTCCTCCCACCTTTCCCCAAAAAGATTTTTAAGGCAGGAATTGATTTCTGGTTGAGAGAAGAGTAAAGCACCCCAAAGTAATGATGTCACAACACATTTTGGGACCAAAAGCCAGCCCTCAGGCACACAGGGATGATCAAATTTGCACTTTTGAGGAGGGCAGGCAGCATTTGGGAGCTCAGCACACCTGGATGGGGCATCCCAAAAGCCACCCTGGGAACCTCCACACAAACCAGCAACTGCTTCTGCAGATTTCATGTCAAACTCAGCAGCCTGGAGTAAAATCAGCATTAAATATGCGGGGTATTTTCTGTTTCACAGAGTTAATATCAGTTTGGGAGCCACAAATGGCTCATTCAAGCACTGAGGGTGCAGAGAGAGAAGGGAGTCAATGCTTCAGGGAAGCAGCAAATATTTCCCTGGCAGACTGACTCAAATAATAAATGGTGGCAGCTTGAACCCCCTCCAGGAGGCTGGAATTGGAGGAACTTGGAGAGATGGATTAATGGGCAGAGATGTGATGCTGCCAGCCAGATAATAAACAACTGAGAATAGGAGACTTGCAGAAAAATGCTCTTTTATTTCATACTGCCAGGCAAAGGCAATGACTCCAACTGGAATTTGGCCAGATCACAGTTAACATTTCTTCAGGACAGTGCCTGAGGATGTTTAATGAGGATGGCCTCAGCTCTGCTGGTTTACAGAGCCACTGGGATCCCAGGAAAAGCCTGGAAGTTCTTTTTGGGTAAGGTGACTCCAGGATTTGCTTTGAACAACCCCAACAATTCCCATCCACCACTGCCTTTAATCAACTCTGCCTTGAGCTCACCAAATCTCATCCACTCATCCCTCCTAAAGCAGCAGGAGCTGCCCAAATCCTGCTTTTCCATCCAAGCCTGGGGCTGGGGCTCCAGCTGGGGCTGCAGCCCCAAGCCAGGACCCTGCTGGCCACGCAGAGGCTGCACCAGATGGCTCCTGGTGGCACTTGTCACTTATTCCTGCTGCTCCCAGATGGATGGGTGACAGCCCAGCCTGCCAGAGGCACAAGGGACTCTTTAGGACCCTCCCAAGGACTGTGATGACACAAAGTTCTCCTCCTGCAAAGGGAAGAGGCAGAAAAAGCTGCAGGTCAAGGAGGATTTGAGCAGAGCACAGCTGAGGGGTCACTCTCCCACCCCTCAGCTCCACCCAGAGCCCCACAGATTCCTGGCTAAAACCCAAAGGAAAAGGTTCATGCATCAACCCTGCACCACATCCACCCTGTTAACTCCAGTCTGGCTGCTGGGACCCCCCTTCACAGCTCTGCAGTGAAGCATTAAATGAAAATAGAACCAATTTAATCAAATCTGCCATTTCCATCCTCGTGTGTCTGCCCAAAGAGCTTCCTGGAGCATCCCAGGTGCTGCCTGGAGTATCCAAACCACAGGTCAGGAGCAGAATTCATCAATTCTCATCATCTTCATCAATTTTTCAATTTCTCATCCCTTTGGCCCTGTGACCAGCAGCTCTCAGGGCTGCAGAGGAACTCCTGCCCCAGCATAGGGCTGATTCCCAGGATCAGCCCCAGCCTCAACCACACTGTGCTGCCAGATCCCAGCTGCAAAAAAACTACTTATTTCCACTTGCAAAAGCCTTCTAGATCCCTGCTGGAAAATGGACTTGGAGGAGAGGCTGCCTATTATCTCCTGTCAGGGAAGGAGCCAGAGCTGCCACCTAAGCTCAGTGTGCTGTCAATTCATATGAGGACGGTGATTCATCCTGCTCGGAGACAGCTGGGCTGACTCAGTCCCTGGATGAGCTTGTCTCTCTCATTTACCTGCCAAGAAAAGCCCCTCTAATTAGCTGATCCTAGACATTCAATGTTGAGGCAGCTGGAGCAGGAAAATCCCCCTCGTGTTGCTCTCACCTTTGTTTCCCAGCACAGTGAGCACCGAGCTCTGCCTGGTTTTCCTGCCCCCTCTCCCAGCCCAAACCAGCCCCATCTGTTCTGCAGCTGATCACCCATCCATATTAGTTAGATTTTTATGACTTGCTTCAGCACCCCATGGTTTTTTTTAGAGGTAACCCAAGGCTCAGACAACTCTTGTCCTTGGGAGGTGACAGGAGATGCCTGACGGCCACTGAAGATTTTTATGTGTGTGTGCAGCTCTCCTGCCCCGCCCTCACAAGCAGTAAATCCACTAACAACCCTAAAATAAGTATTTACAGGAACAAAAGAGAAAAGCAGAACTGGGATCCTTGCAGGAAAGGGGAAGAGGTTCACAAGTAGAGGATGGCACTGTCAGATGGGGAGCAATCACTCGCCCTCATGGTTTCCACTGCCCGTGTGAGACCGCCCCGGTGTCTGGGCTTGCAGCAAGTGAACAGCTCCTGGCACAAGAGCAGCATTCCAATCACACAATTCCCTGCTGGGAACCACACACCAGGCTCCCCACACCCCCTCCAGCTGATGGGAGCTGTTGGATCAACACTGAGCCCTTGGTGCAGTCTGCTCCTCACCCCCATGTCCAGCATTCTGTGAGCCAGACACCCCAGCTCTGCACAGCCCTGCAAACATCTCTGCTGGGAAAAGAGTCCAAAAAGCCTCACCCGGATGGCCCAGCCTCAGGGATGACTCAAACAGGCACCAAGGCTGGTGCTGCCTGTCCATCCTGCCACCCCCTGTCCCTCCCCACGTGACTCTGGTGTCACCACTCCTGTTAAACCTATATCCCTACATTATCCGAATCACTTATCACCAATACACTTCCACTTAACCTTCCTCTATATTTCCTAGTATCAAAAACAATAACCAACTGTCATCATCATTCCATAATCACCCCAAAACAAACATGAAACTAACCCCAGAACTAACCCCCCCAAAAAAACCAAACAAAAATATAAATCAGGATCATAAATTGTCAACCAATCATCCACCAAATTTTAGATTCTTGTAGCTTATAAAATGGGGAAGGGGCAGGGGTCTCACAGGTGATGAAGGTCCTCTGAGTTCAGGGGAATTGGGAGGGAAGAAGGACCAGATCCCAGCAAGGGAAGGAGCAGGACTGGGCTGTGGAGAGCCCAGCATGGCAGAACAGATGCTCTGCAGCTGGGCCAGATGGTCCCCAGCTGCTGTCAGGGATTGTGCCTGGGACAGGACCCTGGATCCTGCTGGAGCTGAGCTTTGGCTGATGGGATGGAGGATGCAGGAAAGCTCAGCCCTGGTCTAACAGAGCAAATGAGACACTGGGAGTCCTCCCCTCCCACTCCTCTAATCCAGGCACCTTCTCCAAATTGCCCTCCCTTCACAATTAACACAACCCTGCACGAGCTGCCAGGCTCTGCCATTAATTCTAAGCCAGGCTCTGCTTAGGCAGGAATCAGGATTTATGGTCCTGGCCCAGCAGCTGTCACCAGGAGAGGCTTCAGGAGGAGGCCAGCGTGGGTCTCCTGATGTACAGCAGGTTAAAAGCCCTCTCTGAGCCCATCCTGACCTGCTGTTCCAGGAGCAGGCACAGACAGAAGGAATTGCAAATCTCACTTGAAACAACACATTTGCTTTTTTATCCACTCCAAAAATGTTGCTTTTGATGGCTCCCCTTGCCCTCCTCAGCCAGCAGAGCTGTTGCAAGGCCAACAATGGGGAAAAAAAAAAAAGTTGAAAATATTGGGGGATTGATCAATGCAGCCAAAAATCCTGAGGTGGGGGATTGCCCACGGCTATCCAGGGGTTTTGTTTTGATGCCCAGCCCTGGGAAACACTCCCACACCCTCCCCCAGAACCTGCAGCATCAATAATGATGTTCCTGCCTCACCTGGAAGCCTCCTGGACCCAGCAGAAATCAATCCACTCCTGCACACACAATGAGAGGCTGCAACCCAAGAACTGCTCTCTGAAAGCTGCTCCCACCTCCAAGCCCTGAGCTGATTATTATTGCATTAGCCATGGAGGGATGCATTGTTAATGCTCAATGGATGCTAAACTCTGCTTCAAAAGGATGGAATTTCGGGGTGGGAGACTCCAGGAATGTTTTGGCATCCTTTAATAGGTGCTGGAATAAAGGCTCAGATATTTCTGATACAGAAAATAAGCATCAGTGATTCCTCATCACAGCTCTCTCCCAGAGTTATTCAATGGAAGTAATTGAAGGCATCTTTGAGAGACACAAATATTCAATTAACTCTCCAAACTGGCTGCTGTGGAATAATGCAAGCATGACAAAAAGACAATTTAAGTGAACAAATTGCAGCTGACGCCCATAAAATCATGCCAAACTTTTTTTTTCTTTTCTTTTCTTTTTTTCCTTTTTTTTGGGCCATTTACACCATTGCAGGAGCCTGGGTGGGAGGAGCACAAGGAAAAAATGGGTTTGGATCAATAGCAATACCTGGACATACCAAAATCCAGGCATATCCCTGGATTTTAACCAGCAAAGAGAGTGGAATTACTCAGCACAAGAATCTGGCTGAGTGTCACTGCAGGAATTAGGAGATTTTGCAAGCTAAAGATTTAGCAGGAGCAAGATACAGAGAGATTTTAGCTGAAAGCAAAAGAGGAGGAAGTGGGGTTGAACAAAACATTGAAGTAAAAGCTCCCTGTCCCTTTTTTGTATTAAAATTTATCCTCAGGAGCAGCCTATTCCATGAAATCATTTAGTATCTTCCTAAGTGTTAAAAGGGAATTCCAGCAAAGGAGAAAAACCAACCCAATCCCACAGCACCAAACTCATTTTCTGAATTAAGACAAAGCAACAGGAGTGGAATAAAAATAAAGGTTTCCCCAAGGAAGCCAGCATCACCCAAGTAATTAATATGGACAACATGAATTCCAATTCTTTCATTTGCAAATCCAGCATCCTCAGTTAATCTCAAGCATGGACAAAGTCCATTAATAAAGCAGATTCCTGTAATGGGATTCAAAGCAACGTCAAATCAATAAATTAAAAAAAAAAAACCTTGTGTGGTTAAATAATCTACACTTTGCATAATAACATCAGTGCTGTGATGCTGGGTGGTTAAGTGGAGACAAATTCCAGAGCAATCCCAGCAGAAATACCCAGCAAGAAAATCAGAAACTGAGCTGGGAAAACCTCCCTGCTCAGGGGTGAAATCCATGAGCCAAGGGAAAAAATCTCCCTCACACTCCATGGAACCTCTCCTGAGCTGCCCCACAGGGGTGAAATCCATGAGCCAAGGGAAAAAATCTCCCTCACACTCCATGAAGCCTCTCCTGAGCTGCCCCACACTCTGGAGTAGCTTTCCAAGCAGCTTTTCCAAGAGTGAGGGGGGGATGATTTCCCTTAAAATCCTTCCTCACCCTGGGTGTCTCCTGTCCGGGATGTGCCAGTTCTGAATTCAGCAGCCCCTGGCAGGACCTTTCCTGTGCCCCCACTGCCAGCTCAGATGAATTTACTGACAAACACTGTCCCCAGCTCCTGTTTCACCAAACCACTGCCTTTTGGGGTGCCTTTGAACAAAAGGAGAAACTGAGTCACAGAAAGCCAAAGCCAGGCCCCCAAAGTGGCACTGCTGCCCTCAACACCCCCATTTCCAAACCCTTCCAGCTGGGAGGCCACAGCTCTGCTCTCCTCCTCCTCCTCTGGGATAGCTCCTCTCAGGGCTTGCCAAGTCAGAAAACCACTTAAATACCTGATTAACTACAAGCACATGTTTAAATCCCTCTGGAGCCAAGGGGGTTGGATTAGCAGAGTGCTTCATGAAGGCTTTTGTTAAGCAAAACTTCTTTCCTCCACCCAGTTCCCTTCCCAGGGAAGGAGTGGGAGACCCCAGAGTGAGATGAGCTCAAGTGAGCAGTGGAAGAAGCATTTTGCACAAAATCAGGGAATGAGATCCCAGGGGACACAGGCTGGGCTGATGGAGAGTGCTCTGCCCTCCAGAGCCAGCAAACATTTTCAGTAAATGCCATTAAAATTCTCTTTATTTCACCACACACCAGGCTCCAGAAAGGCCAGAGGGTGGTGGCTGCTGGTCCTGAGCCCCAGAGTTGTGACAGATTAACCCCAAAATGGCCTGAGAGCCTCTGTGCTTGGCTGAGAAGGGAAATCCACCCCAGGTTTCACTGGGGCTGCTGCACAGACACAGGTAATAAACAGCTTTTCTGCTTTTCTGCTTTGCTGTTTGTGGGGTCTGGGTCCCCTACAGGGGAAAGGGCTGCTCTCTGCACCCCAAACCCACAGGGCAGGCAAGGAGAAGCAGGAACATGGGACAGGCACTACCACATCCTGTTTCCAGCAATAAAAGGTGCCAACAGCCCTCTAAAATCCAAATATTTCTGCTTTGTTTGACAGCCAGGGCCATTAAATTGCCGTTGTTGATATTCCATTTCCCAGTGGAGATGTCAGAGCAGCTCGTGAGGATCAGACACAAAACACACCTTGGACCAGGGAGCTTCTGCCAGGGAAATGGAGCCTGTGAGGGATCTGTGGGCCTGGAAATGGAGCCTGTGAGGGATCTATGGGCCCTGGAAATGGAAACTGTGAGGGATCTGTGGCCCTGGAAATGGAGGCTGGGAGGGATCTTGGGCTCTGGAAATGGAGCCTGTGAGGATCTGTGGCCCTGGAAATGGAGCCTGTGAGGGATCTGTGGCCCTGGAAATGGAAACTGTGAGGGATCTGTGGCCCTGGAAATGGAGCCTGTGAGGGATCTATGGCCCTGGAAATGGAGCCTGTGAGGGATCTGTGGCCCTGGAAATGGAAACTGTGAGGGATCTGTGGCCCTGGAAATGGAGCCTGTGAGGGATCTGTGGCTCTGGAAATGGAGCCTGTGAGGGATCTGTGGGGCCTGGAAATGGAAACTGTGAGGGATCTGTGGGCCCTGGAAATGGAGCCTGTGAGGGATCTGTGGCCCTGGAAATGGAGCCTGTGAGGATCTATGGCTCTGGAAATGGAAACTGTGAGGGATCTGTGGCCCTGGAAATGGAGCCTGTGAGGGATCTATGGCCCTGGAAATGGAGCCTGTGAGAGATCTGTGGCCCTGGAAATGGAAACTGTGAGGGATCTGTGGCCCTGGAAATGGAGCCTGTGAGGGATCTGTGGCTCTGGAAATGGAAACTCTGAGGGATCTGTGGCCCTGGAAATGGAAACTGTGAGGGATCTGTGGGCCTGGAAATGGAAACTCTGAGGGATCTGTGGCCCTGGAAATGGAGCCTGTGAGGGATCTGTGGCCCTGGAAATGGAGCCTGTGAGGGATCTGTGGCCCCAGGAGGAGAAGGAGCCAGACCTGTTTGATGAAATCCACGCCTGGAGCTCCTTTTGCAGGAGAGGATCCATGGCAAAGCTGCTGCTCCCACTGCTGAGTCACAGCTGCTGTGCAGAGCTCAGGATCAGGAGTTTCCTCCCATCTGGGGCTTCTCCCCAGCCCTGGCTGTGGGGGTGAGCACCAAAACACCCCCAGGAACAAGGCAGGGAGCAGCTCCAGAGCAGCAATGTCAGCAAAGCATCCCTGTCTCCATGCCCTGGGATATTCCCTTCATTCCCTACAATGTGTCACCAGCCCAGGAAGTGTCCCCAGGGAGAAGCCTGGGATGCCAAGGGTAACAGAGCACCCTGCTAATCCCTCCTGCTTCCCTGAGCCCTCCTGGAGCACTCAGCTGGGTCCCATGGAACCCTGTGGCCACAGGATATTCCCACAGTGCCACAACAAAGCCTGTGCCTTGCAGCTCCTGCTCCCAGTTCTGCCATTGCAAGCGCAGAACATTGATTTTCCAACTCCAAAGCAGCCAGAGCTGATATTTTTTACACCAGCAGCTCCTCCTGAAGTTCACAGCAGAGGAAGAAGAGCCCCAGAAACTTTCAGGACACAGCACCAAATCCTTAATCTCGTTTCCCAGCTACAACCACTGAATAATCCCTGAAACCTGATGCAGGATGATGAGCTGAGCAAGAGGAAAGGCAGGATGAGCTCATTGTGCTGAGCCTCCCCTTCCCTGCTCCCTTCCCTGGGACATCCACAGCCCTGGGCTGGAATTCCTCAAACAGCCACGAGCAGCTGACTCCAATATCATTAAAACATGACTAACACAGACCCTGAGCTGCTTTTAGAGTAGAGGAGCCACTGGTGGGTGGTGAACCAGACACCTCCAGCCTCACACACACGAGATGTGGGGTGGCATTTAGCACCCAGTGACACTAAACCTGCCTTGGGGCCTTCTCCCCGTGCCAAGAAATGCCACAAATTCACGGCTGGAAGAAAGATTCCCTTTTGCAAGGCATGAAACAGGAGGAAAAAAACCCTTGGTTTTCTCTGAAGACCCAGAGGCTGGGCTAAAATCATCAGTGACAAGTAAACAGGTTGGAAAAAGCTCCCTCTGAGAGCCAGGCTGACTCAATCTGTGTTATCTTTTCCCTTTTTACTTTATCTTCTCTGATGTGCCTGCTCTGGAAGAGATAAGGAGCAGCTGCTCCCAGCCCTACTCGTGGTCCCTGCCACTTCTGTGCACTTCACTCCTGTTCTTGGGAATTCCCTTTGCCAGAGGGATGCTCAGCCCCTCTGCTCCTCCATTCCCTCTGAAAAAATGAGGAGTAGAGAAGCTTTTCCCTGATAAAGAACCCTGGAATTATTTAGGGTGGGAAAGCTCAAGTCTGACCACTGACCCACCCCTAAACCATGTCCCCACATGCCATGAACCCCTCCAGGGATGGGGATTCCAGCATTTCCCTGCTGGCTCTGGGATGGGTCAGGCAGAGCTGGAACATCCCAGGGGAGCTCGGGCAGTGCTGGGTCCCTGCAGGATTTTGCACAATGTCATTCCCACCCTCCTGGCATCAATGGGATGATCTCAGCCTGTGGGAATGGCACTCTATCCCTGCCTTTGGGAATCTTCCAGGCTCCTGTATTTTTGCTCTCTTCCAAAGGGAGGGCACACAAGCAAACACGAGTCCTCGTGGAAAATAAAGTTGATTTATGTGATGAGGCAAAACTAAAAGGTCTTTTTTAAAAAAAAAAATGTTTCAGGAGAAGAGTTTGGCTGATTTATTTTCTTTCAGGAGAGGAGTTTGGCTGATTTATTTTCTTTGTGCTGGGGAGAACAGCAGCTGATGGGCAAGAGATGAAAGCACCCCAAGCAAAGATTCCTCACCACATTTCAGGAATTCATCCCATCTGAGAACTGCTTTACATCTAAAAATGGATGGAGAAGTTTATCACAGCCAAAACTTTCCCTGTCACTTGCACCATGCCAGAGTCTCCATCCTCCTCCTCTGAACACCAATGAGGTGGGAAGGAAACCAGAGGGAAAACCAAGCTGTGCGTGGAGAGCTCAGGAGCAGCACCAAAGCTGCTCCTGTTCTACAGTTCAGCCTTTCCACTGAATGGCCAGTGCCATGGACTGGAAAGTCAGCTTTGGGACGTTTTCTCCTGCCAAGAAATGCCAGGAATTCCTGCCTGGAAGTGGTACAGCTCCAGCAGCTGCTCCCCACGTGGGAGCAGAGCTGTGCTGGATGCTGCACACCCACACCCCTGTTGTTTACCAGGCCCCCAGGGCCTTTACAGGGATGCACACATCCTAAAATCCAGGAAAACCTGGAGTCCTGGCAGCTCCTGGGGCTGCTGCCACCTTTGTTCTAAAGCAGCAAGGCAAGAGAGAAGAATGCCATGGAAAGGACTGGATTTTTATGCTGAGAAAGGAGATGTTGGAGAGCAGATGTTGTGCACGCCCTGCTGAGACACATTTCCCCTTCCCAAATCCACAAATCTGTGCAAAGACTGGTTTGGGTTGGAAGGGACCTCAAAGTTAATCTCATTCCCACTCCTCTGCCATGGGCAGGGGCACCTTCCACAGAGCAGGGAGCTCCAGCCTGGCCTTGGGCACCTCCAGGGATGGAACAGGCAGAGCTGCTCTGGGCACCTGTGCCAGGGCCTGCCCACCCTCCCAGGGAACAATTCCTGCCCAACATCCCATCCACACCTCCCCTCTGCCAGCCTGGAGCCCTGGCAGCCCCTCTGACCCCCCACACTGGTGACACTCTGTGGTTTTGGGGTACCTGGTGAGGAGTTCCAGCTCTAATCCAGAGAGGGGATGAAAGGCTGAGTCCCAAACCCAGCAGGAACAGCTCCACACCTGCTGGATGCTCTGAATTCCCCCCCAAATCCAGCACACCCAGCCCAGCTGTGCTGGCCAGGCACTCTGTGACCCCATTAAACAGCCTGGCAATGGCACACACACAATAAAACATCGATTTTGGAGCTGCTGAGAGGAGGCTTTCCTCTCCAAACAGCCACAGAAAAATGGGCAAGGGAATGGATGAGACCATCAGCACGGGCAAATTACCCTCATTTTTTCGCTCAAAAGTCTCCCATTTCCCATCCTGAGACTCAGTCAGGGCTGTGCCCACACCACAGGGAGCTGGGAACCTCAGCCCTGACTTGTATCAAAGTCAGTTTGGGGGATGAAGGGAAGAAATGAAGCTTTCCCCATGTTTTCTGCCATGCTTGCGTGGTTTTCTTTGCAGCATCAGATTTTGAAGCATCAGGTAGAGCAGGGCTGGGATTTGCTATTTGATATTTGAAGAAGGTTGGAAGGTAAAATCTTTCTTGAAGGCTTTCACAGCACCTTGCCTCCCTGTCTGGCACCAGGGAATTTGGATGCTCCTTTGAGGATCCACCTTGGCATGTGCCTCCAAACTGCAGGTGGGCTCCTCCCAGCTGGCTCAGTCTCTCCAGAGAAACCCAAAAATAAAGGATTTGAGCTCATCAAAGTCACCAGGAAATGCCCAAACTTGCTAAGGAAGAATTAATGACTGAGCTGCCCAAGAATTCAATTCAGTGATATTAAAATTCAATTAATGCTGCTGTATAAAGTAGCTTTAAACATTGAATACTTTAAACCACCCAGATTTCAAACCAGCAATTTGATGCCGACCTCTGGTCAGGCTTTAATTTTTAAAATGTAAAAAATTATTTCATTTTAAACAACTCTTTTAGCTCAGGTAGGCAGGACATGGCTGCCAATGATTTCAGGGAAGTCAGTGATAAAAACAAGCAGAAAAAAGTGCAAACACAGCTTTGGGGAGAGTGTGGTTCTCTCACAAGGACAAAGAAAACATCTTAATTTCAGTTAATTCAAATGTTTCACTCCACAATCCTAAGGTTCTGTTCCAATTTCAAGGATGTTCATTCACTTAGTCCAGTTTAATGCTGAATTTCAGCAAGTCAATGAAAAAATCAGAAGTACAAAGGAGAAATGCACGTTTTCCAATCTGCAAGTAAAACTTCAACCTGAGAGACCAAGATCTGTAATTATGGTGACCAGAAGTGTAATTCATGATGCACAATGAATACTCCACTTAATGAATCAACCAGTTTTAAATGCAAAATCTGTTTTGAGACATTTACTTTGTCTGCTTTCCTATCCAGCATATTTTGAGTGTATTAACTGATCAAAAAACATTAAAAACCACTTTTCTGCTCTTTAAACTTGCTTTCACTTCCCTGTAACTCGAGTCAGAAATACAAAAGGATCAATCAACCCTGCAAACCCCAAATTCACCATTTCCCACCAGAATAAAACCACACCAAATTCCTCACCCAGCCACACAGCTGCCTAAATAAATGTCCCCAGATACACCAGGCTCCCTCCTCAGAAAAAGGAAGTATCCAATTACACCAAGCAGGAGCAGCTTTTTACAAGCAAACAGGAAAACATCCTCTTTCTAATAGAATAACCCCCAAAAAAATCCTAACCACACACACACACACAAAAAAAAGGGTTCCTTAAATCAAGATTTAATCCAATCCTGCATGATTTTGGCTGGATGTAAATCATGAGTGTAGATCATTCACACTCTCCTCCCAAATTGTTTCTCTGCAAGGCCAGGAATCTCACTGAGATATTTGGGAGCAAGATTTCCCCCAAATCCTTTCTGGAGAGGGGAGAGCTGTATCCAAATGGAAATAAACGGAGGGGTTCTGGGATGAACCAAGGCTTTGGGACTGTTTGGTGAGGTTTGAGTGCTATTTTTGCAGAGATTTGGGCTTCTCTGCCCTGATTTTGGGGAGCTCAGGCTGAACCTGGAGCTGGGGTTTGTTCAACACCAACCAAACCTGGGGCAGAGGCTGCAGCAGCTTCAGTTCATCCTTGTGCAGGGAATTGGGATTTTTTTATTGAGGTCCAAACCCCCCAACCCCTGTATCCCACTTCCCACAGGGGCTGGGGATGCCCCAAATCCCAAAGCAGCCCCAGCAGGAGCCCTGTGCTCCACCAGCAGCTCTGCAGCAGGGTGGGAACAGGGACAGGGGTGTCCCAGGAAAAACCCTCAGCACATCCCCGGCCAAAACAACCATTTCCCACCCCAGTCTGCTCTCCTTCCTCAGCTGCCTTTGCTTTCCCCTTCTGGGGTTTCAGTGCTGTGCCAAGATCCTGGCCTTGGGCAGGAATTATCTGCTCCCAGCCCCAGAGCGGGCTCATCCCTGGGACAGGAAAGGAGGCAGCTCTGGGAATTTCCCAGCCATGGAAACTGGGGCTCCTGGCACAAAGCCCTGTGCTCTGACAGCCAGGGGATCTCTGCACAAGGAGAGGTGAAGGCACAGGAGCTGCTCAAGGAGGTTTTAGTCTCGTGCTTTCCAAGCTCGTCCTTGGAGTGGGAGGCAGGGACAGACAGAGCTCGCTCACCTCGGTGTGTTCTGCATGCTGAGGGTAGAAATCAGAGCTGCAGCTCCCACAGAGCTGCAGGTCCTGTCCCTAACACCCATTTCCTCACTTTCTGTGCCTAAACAGAAAGCAAGGAGCTGAAAAACCCAGCACACAAATCCCCATCCTCCAAAAAAATCCCTGCTCCTGCTCCAGGCTGGCCGCTCAGCCTCTCCTTTAATGAACCAACCTTCATTTCCACACAACTGCTGCTAGAACTGGAACTAACATTGCTGCCTTGCTGAAATCTCCCCCAAATGCAACCCCTGAGCACCTCTGGGAATGGGCAGCAGCAGTGGGAGCAGGAGCTGGACTGGGAAGCTGCTCAGAAAGCAATCCCACAAAGGGGATTGGGGACAAAGGGGACATCCAGGGACTGAAATCAACAGCCAGCAGCAGGACCCAGGGCTGGGCAGGAGCAGACCTCAAGGAAAACCTCCATGGTTTTCCAACAAGGACTTTGGGACCACTGGAAAAGGCAGAAACATCCTGTAAAGAAATTCCCCCACCAACATCAAACCCGAGTCCTGCTCTGCAAAGCAGGACAGGCAGGGCTCTGGGGAGATTACTGGGATATAAGGAGGCCCTGAGGAGTGAAATATCCACTGGGATACCCCAAGGCATGAGGGAAAGGCAGCTCCCTCCCCTGGGCTCTGCTGCCTGTCCAGGCTCTCTCCAGAGCTCAAAGCCTCGCACAAAGGAAGAGCCTCTGACTTTGAAAGACACCAAGCCTGAAAGATAAAGAGTCTTGAAAAGATCTGAGAATGCTGGAAAGCTCCAAGCAGCTCCTGCTCTCCAAGCAGCAAGGTCAGAGCCAGGAGTAATTGGAGCTAAAACCTTCGGCCTGGAGAGGAATGGAATGGACAATTTGCTTTTCCTTTTACAGGCAAGATTAAATTTACCATGCAGTGATCTTTTCTCCAAAATTTGAAGGAGAAGGAGGCTGAGACACACACACACACAGAGAAAGAGAAATGGAATCAGGCATTAAATCATATCAGGCATTTGGCCAGGACCTGAAGATGTTGAATACTAAAAAATTCCACACTGCTTGTAGGAGAATGAAATGAATATTAATATATAACCACCTCCCTTAGCTAAGAGAAGGCCACAGCCACAAATCCCCCAACACACCAAGCACTGAAGCTCCAATACACTGAATTTCAGGTGCACCAGCCCCATTCCTGCCCCCCAGCACAGCCCAGGGATGTGCAGGAGGCTGTGCCCACACACCCACGCTGCCAGGGAGAGCAGCCAGCCTCACACTCGGGGCTTTCACAGTCTGAAACAAGATAAAAAGGAAAATAGAGGGGGGAAAAAAGCTGTGTGCCAGGCTGTCTGCAGCCCCCAGCTGCTGCATTTCACATCAGGTGTGAAAAAAGCAGAGCCTGGGGGGGAGAAAAAAAGACACATTCCTGCTATTATATAAGCAGAGAAAGTGCTGAACAGGAGCTGGGGTGGAACAACAACCATCAACTTCTGCCAGCTTGGAGATCTCTGCAGTGAGGGCACAGGCAGGACCTGATGCTCTGTTCCAGCTACACACAGGCCAGGCCAGCCTAACCCAGGCCAGCCTAGCCCAGGCCAGCCTAACCCAGGCCAGCCCTCACTTTATATCACATCCCAGCTCTCCCAGCCTTCCTCTCCCCCTCCAAAACCACATTTCCCCCAGGAGCAGCAGCAGCACCCACCTTCCAGGGGGTTCATGAAATCATTAAACCCAACCCTGTGCCTGCACAGCCACCTGCAAATCCCACAGGGCATGGAAAAGGAGCAGAAGGATGGGAAGAGGCAAACTGAGGGAACATCTTGCACCAGACTCTTTTTGGGGCAGGGAACACCCCAAATACCACAGATATTTGTTGTCAGTGCCTCCAGCAGCCTGAGGGTTAAAAAGCACCGTGGGGAGCCCTGGTGGGGTTTCATAGGCAGCTTGAGGCAGAGGAAATGAGGGTTCATCCCAAAGCCACCCCTCTCAGAGCAGGGTTACCCAACTTCCACCCTGTGGGGCCCTGCTGCAGCCAGGGCAGGGCCCTCCCTCAGCCCCAGCAGCTCCCAGCTGAGGAAAAACAGCCCCAAATCCTGCAAAATTCCTCATCCCTGTCCTCTGCTGGCAGCCACAGGCTGGGAGCAGCCCAGGGACCCCAGGCTGGGTCACCTCTGGTGCTCTGAGCACGCAGGAGGAGGGACCAGGTGCTCATTTTTGGGGAAACTCAGCAGTGCTGAGCTCCTCCAGCGTTCCTGGGATGGCTTCCATGGGAATGCTGCCCCATGGCTGGGGTGCACAGGGCCAGGGGCAAGCACTGAGCCCAGCCACAAATATTTTAATTTCTTCTCTGCTCTTGTGTCTCAAGGAGGAAGTCACAGGAGCCCAAAGTGAGCTGTCTCCAGCAGTATTTTAAATTTTTTTTTGGTGTTTTACTATCCCACCCGTCAAGCCCCTCTTACAATGAAGATATTCATCATTAATTCATTAATTAAGCATCCCTGTGCCACACAGTTCCCAGGCTGCTCAGGTCATGTCTTGTTCCCCACAACCTCTGGCTCTGGAAAATGCCCCTGGGATGGGGCAGGGGCCCAGCTGCACCCACAGCAGGGGCTGTTTGTGGGATAAAGCTCAAGGTTTTGTGGGATAAACCCCAGGGATCCCAGGCAGGGCCCCAGCCAGGAGGGGCTGCAATGTTTGCTGGGCACAGAGCACGTTTGTTCCCAGCCCTTCCCTGCAAATGGGATTTTTGGTGGTGTTTTTACCCATTTGGGGCCCTCCCCACCCCAGCACTGCCCACCCCAGGCTGGCAGGGCACAGAATCCACCTTGCCAGCCGTGCCACACCTTGGACCCTGGCATTTGGCTTTGGCCACACCCTGGCATTTACTGCCACGCTTTGCTTTTCCCCCCTTTCCCCACTGAATTCCTGGAACTGCTGCTCACCTGCCCTGTGCAGATGATGCTCAGGTCTGCTGGATTCCTCCTCCTCCTCCTCCTCCTCTTCCTCCTCCCCTCTCCCCCAGCCCCAGAAGAGCAGCAAAAGCTCCACGTAACCAATGGCAAATTCCTTGAGTGCAACGTAATGTGCTGGGAAGCGCTTCCCCATCTCGCCTGGGAAAAGCGATCCTCTGGCAGCAGGGAGGAGGAAAACATGCTTTGTTTTACAAATCCTCTCCCCAGCAGGAGAGACACTCCCAGAATTTAATATACTGACAGCGTTTGGCTGCCTTAACCACTGACACTCAACAGTACGGGCGAGAAAATAAAAAGAGTAAAAATAAAAAGTGCCACGCTCTGTGATGTTCAAACCTATCCTGCTCTGCAGCTGGTGGCACTGGGAATAGTGGAGCTGGAATTCTCCCACCTGGATGGAGTGAGGGGTCTGAGAGTGGCTTCCCATGTCCCAGGTGCTGGACACCCTGAATAAATTCATTTTTTGGCCTCTCCCTGCAGCATCTCCTTGTTGGAAAGCGGAGAAGATGCTGCCAGGTGAACCTGGGAAGTCACTTCATGGCGGATAAATTCCAAGTTATTCCGTGCAGGAATTACTTCCAGCAGCTCCCTCCAGGTGACCAGCAAACCTCTGGCAACTCCCAACACCAGCCTAAATCAAATGTTAATTATTTCAGTGTCTTCCCACTGCATTTATGCCAGAGGCATCCTCCCTGCAGCACCTGAGGGAAAAACACCTGGGCCAAGGAGAGCAGCAGGCACTTGTTGGGATTTGGGGAGTTTGAATTTTGCAGTGTTGTGTTTGGGCTCCAGAGCAGAAAGAAGGAAAAAGAAATGAGTATTCTGTGTCTCAGGAGCTGGATGTTAAATGAGCCTGGCTGTGCCAGAGGAGCACAAACCCTTTGGAATGGCTGCTGGCAGCAGGAATAACAGGAGTGTTATTTTGGGGGCAGGCAGTGGGATCAAATTGCCTCCACAGCAGAGACCACTACTGACCTCTCTGAGGAAGCAAGTCTGTCTGCTCTTCATGCTTTCTATATTTTTAAACAACAACAACAACAAAAAAAAACCCCAAAAAAACCAAAACAGAAAAATCACTTTGTATCTCAGTATTTTATAGTTGTTTGCAACCTCCAGGCATTCCCAGAAACACAAATTAATCCTTACAGGAGCCTGTAAGGAAAACAGCATAGCTGCCACCTCAGGGGAGGGAGAAGGATGGATAAACTCTAAATAAATTCTAAATAAATGGGTGGAATGCAAAGGCCATAGTGGACATTGGTGCCAGTGGTGGGACTGGAAGGGCAGGACCTGCTCCAGCAGGTTTAAAATACAGCATTGCAGCCCTGCCCTGATTATCAAACACACCTTTTGTGGGAGCAAAAAAAGCCCCCCAGCCCTTGTCTTGCAGTGGGTGGGGAGGGCAGGGTGTTATGGCACAGAGACCTGAAAACCAAAGATTTTCAGCTCTGGCCATGTGCTCATCCTGCTCCAAAAACAACTGTGGAGCCTCTCCAAAGGCAGGAATGCTGTCACCCACGCCTCAGCAGCACCCTGGGCTGAAGTCAGTGGAAAGGCTCCCAGCGACCTAAATGCCTGGGATTTAAAAAAATCTCTGCTGAGAGCTGGGCACCAGGTCACTGGGTTTGCTGGGAACACCCCAGTTTTGCTGGAAAACGCCCAGTTTTACAGCAGCACCTACATGGAGCACAGACACCCTAAAAATGGCTCAGGGAAAAGTCTCTGCCCCAGCAGGCTCATCCATCCAGCCCTTTCCACAGGAGGAAGCTCATCCTTCTCCCCAAATCCTCACTTTCAGGCTGGGACACTCCAAGGGCTCAGCTCTGGAAGGCTCCTGCTGGAACTGGAACAACCCCAGTGGTGCCTTGGAGCCAGCAATGCCCTCCTAAAACATCCCCTCCCAAAATCCAGCTGCTGGGAAACTCCAGAGCAGCCAGGATTTGTTCAGTGGGGCATCCCACATTCCCTCCCTGCAGGCAGGGATTAATATCACCTCATTAAAAACCTGCTTGGAGTCTATTATGGTATCTAGGACAGAGAGTTCTCTGTTTTGACATTCTAAGATATATTTTATCAGAGCAAGCTCTTCAGAGACACTCACTGCCAGAGATGCACCTGACTGTAACAGGTTCCTTGCTTCCCCCAGCAGTTTAAGATTAATTTTTAGCTTTTTCTTCCCAATCTCCAGCGAGATGAGAGGGTTCTCCTGTGGTCAGGTTTGTCATTAGGGCATCCATGGTGACACATGCCAGCTCCCTCACTCTGCACAGAGAGTGAGGACAGACCTGAGCATCGCTGAGAAAAACCAGTCTGGAGCCAGGGAGAACGTGAGAATGATTCCTGGCACTTTGCAGGCCCCAAGATTTATTTTTTGGGGAGGTGTTTGAGATAAACACCCTCTAAAATTAGCACCTGCCCTTCTGCCAGCTCCAATGGGCTGCGACAACGATAAAGATTTGGCGTGGCTGAGAGGGTGCAACATTTGGGCTCTGATCTGCTGCCCAACTCAACCCCCACGCTCCCATAGATCCCAGATGGAGAGGTCACTGTCCCAAGGAATTCCACCCCCAAATCCCAGAGAGGCAGCACACTCCTCTCAGGAAAAGTATTTTATCCCAAAATTGAAAGTGGGGAGAGTTTTCCATACCAAAAGAAAAATCATATGACACAGTTCGGATTTCTCAGCTGGGCTGCTCTGAAGATAATCCTAAACCTGCAGGCCAGAGGGAGAAGTGGAAATGGATTAAATGGGGACATGCCCCAAACAACACATCCACTCACTGAAAAGTTACCTGGACCAGAAAATGGGGAGGAGGAAATGCTATCAGCAAAAAAACACTAGCAGCAAACCCCAAACACAAAATCCCCAAAGAAAACCAGAGTGGAGCAGTCCCATGGACAGACTATGGGGCAAGAAAGCAGCTCCCCGTGCCCAGCTGAGATCTGAACAACTTTTCCCCGGCTGGCAGAACTGGTTACACCGAGCAGCCGAGGGAGAAAACCCGAGCAGGGAGATGGATCTGCTTTAGGTTTGCATGGAAAACTCGCTGCTCCTCAAAGCCCTGCGCACCCCAGAGCCTTGAAAACGCCCAGAGCACTCGGGTGTTTTTATCAGCACCTATCAGCAGGAAAAGATTAAATGCTAATTTGCTTTTCTGTTTGCTCACAGCAACTTTCCGTCCTGTTGCTTCCCAGCTAATGCCCAGCTCAAACAGATTTTTCAAGGCAAAAGGTCTCGGGCTCGCTACAATTAATTCTCCACTCCCCCAGAGCTTCTCGTTTCTCCCAGCTCCAGTCAACACCAGCAAAACTCCACCAGGCGATTGTGCGCCAAAAAGATAAAAAAGCAACGCTGCCAGCTCTGGGTATTTCTGAGCCAGCAAGAAAAGAGCTGATTCTCAAAAGCTGCCAGCTCCAATTGCCTCGGCGCTTTTCCGGAGCTGCTTGAAACACCAAACTTTTGGAAAGTTGAGTGGGAACCACTCGGAGTAGGCTGCAAACCCCAGAGCCACAAGGAAGGGAAGGGGGTAAAACACACCCGGCAGCGTTCGCTGGCTGCAGACACCGCCGAGCCCCTCTCTGGGGGTATTTCCCCCTCTGTGACACCCTGAGCACCCTGCAGCTCCCCGGCCACTTCCCCAAAATTACTCCACGCGGGTCGGAGCCGCAGGAGCGGAGCGTGGCCGCTGTTTGCCACCGAAAGCAAAGCACGAGTTATTCTCCGGCTCTCTTTTCCCCAGCTCAGCCCCTTCCCCCGCAGAAAGCCGCCCGTCCTCACTCACCTGCCGCAGGTTCTTCAGCAGCTCGGTGGCCTCCTCCTGCCTGCCCTGCTTGACCAGCAGCAGCATGTCCTGGATCATGCAGATCCTCCGGTGGTACGGGGGCAAGCTGGGGCCGGCGCCCTTGCCGAACTTCTCGCCCGACTTGGCCACGAGGGAAGCCAGGAAATCGCCCCTTTCCCTGGGGGCCGCCTTCTTGCGGTGGTGGCCCGGGGGGCTCTCCCCGGCGCTGCCGGGCTGGCAGCCCTTGGTCTGCTTGGTGCCCATGGCCAGCGGCTCCCGCAGCCCGGGGCCGCATGCACGGGGGCGGCGAGCCTGGGGTGGGGGCACAGCACAACGGGCTGGGGGCTGCACAAAGGGGTCTGGGGGCTGCACAAAGGGTCGGGAGGTTCCGAGGATGCCCGGGGCGGGGGGGGGCTCAGCGGAGGGGTCGCTGCCCGGCGGCGGGGCGGCTCCGCTCCCGCAGGCGGAGGATGGGGCGGCTGCGCCCGGCCGGGAGGAGCCGCGGCTCGGCCCCTCCGCTCCGCTCCATCGCCGGCAGAGGCAGAACCGCCGGATCCGGGCAGCTCCGGGCAGCTCCGGGCGCTGCCTCAGCCCAGCGGCGGCGGCTCCTCCGCGCAGCCTCCTCCCGGTGCCGAGGGGTCCCCCGGGGCTCCCCCGGGCGCGGGGGGCGGCGGCTGCAGCTTGGGGGGAACTGTTGCGCTCAGGGGGCTCCCCCGGCGGCGGCGCGGCTCGGCCCGGCCGGCTCGGGGCGCTCGGAGCGGGGAGAGCCGGGGGAGGGCCGGGGGCGGGCACCGTGCACCGAGGCAGGGCTTGCGGAGGAAGCCGCAGCCGGACGGGGCTGGATCGTCCTTCCTTCCCCGCGGGCCGGGGGCTCCGCTCGCCCCGCGGGGGATGCTCCGGGCGGGGGCAGCGCGGATGGGGCCGGGCCGGGCTGGGCGGCACCCCCGAGGCGGCCGCGGGCATCCCCGGGGAGGGATTCCCGCCGGAGCCTCGGCACCCGGGGGATTTGGTGGCGTTCGGTCCCTCGGGGATGTCCCCCCGCCTGTCCCCTGCGGGTGATGCTGGCACTCTGTCCTGGCTGATCCTGCAGCTGCTGCCCTCCCTCACCCTCAGCCCTGCTGCCCAGCTGGGCATCACCACCTGTGCCCCATCTCCATCCCCATCCAGCGCTTCCACCCCTCCCTTGCGGGTGCTGCTCCTTCCAGCCGCTCCCCAGCCCATATCCCATCACTCCTGGTGTCCATCACTCCTGATATCCCATCACTCCTGGTGTCCATCACTCATGATATCCCATCACTCCTTATATCTCGGGCACTCCCCTGGCCGGGCTCAGGACATGGAATGAGGCTCCCTGATAAAGCTCACGGTGAGCAGCTCCTCCAGCCGGGCTCTGCTCACCTGCTGCAGGACACAGGTTGCTCCAGAAGGGCCTGGGAGGGATCAGCTTTGGGGTGATGAGGCCCCAGCTGTGGCCTCAGACCCTCTCCTGATGTGGGGGGATGGTTTCCGACACAGAAACGCTTTGCAACTGTTTTAAAAAGAATCCCAAAGCAATGAGGGGATGTTTTCCAACACAGAAACGCTCTGCAAGTGTTTTAAAAAAGAATCCCACATGAGAAGTTTTTGCCTCTCTGCATCCCGTACAATGGCACATCCCTGAACACACAAATTCCCAAATTCCACGTTACTGTGGTGGATAAAAGGCAGCTCTCCCCCACCACCAAAGGGCTGGAGGCCCCTGCAATTGTTTCTCAAACTTGACTCATTCTGATCCACAGACCACGAGAACAACACAGCCCCAGTGACTTCAGCAGGGTTTGGCTCTGCTCTGCAGGGCTGTGCTGCGCACGAGCCAAAAGCTGAGTGTCTTCCCCCAAAAACACAGCTCGGGGGCCAAAAACTCCATTTCATACTTCAGCCATAGTGAGTCAAGTCAGATGAAGAAAACAGGTGATGCCTCAGGTTTTAACTTCTATATTTTTCAGATTCTGTGCTGCTCTAGGTGTAGCTCTGAGCTTCATATTAGGTGTTAGCAAGTTCCCTTCACAGGGTAGGCAGACAAAACAATCTTCTCCAGCTTGACCAAGGACAAGCTGCAGGCCCAAAAACTACAAACAACAGTTGTCATTGCGGGCCTTGGGTCCTCAAAGAGAGAAGAGCAGTTGTTGGTTGCAGTAAAGTTGTTTTTTGCATGAATGCAAGGAGTTCAGAGTAATTATTAAAGTCCGTGCTAAAAGCTTTCTGGCATAGAGCCCTGATGTTTTGAGCAGAAGCAGCAAAAGCAGCAGACACTATCTCTTGCTCTTCATCATCATCATCTGCACCCTATTAGAGGGGCTTTTTATGCATACATCATCCAATCAGCTAAAAACACGATTCTAAAACATTCTTTTTACACCAATCTGAACTTAATTCTAACGTACAAAAGTAATGTCAGTTCTTACACAAAACCTTACGTATGTAATTTTATGTATTTATGTAAATGGTACAATCTGTGGTCTTACCTAAAATCTGCATATATAATTTTATCTATTTACACAAATAGTTCTATCTATTCCATCTGGAAACCCAGGCAATGTCCCGCTATGTTTTTGTTATGTCTGGAGCTAAGTTCAACCAGGCTTTAGGGCCTTTTACTGGCTAACACAGTCTCCTAAGGCCCTTAAGATCTATTTCTATTTATTTAAAACTAAAACTTACACTTCTACTTCATGTCTGTGTGGCTGCATAATGTATTTCAGCTTCTCTAGAGGTTCTAATTCAAACCCTGCATTCTTTTCTCTCTCTGAGGGACTCAGGCTTTTATTTCATGCATTCCAACAAACAGTGAATTGAAGAGAGAAAAACAAGAAGGATGGGACTGCATAACCTAAAGCTGTAATTGGACAATTAACTCCAACATGCAAATGGAGCAGAATTTATAACAGTGAGAGGCCTCATGACTGATTGTGCATTTTGTGCCCATTTTGGTTCATCTTGGGTGCAGCCCTGGCTGGGCTCTTGTGCTGCCCAAGGTGGATCCATGGGGGAGATGGATTTTAATAAATCCCTGCTTTATTTCTTTAGCTCTGTCCATCCTCTGCTCTAGCCCAGCCTTCTCGAGGCATCACAGGTTTGCAGAAACCACAGTGTGTGCTCAGCAGAGCCTCCCCTGGCACTGAATGTCCCCGGGGAGGCAGCAGAGGCAGCCAAAGTCAACAGGAGGCAGTGGAAGGGGTGGTGGCACCTCCAGCATCACCTCCAGCAGCCCCTCCCTTGGGAAGGAGCTCTCCTCTCTGCTGGCAGCAGGGATCTGAGCCAGGATGGCAAAAAAAGGGACCCTGCAAGGCTCTGTGCCCAAAAACCCCACTGATGGAGTGTGGTGGTGTTCACAGGGCTGTCAGGATGAGGGTAGAGATGAGGATCTGACTCCATGTTTCAGAAGGCTTGATTGATTATTTTATGATATATATTATATTAAAACTATACTAAAAGAATAGAAAAAAGGATTTCATCAGAAGGCTGGCTAAGCTAAGAATAGAAAGGGAAGAATGATAACAAAGGTTTGTGTCTTGGACAGAGAGTCTGAGCCAGCTGGGCTGTGATTGGCCATTAATTAGAAACAACCACATGAGACCAATCCCAGATGCACCTGCTGCATTCCACAGCAGCAGATAATCAATGGTTACATGTTGTTCCTGAGGCCTCTCAGCTTCTCAGGAGGAAAAATCCTAAGGAAAGGATTTTTCATTAAGAGATGTCTGTGACAATGGAGCTTCATTTCACACCTGGAGCCCCCCCAAAATCCGTGTGCAGCCACAGCCTCAGTCCTGCTGGTACACACAGCCTCCCTCCCAGCCCAAACCCCTCTGCCTGGCCCAAGGCTGATCCCAGAGCCTGTTCTTTCCTCTCATCTCTAAGTCTGAGGTACAGCAAGAAGCCAGCAAGGTCAGCTCACCTCTCCCAACAAAGTGTCACTCTCCCCCAGAGTGACACGGCCACAAAAACAGAGCAGCCCACGCAGGATGGAGGGAGCACTGCCCTAAAGGTCCTGAGGCACATGGAGAACCAAGTCCAGCCCATCCCTGACTTTCCACCACTTCAAAAAAGGCATTTTGTGCATTTTCAACCAGTTCCAAACTGGCTGTTCACGCAGCAGCTTTGTCAGCACAGGCTGCAGGAAGGCACCAGGAACCTCTCCAGGCCCATCCAGCCATTGTGGGGCACCCCCATCCCCATTCCCTCGGGATCCCAGTGGAATGGGGCACCTGGAGGCACAAAGGAGGGGCAGGGCTGGCCAAGGAGGGGGTTCTGCACAGCAACCACAGCCCTGAGTCAACAAACAAAGCCCAACCTTTGCCCTCCTGACACTCCTGCCAGCAGGGCAGGGAGTTCAGCCCCTGCTCCTGGTTGTTTGTGGCACACAGGACAAAGCCAGGGGGGAAAAATGAAAAAAAAAAAAAAAGAAAAAAAAAAGAAAAAAAAGAGGCAGGGGTGTGGGGTTTGAGCCTGTTAGCAGTGCAGAGCAAACAGCCCCAGGAGGAGCTGGATTTCTGTCCCTGAGGGATGCAAAGGCACCAGGAGCAGCCAGGGCAGCAGGGGACGAGCCCCAGGCTGGTGGAAGATGTGCAGATTCCTCAGGAGCTCCATCCCAGAGCCTCATTCCCTCCTGCACCTTCCAAGGGTCTCCCGAGGCACAGACCCAAACCCCCCCTGCACACTCAGGATTTCCAGGTGTGCTCAGCACATCCAAACCAAACCAAGCTGTGCCATGCTGGGAAATGCTGCTGTGCTGGCAGCCAGGGCTGTGCCAGCAGCTCTGGCACTGAAATGATTCTGCTAAACTCATCCCCAGAGCCACAGCCCAGGGCAAACTGCACATCAAGGGCTGTTTGTCTAAGGGGGTTTCTTCTTTTTTATTCACTCCTTTTTATGATATCTGATATTGAGTTAGAAAAGTCCTTGAAGGGAAACAACTTCAGCTCGTGAGATCACAAAACCCAACAGCTCCTCCTCTGCTGCAAAATTCAGATTTAAGAATCAAAGTCCTCACTTCCACATCAAAAAGAAATTGAAGTTTTCAGTGCATTGAGCCAGAGAGCATCCCTAATAACCTGATGGAATTCTGACAGCAGATCCCTGAAATCAGAGAGGTTTGTCCTCAGTCCCAGGTGGGGGTACCCACCAAACCTCTTGGCACACCTGTTATAAATATTACAGATTTTTTGCAGATCAAACTCATTCCCACTTCCAGGAAGGACTGACTGGTTTTGCTGGAAGGTCCCAGTCTCTTGCCAGCCTACCTGGGCTGCCAAATCCTGCAGCTCACCCAGATTCTCACAGGAGAATGAATCTCCTTTTCCTAAGATGGAAAACCCCTTCCTGATCCCAGGCGTTGCCCAGTGCTCCCATCCTGAGCTGGAAGTTCCACGTTAGATGAGTATGATCCAACATGGGACATTCCAAAGAGGATCTGCCCTTGGAGCCCTCTCTGAGTGGGAATTTTATGAGTTCCCACAATCACTGCTGGGTTTGGGAGCTCTCACAGACCACCTGAGACACCCAAACACAAAACCCCTTGGAATTCAGGGGTCCTTCCTCACCTGACAGGTTTTGGGGGAAGTTTCTGGCAGCTCATTCAAACCAGAGATTGAGCTGGGACCAAGCTCTGCTTCTCACCAAACCACCCTCCTCTGAAGGGCAGCCCAGGAATTCCCAATTTTTGTTGATTGGGATGGAATAATTGGGATTAATTTTAAATGTCAGTATCAGAGCCAGGCTGCTGCTGCTGCTCGCTGTGTGACAAAGACTAAGGGAAATATTACTGTCAGTATGGCATTTAAAGGAATCCCAGAGTTAATGTGATTTTTATCTCTTCCTCCAAAAAGAAATTTTAAAAAATCAACCTTACTGTAAGAGCCCAGCATATGCAGCAAGAGGAGAGCAGTGAGTCTCAGCAATCCCTGGGGAAGGAGGCCAAATTGAAAAATGTGATTTTAAAAGGACAGAAAGCCATCCTCATCCCAAGCTTGATTCAATTGGGCTCTGACAGCAGACAGGGTGGAAATGCTGTGAGATAAATTGCAGATGAACAAAACTCCAGATGAAAGGGGCCAATAAAATGATGAGAACCATCACGTGAGAGGTGTTTTGGAGGAGAAATGAAGGAATCTCAGGTAGAGGCATTCATGTTTCCTCCTGGCAGTGGATGAAATCTTCCTGTGTTCACCTTTGAATCAATTCCCTGCCTTTGGCCTCGGCTGCAAAAGGGAGAAGAATTGAAAAAATATCCCCAAAGCAAGGGGGAACCTGAGCAGGCAGAGAAAAATTGCTGCAGTAGAGTCCTGAAATCTGCCCTGAGCTCTGGCATCTGATTTCAGCACGGCCCAGGGTCACAGAGGGGCCAGGGAGGAGGAAAATAAACGGCTCCTCATGTGGGAGCAAAAGTGACCACAGAGGGGACAGAGCTGCCAAAATCCCCAAAGCACCACGAGGAAAATTTCCTTCTTAATTATTAATTTGCTGCACCTCATCCCTTTCATGGCACTGAAACCACTGGACCTGTACAAGCATTTTTAGAAGAAAATAATTCCTATTCAAAACAAACCCAAGTCCCCTTCCGAGCAATTCGGCTGCCACAGATGGAAATTGGGATTTTTCATGGCCAAACCAATTTAATTCCTAAAATGTTCCCCCAACCCCAACAGCAGCTCCTGCTCCTCCTCCACTGCCCTCAGCAGGCAGGGTCCCTCCAATGCTCCTTCATGAAGTTTTTAACTCTAAAAAATTGAAATTCCAGCAAAGGTTTTACTGATTTCTCAGAGAATTAATGGGGGAATTTCTTGGTTTAGGTTTTGGAGTGGTGGTTGTTCATTTGTTTGGAGGTTTGTTTGCCACTAATGGGTGTTTATTCGTTTAATCCAATCAGAAGAGCAGAAAAATGTTTGTTAGATTCCAGAAGTGTTCCCTCACTCCAAAGGGATGGGCTGTGGAGGGGTCCTGGAAAAGGGATCCTAAAGGGATCATGGGACAGGGAACGTGGAAAAAGGATCATGGGAAAGGGATCTTGGAAAAGGGATCTTGGAAAAAGGGATCATGGAAAAAGATAATGGGAAAGGGATCCTGGAAAGGGATCATGGGAAAGGGAATGTGGAAAAGGGATCAGGGAAAAGGGATCAGGGAAAAGGGATCTTGGAAAAGGGATCATGGGAAAATGGATCTTGGAAAAAGGGATCATGGAAAAAGATCATGGGAAAGGGATCCTGGAAAGGGATCATGGGAAAGGGAATGTGGAAAAGGGATCATGGAAAAGGGATCCTGGAAAAGGATCATCAAAAGGGATCCTGGAAAAGGATCATGGAAAAGGGATCCTGGAAAAGGATCATGGAAAAAGGATCCTGGAAAGGGAACGTGGAAAAGGGATCACAGAAAAGGGATCTTAGAAAAAGGGATCAGAGAAAAGGGATCCTGGAAAGGGATCATGGGAAAGGGAACGTGGGAAAGGGATCATGGAAAAGGGATCAGGGAAAAGGGAACGTGGGAAAGGGATCCTGGGAAAGGGATCCTGGCAAAGTGACCCTAGAAAAGAGATCCTAGAAAAGAAATCCTGAAAAAGGGATTCTGGCAAAGTAATCTTCAGAAAGGGATCCTGAAAAACTGATCCTGGAAAGGGATCCTGGCAGAAGGATCATGGAGAAGGGATCTTGGAAAGGGATCTTGCCAGAGGAATCCTGCCCAAGCAGTGCCCGGGAGCAGGGCTGGTCCTGGGGGGTGCCCTCTCCCAGGGATCCCCTGCTCACGTCCCAGCCTGGATCTGGGGCTGGGGCCTGGCAGGGGATGCACAAAACTCCAGGAAAAGTCCAAGGACACGCTTCCCAAAGTGCCAGCTCCCAAATGCACAGTTCCCCATCCCAAATCCTCTCTGCACAGCTCCCCAAAGCTCCCTGCCCTATTTCCCTGCCAAAGCCTCTCTGGGCAATGCTGCTCCCTGCACCCCAAAGAAAATCCCCCAAGGAATTCCCAATCCTGCCGGAAGGGAAGCAAAGGGTGGCGTTTCCAGATGACTCCAGAAAAATTCCTGGCAGCTTTAAGCTCGTGCTAAACAACTTTTGGCCAGTGTGTAAACAGACTTTGGGTTTTATAAACATGGGATCCAGGCTTGGAGTGGGAAAAGAGCTGGAGCTGTCCCCAGAGGGAGGATGGATCACTTCCTGCAGCCCCAGGGAGTTTTGGTTTTGCTCAGGGTTAAGGGCTTGAGTTTGGCTGGGAATATTTTGCATTGGAAAATCTTCGGGGAGAGAAGGGGAGAGCACCTGGATTTGGGAAAAGATGAGGTTGGAGAAGTGTTTGGGGTGGATTTGGAAAAAAAAAAAAAAAGCATCTTAAGGAAGAAGAATAATGGGATTAGGAGGGAAAGGATGCAGGTGGGGGGAATCCAAATGGACTTTGAAGCATTCAAAACTCAGAAAGAAAAGGTGAATTATGCAGGTGAGCCACAACCCAAAATTTAGACCTAAAATGTAAGGAAAATACAAAAGCAGTGCTGAGAAATGTGGATCTACCTCCCCTTTCCCCTTTGTGGCATTGCTCAGCATCCCAGGGGTACTCAGGACACGAAAATATCCCAGAACTGGAAGCACCACATTCTGCAAGGCAGTCCCTGCACTTCAGTTTTCAGGAATTAAAAGCACCAACCACCAGCACTCAGCAAAATTGGCATTAAAAGCTCAGTGGCCACCCAGCCATGGCTCAGATCTTTGGCTATGCAGAGGCTCCAAACCCTTTTCAGAGCAGCATTTTTAGGGTCCCTCTCATCGCCACAATGATGATTTCACAGCTTTCCCACAGCCCTGAGCCTCTTCTGCCAGCTGAGAACCCCTCCCTGGCACAACCAGACTCTCTGGGATTATTTTTTTTTTCCCAGCACAAATTAACCCAAAGCCTCAAAAAGGTTCAGCAAAGAGAAGAGAAAGCTCATCAAGCAGCAGATGGTGACAGTCCTGAGCAACCCAGAGGCCTCTTCCCTGCTTGGCCTTAGCCTTAATCTAGATAAAAGCCCTCTCTTCTCCAGCTAAGAGCTTATTTTGCTCAGTAAGAAGATGAGGGTGTTAAAACGTGCAGAGCAGGGGGAATGTTGCTATTTTGAGACAGGGATGAGACTTCTCAAGACCCAACTGGTTCATTTATTGCCCTGGATATTCCCAATTTCTGCCTCCTTTTCACCTGGGGTAACCCATGGCCCCTTGGAAAAGAAGAGCCAACGCTCCTCAAAGTCATTTCAATTGCTTGTGAACACCCAAAATAATTTTGCCAAGGTGTGTTCACATTTCCAGGCACCCACCCATCCATCCATCCATCCATCCATCCATCCATCCATCCATCCATCCATCCATCCATCCATCCATCCATCCACCCACCCACCCACCCACCCACCCACCCATCCACCCACCCACCCACCCACCCACCCATCCATCCATCCATCCATCCATCCATCCATCCATCCATCCATCCATCCATCCATCCATCCA